>NW_027272268.1:415000-1015000 GCF_040938485.1 Diadema antillarum
ATTAAATGTTAGTGTGATATCGGTTGGTATGACTCCAGCATTTACATATAGTGATTCAAGTGCCCATGTATTTGCTTGTGATTGTTAGGGAGGGGTATGCAGATTCGTGCATAAATTCATGTTATTAAACTTTCATGTCAGTACTTAATAACAAGGTGCCATCCATGTATGAATTACTTTACACACAGAACCTAGAAGAGCTGCAGGAGCAACTCACACAAGCCCAGACAGAGAAGGCCGAACTCCAACACCAGCTTGGTGTAGACAAAGAGCAGTATGAGTCCCTAGCCTCTGAACTCAGGCAGCAGCTCCAGGAAGCCTGCAGCAAGCTGGGGGAGAGAGAAGACCTTCAGAAACAACTGGAGTTGGAGCAGGAAAAACTGAAGGAGGCTGAGACAAGACTAGCTGATTTACAACAAGAGATGGAGACATCACAGCAATCATTGGAAGCAGAGATGAAGGACAAAGAGGTAGGAAATTGTGAAAGTCTAGGGCAATGATGAATTGATGTCCTAATGGTTCCCAATACTGTGTGTTAATCCAAAAGGTAGTTGTTGTATGCATGGAGAACTGCCGATTATTGCTCCAAAATATATACATAAGGAATAAGAAATGTGTGAAATAATGCTATAATAAACCATTTCAGGTTGGCAGCAATGAAAAAAAAAAGAAATATTAGCTAAAAAGGTTCGCGGAAGTCCATAATCTCAGAGCTTACCCGATTGCGGTTTCTAAATAATTTTTCATAATCAAGCATTGATAATTGACAAGTCCGGCCACAGCAATCTCCATGGATCTTCCGCGCTAGATTGCATATAGCTCGTTGGAAAATAGGATTGCAAGAGTATGATTGATCATCACATAACATTCTACCTTCCCACAACGCTGAACGGGGAGGGTTCTTCTAGAATAAAAGTTGTGTACTACAATTGAAATTGTTCCACACTTTTGATCTCAAAATACTAAAACAACGCCTCATCATCTTGGCAAATTGCATCAGCCAGGTAAGTTTCTTGGTAGACCCTGTTGATGTATTGCCAGCAAATCCCAGATGGTGGAAGATTAATTTTGAGCCCTCCTGAGAACTATAAGTACCCATTTGTATGTGTGTGTGTTTGTTAGGGAAGGGGTTAAGACATTATGCAGATTTGTGCATGAATTCATGTTATCAAATTTTCATATCTGTGCATAATAACAAGGTGCCATGATTGTTACTTTACACACAGAGCCTAGAAAAGCTGCAGGAGCAACTCACACAAGCCCAGACAGAGAAGGCCGAACTCCAACACCAGCTTGGTGTAGACAAAGAGCAGTATGAGTCCCTGGCCTCTGAACTCAGGCAGCAGCTCCAGGAAGCCTGCAGCAAGCTGGGGGAAAGAGAAGACCTGCAGAAACAATTGGAGTTGGAGCAGGAAAAACTGAAGGAGGCTGAGACAAGACTAGCTGATTTACAACAAGAAATGGAGACATCACAGCAATCATTGGAAGGAGAGATAAAAGACAAAGAGGTAGGAAATTGTGGAAGTATAGGGCAATGATAAATTCATGTAGACATGCTATGTGTTGATGTAGCCATGTTTATATGCTAATACAGAGAGCTTCCTAATTGCTAAAGCTGCTGCCTTAATTCTGTTTGTTTTTATTATTGTGAACTGAACTTTTGATATACTGGTAGGTTGAGGCATTGTAGGAGAGAAGAAAACACATTAACAGTGGCTGTGAGTCATGTTGTATTGGCTCTGCATTCATATTATATGTTTGAATTGAGAAAGGTCATGAATTTCCACATTATTTTTATCATCGTATCATGTGATGTGGCTTAAACTTGTGTCACAAGTGTTCAGATTATGAACGAGTGCCAAGAATCTGTGTGACTTTAATCTTCAATATTTCAAACCCACCAGAATGAGATGTGTGCTCAGCTCACATTGGCCCAGAAGGAGAGGTCAGCGCTGGCAGAGGAGCTGAAAGTGGAGCAAGAGTTGACCTCTGACCTCCGTCAAGAGCTGCACGAGACCTGCAGCAAGCTGGGAAAGGCTTTGGCAGGGGAGGAAATAGTGCAGGAAAAAGTGAAGAAGTCTGAGATGAGGCTGGCAGACCTTCAGGACGAGTTGGTGGCAGCACAGGATGAAGCTATCGAGAGGCAAGGACACCTTATATTTAAAGCCAAACCATAGTTCTGGTATGCCTTAAAAATTGTCAAATTTCGCTCCCAAATGTACACATATGCCTTAAGAAATGCGTAAATAACGCTGTAATAACATTGGGTAACGACAAAAATGCAAAATATTAACCAAAAAGGTTTGCCAGAGTCGCAATCTCAGAACTAACCCGATCGGGGTCAGGCGAACTTGGACTCAGGGACAACTCAGCCTCGCTTTGACGGCGGCGCCGAGTTGTCCCTCTGGGTTGTACAGTGTTGTACTATGGGAGCGCTTCGCATTTTGGCTGGTCACAGTTATGGCTTAAGTTGATACAACGTGCGCATCAAAGAACCTCTTTGGCGCGTATGCAAAATTAATGTGCACATATCAAGCGCCTATGTACAGAATATGGCAATCAAGAACTGTGTGTTTTGTCTGAAATAGGGCCGAGTTTTCCCTGAGACCGAGTTAGTCTAGATCCTTCTGGAATAAAAGTCGGTATGCCGACCACGCTTTTGATCTTAGAATACTCCAAAATAACTCATCATCCCGCCAAATTGTGTCAACCAGATAAGTTTCTTGGTAGATTCTTTCGATATATTGCAAGCATATGAAATGGTGCCAACGGGTTCTCAAACCCTTACCGGAACTATGTTTTCACTTTAATGCTTGCTCAAACATAGATCTGCTGTTAACATCAACTGTACAAAAATCCAGCATTATTTACTGCTATTCATAAAGCACAAATATATCATAAGATATCTCATTTTCATAATTGGACTTGTCCAGGTAAGATCCCACTGTGCATGTTGATGCATTGAATTCTCCAATTTCCTCTTTGTTTTTATTTTTGTAGCATTGAAAATTAGATTATAAAGGTTGTGTTAATGTCGTTCACTTCATTGCAAAGTAAGTAATTATTTCATTGGTGTATGGTAAATTTAACATTGTATATTTTTTGGTAGAAGACTTACAGTGTATTTAGACATAGTGCCATGTCAGTGATCTTATTACTATACAGAACATTATCATTATTTTTCATTTATTTATTTATTTTTTATTATTATTATTTTTTTTTTTTTTTTTTTTGGGGGGGGGGCTTCACACTCAAATAAACAATTGATATAGTTTGATTATCCACAGCATTTGATTTCACACGTAAACCACATGTCACATGATCTCATCAGTCTCTCGCTAAATGTCATGTCACGTACACTTCCATTAATTCTTTCAGTTTTTTCAGCGACATAATGTCAATCTACAGTGTCTCTAGGATGTAAGATTGTTTCACTGAGAGGTTTAATCAAATCCACTATTTTTTATTAAATGTGTGTGCAACAGGGTGGCTGACTTTGAGGCTGTGAAGACCCAACTTGCTGAGAAAACTGAAGAAGTTCTCAGACTACAAGAGTTCATGGAACATGAAAATTCCAAGGCAGAAGAGCAGGAGGTATGACAGCTTACCCTTCTTGAAGGCAACAACCCCCTCATTGATTCGTAAATTAGAGCAGAAATGTATTAATTAAATTACAATTCTTTTTGCAAAGACCCATTTAGAGATAATCCATATCTCTATTTTAACACTGAGAAATTCCCTTTGTGGAAAAAGGGGATCATGAAAAAAGTTGACTGATTTTAATCTATCAACAAAAAGAGGATGATTTAATTTACTTCAGATTGTGTTACATACTGAAAAATACTCTCCTGACAATCAACTTTACTTTTGTAATGCTTGTCTTGTGATCATAGGTATCTCTTCCATTGGTCTGCAATTTCCCCTGTTTTAGAACAAGTTTTGTTTTTGTTTTTTGTTTTCCAATGGTTAAAAGAGAAATGGAAAGAAGTAAAATAACACTTACATATCTATTTGCATTTGTGATTTTTTTTTTTTAAACGACTCAGGATATGTACAAGTCAGGCTCCTGTAGTAGGTTTCTCTCTGTATTACACTATATTCTGTCCTTTGAAACCATTTTTCAGGCACAGTCCAGGCATGAAATCCAGAGGCTTCATGATTTACTCCAGACGAGTGAAACAGAAGTGAAGGAAATTGAGGTGAGATCTTGTTACACAGCTGGGCCTTGCTATGGTGCCATGACACTCCATGTTGTGCATTCATGTCATTGATTAAAAAAAAAAAATCATAAGCCTTTGTTTTAACATCATTCCTAGGATATTTGTTTTATCAAATCAGATGTCTGGTACTCAACACCAAGCGAGCAGAATTAATGCTTCATTTTGTAACAAGTGTAGAGGTATTGAATGTCGACTGTTTCAGTCTAAGACATATAGTCAGAAGTTATGAAAGCAATATACATGAGCCTGTCTATGATAAAGTAGCCTGTTTCTACTATGAATCGGAAATTACAAAAATCCATGGTTTCATGCAGAAGTAGACATAGACTTTGACATGTGGAATCTGTAAAAATGTGATTATGTAATGATGACATGACTGATATGCTTTGAGTTATGGAGGGTACCCATTGTGTCACTGTTTCTATGATATTTTGTGCTCATAGATACAAAAGTATTTCTCTGTATATATTATATGTTTATAATCATGCTACTGTCCATGTCAGGATCAAGTCAGTGCCCAGTTGGCCAAGACCCAGAAAGAGAAGTCTGACCTAGAACACCAGCTGAGTGAGGAGAAGGAGCGCATGGCTTCCCTGACCTCTGAACTCCGTCAGCAGCTCCAGGAGGCCCAAAACAAGTCAGATGGAATGGCAGAGTCTGAAGTGAAACTAGCCAATGTGCAGTCAGAGCTGGAGGCACTGCAGAAAACAGCAATTGAAAGGCAAGTGATATGCCTCCATCTACAAAACCTACTGTCCTTTCATCTATAAAACCTGCTGTCCTTTCATCTATAAAACCTACTGTCCTTTCATCTACGAAACCAACCGTTCTTTCATCTATGAGCGGAATTTTCATTATGATTGCTATCATGAATGTCACCAGATCTGTTGTTTTTATACTCAAATATTAGGTATCATTCTCTTCTTTGTTGAAATCAAGGTTTCATTTTGTATGATTAGATCCTGTCACAACACCACGGTAAATCTGCCATTAACAATATTCTAGCTGTTGTTGCACAGTACAAAGTGTCCACATTTTAGCTCTCATTTTCCTGAAACTCTTCTTCTTCTCTTTTTCCTGTGTGCTTTTTGAAATCATCTAACAAGCTTTTCTATTACCAAACCATTCAGTGTCTTGGTTACCCATAAATAATGACTGTTTTTTACCCATGCACAAATTTGATACTTCTCATTTTAGTGTCATGTTTCACTTTTCCTCGAGTGGGCACCTGTTTCACTTTTCCTTGAGATGGACTTCTGTCTCCTGTCTCACCTTTTCTGGCAGGAGATGTGAAGATAGACTTGAGATAGACCCAAATTACATGCAGACAGTGTGCAGGAGTCTGTCTCAACGTTTTATTTATGTATGGGAGTAGCAGTAGTCTAAGGCTGATATAAAGCTAGACAATCTTATCATATGACCCTAGATTGATGGCATCTTTTTATTTGCATCATCAAATTTACTCCTGTAAATGAACCTTCCTTATATGTATTGTTCATGATTGCTCTTTTAGTCCGTGAAGATTCCATGGATTACAAATTTTTATCACTTGCATTGTTTTCAAAACAGGACAGCAGAACTTGATGCTGCACAGACTGCCCTGAAGGAGAAATCAGAGGAATTGCTGAGACTACAGCAGTTAAAGGCTCTTGAAAGTGAAAAGCTGGAGGAGCAGGAGGTAAACTGCCTGTTCAGAGTCTGTTCATTCTCATGCACCACTGTATATGTTCTTCTGAAAGTGATACTGTGGGCATGCTCGAACCAATTCCTGTGTGTTTTATTTGATGCCATGGCAACTGTTTTTTTTTTTCCTTTTAATTTTTTATATCTATGTTACTGTATATGAAATTTTAGTTTTTTAGTGTTTATCAGAACATGAGTGATAGATGGAGATGGAGTTTGCCATGATTGAATAAATACATATATAAAGGTAAACCCAAAGCTATTGCATTGACAAAATACACTTTTAGTCCTTCCTGTTGAAACATGTGTGATGTTTTGTTGTTTTTGATCAAGTGTTTGATGATGATAATAATGAAAATGATGATAACACTATTAATTATGATGACAACCATAGTTATGACAACATTCTCTTACCATTCTCTATTTGTCTGGGATTCTAATTTAACCTACCTCAGAAAATACTGATGGAAGTCCTTGAGTATATGTTTTTATTTCATTTTTTTTAAAGCATAAGCACTGCTAATACAGCTGTCAGTAAAAGTTTATTTCTATTTTGAAATTCTGAAGTTCTGCTGATCTTGTATGAAATATGAGATTTTTCATGACTTCTTCATTTGTATGACTCTGCTATGTATTCTTCATTGTCCTCTCTCTCTATATGTGTCTTATGTCTCTGTATATTTTATTTTCCTCTCACTTTTCTCTTTCTTCAGAATGCTCAGACTGAAGGACTACGAGCTGTCCTGAAGACAAAGGAGGAAGAACTTGGTCAACTAACAGATGAGATCAGAGACCTTAAGAATGATAAGGCAAGTTAACATTTAGCAAATTGTTGCCTTTCTTGAAAATTGTACTTTATCACACTTCATATTATAGATTGAAAGTTGCTGATACCAGCATTCTTGGAGTTAATTTTTAATCCTTTTCCTCATTGCTTCACTGTGGTAAAATGATTATTTGTGAGAGTTTCACCTTGTTGAACTTTTGATTTTATGACTGGGCACGTAGCAATGATTGTTCCTGACAATGATTGCAGCCATGAGGGATAATCATTGCACTTTTTGAAAAGCCAATCAGGTTTGTACATTTCAGTTGTTGGCTGTGATAGCTGCAAAGTTTTAAGTTGAATTGAGGACAGAAATGTTTTACAACTGGCTGCTGGACTCTCTGATGCTGACTTTGATTACGTGCAGGAAAACATTTTTCACTAGATTTCTGACCCTGTCTTTGCTGGTTCAGGAAGCCCTAGAGAAGTGGAAGGCAAAGGCAAAGGAAGAACTGCGGCGCGTTCGCCGGGATGCCATCATAGAAACAACAAGGACCGAGGGGCAGTATCGGTCAGCTGTCCTAGAAATGGAAGCAGAGCTGGACGTGGAGAAGGCAAAGGCCAAGGAAGCCCAGCAGAAACTGGTATGCAAGCTGGGTCAGATTTCGTCAAAATACAATCAATTTGAGCTCATATGTACCTAATGAGAGCTGTCAGGGTCACTGTATGTATGAGATGTTACAATCAGTTGCATGTAATGCATATTTCAGTGGGATTTTATTGATGAGTTTGGGGAAGTGATCATCTTTCCAACTTCCACTTGTAAAATAAAACATGTGATAGCATTAGTTTTAAACCTCATGGAAGTTACAGTCAACTGACAAGTTCATGAGATTTTAAAGTATTCATTATGCTGCTGTGTAATGAAGTCTTCCTTCAAGCAATCTGTATGTGCTTCATTCTGAACTTGCCCTTATGTGTATTAACCCTGTAAGGAGTGCCAGCTTCTGTGTTAATGCTAATTTCACTGTTTGAAATCTATAGATACTATCCCCCTCCCCCCACCCCCCCCCCAAAAAAAAAAAAAAAAACCAACAACAACAAAAACAACAGCAACGAATAAACAGTGGGGGTTATTGATAGGTGGAGAATGTAGAAATTGTAAATGCCCTTTCATTCTGACAAATGGTGAATGAGCAAGTTAGGTACAAGGTACTCAATGGAATGCGTATCACTGTATTGAAGTGCAATAATTTCCCTCCTTTAGGAAACTCAAACAAAGCGTGTGTGTGAGCTTGAAGCACAGCTGAAACAAGGCCAGCCCAGTGGAGATGAGGTTGCCAGCCTGAAGAGTGAGGTTGCTTCCAAAAACTGGAAGCTGAAGAAGATGGAGATGGATAGTGTCAGACAGACTGTTCAGCTGGAGGAGAGGTAGGCACCCATGAGATGCTTTCTCCAGCTTTCCTATATTTCATACTATCCTAGTTTCTTTTCTGATCTGTGAATAACTACTTGACTTGAAAAGGCAATGGACTGGTTTTAAAGGCTGTCGACAGAGAATAGTTATTAGTAGTGCCTGATTTATGATATTTGCTGTGAGCAGTGTTCTTTCTCTGCAGGTCTTGTAAGCTTTTATTTCATGCCCTGATTGCCAGTCGCTTTTGTTGGATGAGTAGTAGTTTGCACTATTCTTATTGTGCAGAGTGAGTGGTTAAAGATGATTCTAAGTATGTCATTTCAATGTGATTTTTTTTTTTCATATGTACTAATATACTACTATTCAAGTAATTTTTGACTGCTTATCAGCAGAAATGATGTCATGGGTCTCTGTACCATTTTTCTGTTGAAAAGTTTCTGAATGCATGTTCATATGTACCTACAATGCTGTACTATCATGCATCTTTTATCTCTCTGCCTTGGTACACACCTGTCCACTTGCAGCTTTGCTGGTTGCATAGAATTCTTAATCTTGTGACAAATGTTTGTTGTCTCCTTGTAATTAAGACTGTGTATCTGTCTTCAACTCTGTTCTTTGTAGGGTAAAAGAACTGGAGAATGAGAAGCAATACCTGGAGAAGACAAACAGGCAACTAAAAACTGAAATGAGGCGCATGCATGAAAAGGCTGCTGATAGCTCAGGTAAGTTTTCATAGCACTACATGTACAGGATGGTGATAATTGATATGTAGCGTCGAGGTTTAACATGTTCATTATGTTATCATAGATGAGTTTGAATACTTGATTGCAATGTCTTCACAAGTTTATACAGCTAGATGAGTAATACGTGCCCAAAGACAGAGACAAAAGTTGAAGGGAGGGAACCTCAGATTTGCAAAGAGGTAATTTTAAATGTGAGTTATGTAGATGGAATGAGGCTAAGATATTACCTAGGCATAAATTGCAATGAAAATGTCATAAATGATTCCTATAGTCATACATGTTAGCAGGAACACATACAAGCACTTGCATGAACCAACTCCTCTGCAGTTGAAAGGGCCAATTTGTGAATGAGTTGATCTTTCTTCTTAACCCTGAACAGTGTTGTCATCTGCAAACTACCCAGAGGCAGGAGTATGTGGTTCTAGCAGTGCCTATGATATCGCCTTCTACTCGCTGCGGGCAGAGAACGAGTCACTGAAGAGGAAAGCTCAGCAGGCTGATAAAAAGACAGAGAAAATGGACAAAGAGATGGAAACATTGAAGCTCCAGAGAGATGAACAAGTGTGAGTAGATAGGATCAACGGTACACCTTTCTTAAAGTATCAGAAACAATTCAAAGACATATGATGATAAGAAAGATATTTTGATTCAAAGCAATGAACATCCATTTTTTTTAACCATTTGAAATAACTTTTGAGTGAGCATATCAGTATATGGTATGCATTCAAGGGATGGTACAGTATTGGTGGAGATGAGAATTCGGCTTCTAACTTTTTGTGAGATACCAAGAAAACACTTATTATATAGTACAGAGCATACCGTTTTAAGAGGAATTCAAAGTTTATTTGATGAAAATCAGGTTTAGAATGACTGAAACATCCAAAAACAAAATAAAACAAAGCGATCGTAATAAAGTGTGGGTCCCACACTTTACTGGAATCGCTCTTTTTAGGATATCTCATACATTTCAAAACCAATTTTCATCAAATAGACATTGAATTCCTAATAGAATTACATGCTCTTTCATATTTCATAAGAGGTTTGTCATTATCTCACCAAAAAAATGTAAGAAACCTGAAATTAGGTCTCAACCAAAACTATGTGATCCCTTTAATTTGTCACTGTATGAGCAGCAGAACAAACAAATGTCTCCTGTATTTACAACAGGTTTGTTGCACAGTCCTGTACACTAAGAGCATATTTAATTTGTGCTGAAAAGGACAACCCCCCTCACCCAAATCTAGAGACATCACTATATTGGAGGGTATAATGCTAACTAAAACACCACTGCTTATTTTCTACTTAGTTCTATCACAATGAGTTAGTATTGTAAAGATATCTGTCTGTTTGTTGTGTTGGGTCTGTAAACACTTTTCAAATGCTTTTTTAGTCATATCAATATGTGATAGTCACAGAATTTGTTCTCAACGTACCTTAGATCCCTGGTCCTGGCTATCTTGGGGGGGGGGGGGGCATTTCATGAAGCGTTTTGGTCAGATATTTTTCTAACAAACTGTTACAAGCTACTGAAATCCTTCCATTTAACTGGCTGAGAGCAAATTTATCCGACAACTTTGTCGGGCAAAATGCTTCATGAAATCCCCCCCATGTTCCAGATTTTCATGATTTATTCCGGCATGGCTTATACTGTCGCATTTAACAGAAGCTTTGCTTCTACCACATCCACCAAAAGTCATAGAAATATTAGACTTACATGTAATTATCTGCCATTGTGCTTAGATTAAGAGAATAAGGTCTTACCTTCTTAAACTGTTGCTTGAATTACAAACCTTTCCTTTGACATTAATTCTGTTACCTGAAAACTTTGGCCTTCTGTTCCCAAATTTACTCAGCTCATCTAAAGTTGGTTGTACATTAAAAGTTTATTCAATTTCAAAAGCTGAGCTTGTCCTCAAGTGGTAACAGTACCAACAAATTTACTACCTCTGACAGATCGTCAGAAGTCATAATACCCCTGGCAACACTAGATTATGGAGACATGAAAACTATGAATCAATGTTTTCTTTGAAACAGTTTTTTAAAAAAGAAGCTATTTGTTACTGTTTCAGCCTCCTTATATGATGCATATTTGATCAGATGTATCAACTCCATTTAATTATCTTTGGACTGCGACAGGTAATATGCCTATATAATCTTACTTACATAAGTAACATACTTTAATATCAGAGACTATAAAATGGACACGTATGTGAATAACTCATACTTCAAGCTCGTATGGTACTTTGGAAATGTTCTGTGGTCTCCTCTTTCCAGGACAAGGAATACCCGCTTGAAGGAGGAAGTGTTGTACTTGAGAGAAAGAATGGAGAAGGTCAAAACTTACTTTGCCTCCAAACATGTGGAGTCTCGGGAAACTCAGCCCCTTCAAGGTTTGTATCGCTTTTTCGCTTCCTATGTCTTACTTTACAAACTTATCACATCAACCTTGGATGATTACTGTAAGAGAACATACCCCATGTCACATTTTGTGTGGGAATGTTGTTTGATGAATTGTGAATATCAAGCATTAAAGCTTGAATGCAAATGAATAGATAATGAATAGATTCTCACTGCTTGACTGCCAAGTGGTCATTTGCCTTGGAGTCGTGAGTGTACCTTGATAATCTTGTCACATAACTCAGACATCACATTAATTGTGCGCCTTATTTGTTTTATACATCAGACAACAGCAAAATTTAAATTTGCTGTTTAGAAACATCACTCTTCCCAGAGTTGTTATGGAATTTTGTACAGAGCAAGTTCACATGTTTTGTGTTGCTTTTTTCGGGAGGGCGGAGGGGGATACACATGTGAAAAAGTAGGCAAGTGTGAAAACTACAAAGATTAATGTCTGTCACGTGATAACATTAACATTTTTGTTTTCTTGGTGTTGTAATGTTATGATGCTGAACTTGTGTTCCTCTCAATGTATGCCATTATATGTATATGGCATATCCTCAAAGTTCTTTTTTTCAAGTGGATGGAAAATCACTGATTTCATGGGTTGCAGTGATGAGTACTTTTACCCCAGAATGAGGAAGTTTTTGTCCTTGGTCTGCCAAACATTCTGTAAGCTAAAGCTGAATTACAATTCATGTTGTCTTCCTCTCCTTTTTATCCAGACTCCAATTCGGAGACACCAGGACTGAGGCGAGAGCACCACGACCACATCCAGACAAAACTGCTGCCATCATCAGTGTCTGCCGGGAGGGAGGGGAATCTAGACATCAGCAGGGCATCCAGTATGTTTGATGCACTGAAAGGAAACGATCCGGAAGAAGACAAGCCTGAATGCACCACTCAATGAGACACAGCTATGATTGTATCTTGTCATTTCTCAAATAGTTAGGTAGTATGCCTGAATGAAGCACTCAGTGAGATGCAGCTATGATTGTATCTTGTCTTTTCTCAAATAGTTAGGTAGTATGCCAGAATGAAGCACTCTGTGAGATGCAGCTATGATTGTATCTTGTCATTTCTCAAATAGTTAGGTAGTATGCCTGAATGAAGCACTCAATGAGATGCAGCTATGATTGTATCTTGTTGGTTCTTAAACAGCTACATAGTAGACCTGAATGAAGCACTCAATGAGACGCAGCTATGATTGTATCTGGTCATTTCTCAAACACTTAGATAGTAGGCCTGAATGCAGCACTCAATGAGACACAGCTGTGATTGTATGTTGTCATTTCTCAAACAGTCAGATAGTAGGCCTGAATGCAGCACTCAATGAGACACAGCTATGATTGTATCTTGTCATTTCTCAAATAGTTAGGTAGTATGCCCGAATGAAGCACTTGGTGAAATTCAACTGTGATTGTATGTTGTCATTTCTCAAACACTTAGATAGTAAGCCTGAATGCAGCACTCAATGAGACACAGCTGTGGTTGTATCTTGTCAGTTTTTAAACAGTTGGTTAGTGAGCTGGAATGCAACGTTCAGTGATATACAGCTGTGGTTGTATGTTGTAATTTCTTGAACAGTGAGATAGTAGGCCAGCATTTACAGTTGACAAGAATGTTCAATCGTGTATTTGAGTTGCATGGATACATTCATCACTGTGAGAAGTGTAATCCAGCGAATCGGTTGTTTGTGTGCTGGCTGAGAAATCATTTTTCAAACATCGAATTTCTTTTAGCCAAAAAATAGATTGTTTCATTTCTTTCTGTTTGAGGGGATGGATGATAATTGTAAATTACTGTAAATTATAGTTATGATAATACATGCATTAAAATGGCATTAATCATTTAATATGCTAGCCTTTGTGCAGGAGTCAATGTATTTACAAGTAACTTTTTTGCTTAGCCTTTAAAGGACAGAAACAGGAAAAATTATGCAGCGAGAAGGAAATTTGTCTAAAATTTTGGATGATTTATCTCAAAAGCTTGTGTTTATTTCTAAGTGTGTCATACTGGAAGAGATTATGGATTGCTTATGGACCCTCAAGTAACTTTTGGTACACTGTTCCTGCAATGTTAAAACAGTTTTGAGATGGCAGTGCAGGAGACCTTCAGACAATATTATAGCCATTTAATTTGCAAGTATAACACATTGGAAATGTGTTTCAATCTTCAAAAAACAAAGCAGAGAAGTATTTATAATTATTTATGAAATTCCTGTTAGATTGGCTATAGTTTGAGCCAGATCGCTGCAATGCCATTAGAGCATGGTGTAAAAGGATCACAATCGCTCCTCTTGTGGCTGCCGAGTAATGTTCTGAACGCATCATCTCAGCTCATGTTCACATACATGAGTTTGTCAATCTAAGTAATGAATTTTTATAACAAAAGTATCTCAATCATTTTTAAGTGTAAAATGATATATTTATATGAGGATTCAATCAACCTAGAACTCAAAACCTAATTTTCTATTAATATGGGAATGTAATTATGGCAACAACAACAACACGGCCATTACCACTTTTGATTGGCAATCCAATGTGCACAGTCTTTCAGCTATGCTTAGATACTTCATACTAATTAAAGCTGTGTACTTATGTATCTCCTGTAGTGAGCTGATATCAAATGCTTGTACTGTTTATTCCATATAAATTGTATATTTTGTTGTTTGCCAGATGTTTCAAAGCTTCTGAGATGGTAACAATATATAGCAGGGTTCAATTTATGAAGGTTTAGGGGTTTTAAAGATAATAATGAGTATCGTAATAATGAAGGGTATTTGTAGGGCCTCTCACCATTTTGTATGAGTGCTCAAATGGCTCAAAATATAAACCAGACTGCTGTGAAAATGCTTTCTTAGGTCATCTGTTTCATTGAGTCACATGCTTTTACCCTACTAGTTTTTCAGAAACTTATCTGAAATTGCTCTTTAAGAGGGATTGTCCTGTGTGACATTTATTTACTTGTACAATTATAGTGGACAGGTACCAATATTTGTTGGCCTTTAGGATGTGCAGATGGAACTTAGTTTCTATAATACCAAATTATATATGACAAAATTTTAGACCACCAAGAGGAACCTCATATAATGGCAGTTATGGCTTTGCCCCACTTTTCTAGTATGCCATTCAGTCAGAAAACCTTATGGCTATGAAAAAAAGAGCTTTGGTATGAAAATGTGAGTACAGCTGGCATCTCCCACCATAGATATTACATGTATTTCTATGTTCTTGTTGCTATTGCTGATTTTTCTGTGTGAATCAAACAAACAAGGTTGTCATAATGATGTAATTGTGAATGATGAACACATCTTTACTTCCCAAGGGTGGGGGGGGGGGGGGGGGGGGAATGTATTCAAAAAGCTAATAGTCTTGAGAGTTTATTTGTTATCATGTATTAAAACAGAGGACCCTCCTGTCTTGCAGAAGGTAAGAATGTTCTGTACAGTGCTGTTAAATTACTTTTTTTTAAAACCATGTGATACTGCAGTGTATAAACTATATAGTTGCTTATTAAGGTAAGTATTTTGATAAGAATCCTGTATTAGCTCACGAGAACATGTTACTTGTGAATTCATATTATATATGACTACATTTCAATACATTTTATGCTTGATTTCAAAATCAAAGTGTGATAATGACTATTGGGATAGAAATAAGATAACACTACTGTAGGTATAAAAGATGGTTCAAAAACTTTGCCCTGCAGAGAAAGTTGCTGTTAATGAAAGCAGTGTATCATGTTTTCAGTTACTGAATACTGTAAAACGATAATAGTTCATGTGCATATCAATTTGCAAGAGCCAAGATTCGCGAAATGAAAATGTATAGAAAGTTCCTGTCTACACTAAATGCATTGAATGCCAGCAGCAATTTGCGAAAATCTTGCTCTACAGTATTCACAAAATTTAGATGTAAACAATTAAGATAGATGCTAATATTGGTTGACCAAAAATAACATAAATGGTGGATGCATCTTACTTCTCAGAAGGATAGATAGCCATATTTTTTAATGTCAGACAATTGTGAGTTTGAGCTAGTGTCCATGATAAAGTATGACTTGTTCGTTGCTTTACTGGCATTATTCTGCTCATTTGCAATTGACTAGTATTGTACATAATGGATAGCATATACTTAGACATGGATTTTCATATACTGTCAGAATGTATATATGTTTGATATGTTTCTTTCTGAATGTAATTACTGTCTATGATATGAGCAATATAATCTTATCAAATCAAAATGAATCACTATCATATCCCTCTTTTATTCCAGAAAGGAGTGAACATATCTATTATGTATGTTCTGTTCATTTGGAAATTATAAGAATGCATCTCTTCTGTATGATAAACAAATATACTATGCACTGAGAGCCTCTAGATGAAATTATAGATTCCGAGGTGGCAGAAAATTTAATTGCCTTGGCATCAAATTGTGAAAACAACATCACGCAACAATTTTTTTTACCTCATTTACAAAAGTTCTGTATGCAAAAATAACAGCTTTTATAGAATACCATGAATGCTTTCATACATGTTTATATGATAGATCAATCTTTTTTAATTGATATGGTGTGTAAAGTGCTATCGATATCAATCTCATAAACTATTGTGTAAATCTTGTCCATGGTGATACACTGACTGTCTGCACTGCTTTATGTTAACATTTGATATTGTAAGAAGATTCATTAGAGGGATGTAAAACAAATATATCACACACTGTTTAGCTGCTTGTGACATTTTTGGTTCCCCAATGACAAAAATAGTCCTATTCCTAGCTCCTCAGAATCTGTAATTTCAATTTGAGCCTCTTGTGCAGTGCATGACATATTTGTTTTAGTATCAATGTAATTATAAACCCATTACCTGTGTGTGTGTTATGTGTGTGTGTGTGTGTGTGTGTGTGTGTTTGCAAGTGTGCATGTGTGTCCCTTTGTTACTGTACTCAGCCTATCTTCAATAAAAATATGGCAAGTACATGTATTATCATTCCAAATACCAGCCCTCGACTAGCTCACTTGGGCCACTGCATTTCTTTTTGGGTCACCAAAACATTTCAGTGGCTCAATGGGCCAGAGAGAGAGAGAAAAAAAAAGTAGCCCTGTGATATATTTATGTATCAAGACTCGACACAAACTTTTTTCTCTGGAGGTCTGTGGTGGACCACTAAATATATATTTGAATTTGAAATTTGGAAGCCTGAAAAAAGAGAAAAGAAAAAAAGAGTGTAGCGACCCGAAGTAAAAGGAAATAAAAAATTCATTTTTAACACCGATGTTAATTGAACTGTGTGTGTGTGTGTGTACATATATATATATGTATATATTCACAACAGTAGGTCAATATAAAAACTCCGTTAGAGACGTAACTTTGACGAATTTTCGCCCATAGGGCTTTGTCAAGTCAATATATACATTTGACATTTTATTTTGAAGTAGATATAAATCAAAATAAAAGATGCGTCGTTAGTGGTAGCGCGTCCATAACAAAATGCGCACTTACACAAATGGCGCTCAAAGGCGCACATTATTTATTTTGATTTATATCTACTTCAAAATAAAATGTCAAATGTATTGACTTGACAAAGCCCTATGGGCGAAAATTCGTCAAATTTACGTCTCTAACGGAGTTTCTATATTAATTGACCTACTGTTGTGAATCTATACTTTCTTAGGACTCCGAGCAGAAACCAATTGCTGTTATATATGTATATATATATATATATATATATATATATATTTATTTATTTATTTATTTATATATGTATATATGTATATATACATACTTATGTATGTTGTGTATAATAGAGGTTGGGACAATCTTCGTTTTACAATCCACTAGTGAACAAAACATACTTTCCAACACACACACACACACACAAAAAAAAAATGGTAAAGTGAACATATTCAAACCAAATCTAAAATTGCAAACAAAACTTTTCGTATCCTGGATATTGTCAGAGGGAAAACAATTATTCCGTAGGATAGGTCAGGCTGACATGTCAACAATTAACAGTGGCGGTCATAAAGCTTCCCCTGGGCCCTGACCAACTTTTGGTGCCCCTGCCCTCCCCCCACCCCCCACCCCCCACCCCCACCGCATCCGACACGATCGATCTCAGTACGTGCCCCCTTCGTTTTCGCAGCCGCCACCCCATGTACCCCGCCACCCCATACCCCACCACACACGACATCAGCTACGTGGCCGCTGCCCAAATACTGGCAGAAGAGATTCCGTCTCAGCGTCTCCAACCATTGAGAATCTACATTAAAATGGCTGTCAACTTTAACCTGCTACCTGTAGGAACAGACCAGGCTTCTCTCTGCTTCGAACAAGAAGTGTTTATGAGGGTGAGTAGGGAATATTTCATACTTTTGAAGACAAAACACTGTGCATACGTCAGTGCATACAGAATCATGAACAGAATATTTTGTAAGTCCCACCCGTGTAAATCTACGTAAGCTTAATTTGGACATTTGTTGTATGCTTGTTGTAGCCCTCGCCTCAGTTCAGGAACTACAATGTAACCCCGGGGCGCTCCTTGTACACAGTTCACGTTCAGCGTTCGGGCTGTGTTTCGCAGTTATTTAGGAACCAGATCCACTTTCAGACGGGAAAAATACTATGGATAATTATCTAGGATAAAATAAGTCACCACACAAAGCATATAAATTTATATTAATTTTATTTCAGTAGCTTTTCATATTTTTCTAAGTCTAAAAGTTAGAGTAGTATTTAAAATATCCCATTTGCGGCAGTTTAAACTTATGGGTTTTTCCACACTGTACACAAACCGGGCAAATCATTTTCAACCATTTCATATAACACAGACAAGATTATTTATAATCGCTATTGTTATCATAAAAGATATAACCCGGACAAACGCAGTGGTCAAGATTGACCAGGGCAAAAACCCAGCACAGTTTTCGGCAATATGCACCATAGTAGCTTGGCTTGCGGCAGACACGAAGTACAATTCCTATGCAATACGTGCGTGCTCTGCGATCTTCAGCTGTATGCCTTCACATGGCTTGCAAAACGTTCCGTAAGTGCCAATTCCCATTGCAAAAGCATGTGAAAATAGCTGGTGCGCATGCACCGGTTGCAAACGGGGATCGCAGTTCTGGCGGTGTTGTTGATGTCTTTCTCATGTTTTTCTGATTTTTTAATGGTAACATCCACTTCCAGAAAAAAATGGTGGCCCACATCTGCTCTCGAAAGTTCTATTTTAAGTGAGGACATATTTTCATATCCATGAATATCTGGAAAACAACAAAAAAATCCAGTTTCTTAGACCCTTGTTTCTTAACTATAATGTGAAGAAGTACTGAAAATAGAATTTGGGATGTGATATGTTGTCATTCAGGTGAGAAAATTTCACTTTTGTCTGAGATTGTGCCCATTTTATCGGCTTATTTTTGTAGATTGGTAGTGTGCTAGCATATGTGTGGTATGCATGTATAGAGTGTGTCGCTGTGTTTAGCGGCATATTATCGAATATGTTGTACCTGCCATGAACGGGCTCACGGCCGCATACTGCCATGGTTACTCTAGAGGGTTTTTCTTTTAACTAGCTAGTCTATATAGTAGAGGTCTATTTAACTAAGATGTAGTTCTACATGACGGTAGTCTTAGCCATGGTCTATGTAGCGTTGGTTAAATTTGAAATTTTTGTATGAATAGTTTACAATACTCAATGGACGAGACTCTAATATATTCACTCATACCCACTTGGCAGGGTTCGAAATTGGCGATGGTCCGCTGGCCATTGGCCACCCAAAATCACGTCGGACTAGCTAAAAATCATAAAATTCTGAAGTTACTAGTCCGTCTGGCTAGCCAAAATATTGCTTCAGTGTCAAAATTGATTGTAAGTAGTACGCCTGGCTAGTTTAAAAAAAAGTTAAGTGCGACCCCTGCTTGGCCCTCCCTCCCTGGGCCATGCTCAGTGCACATTACGAGGAGATCCGAGCGAGCTTCATTCAAAATTTTGCATTTCCTGAACTCCATTTCTTTTCTGAGTTCCAGCAGGTCAGGGTCTATGACATTGAAATATATTGGATTATTTGAACCCGCACCAAGGTTTGACTGTGCGCAAAAGCATATCGTCGCTGGGGCGATAAGACCTCGTATCTACAAAATGTCTAATGTTCAGGAGAGCCAAAAAACATGGCGGCCAAAGCACTGTGGCAAATGGGAAAGCCTTTCCTTTGGCATGCCGTGGTGGCTTCATTTTTGGAGTAAGACAGTTGGGATTTGGACAGGACATCACTTAACCCAATAATTCAAAAAAGTCATTTTCACCAAAATTGCAGATCTATACAAGGTCTCACATCACCCCAGCGACGATATAGGTTTCTACATGTAGCAGGCAGTTGAATCTTCGAGAGCATTGTGGTCAAATTATGGACGGCTTGCATTAAACATCTTTCATGGGCATAATGAGGCTAATCACTTTTACTAAGTTTTAAAACCTGCTGTCAGCTGATAACTGTGCAGATATGAGGTTCTGCAATTTTTAAAGTACAAACACCACTTGTGTTTGCTCATGTCACAGTCTTTGTGTGAAAGAAGATACTGCCAAATAAAAGACAGATGATTGGATTTCTGTTTAGCAGCTGGAATACCAGTAGATTTCCGTATCATTAACTGCATAATTCCACTCAGCCATATCTGGTTTTGTTTTGAATAACTTGGATGTGACTTATTCCATGATAGTGTTTTTAAAAGGGCATGCCAAGACCCAAACTATGCTGCATGTAGACTGCATTTTAAGATGCAGTGCAAAGTTTACATCAGTCATATCCTAACTTTTTATGCCTCCGCCACGAAGTGGTGCCGGAGGCATTATGTTTTCGGGTTGTCCGTCCGTCCGTCCGTACGTCCGTCCGCTTTCGTTTACGCGATAACTTGAGTAATATTTACTGGAATTTTACCAAACTTGGTCCAAGTATGAAGTATGATAGGGCAATGATTTGATTATATTTTGGGTGAAATCGGCTAAAGGTCAAAGGTCAAAGGTCAAGGTCAAGTCATGAAATTGTATCCGTTTACGCGATAATTCAAGACTGGATGGAGCAAATTTCACCAAACTTTGTTGGAGGATGTTGTATGATAAGACAATTACTTGATTAGTTTTTCAGTGAAATCGGACAGAGGTCAAAGGTCAAAGATCAAGGTCAAATCCTAAAATTTATCTGTTTACGTGATAACTCAAAACTGGAGGAAGCAGCTTTCACCAAACTTGGTCCAAGGATGATTTATGATGGGACAATTAGTTGAGTAGATTTTAGTGACATTGACAAGAGGTCAAGGTCAAATGCTAAAAATGTTGCTATTTTCCCCCATATCTATGCAATGCCCGCAGTTATTTTCTTGAAACTTAATGTAGACATGTACTACTGCGTAAAGATTCTCCAGAGAGAGTTTCATGTCATAAGGTCAAAGGTCAAAAGGTCAAAGGTTAGGTGAAAATGTTGCAATATCACTTTTCTCGCAAATGGTTCAATGTATCTTCATGGAACTTGGTACATATGCATGTACTGACTGGCAGGGATTATCTAGGGAATTTAGGGGTCATGGGTCAATAGTCAGGGGGTCAAAGGTCAAGGTCAACTCCTTAAAATGTTACTATTTCCCTCATATACTAGTATATGCAATGATAGCATTATTAGTTTTAAAATTTAATATATATGTACATATATTACTTAATAGAGATTCTCTTGGAAATTTCCAGCCAGAAGGTCAAAGGTTAAGGGTCAAAGGTCAAAGGTTAAGGGTCAAACTTAGAATAAGGTCGGTCAGAAGTCAAGTAAGAATTTTCAGTTCCCCAAATATGTGTACCTGCACTCTTTAATAGACAATTAGGTCAATTAAATAGCAAACCCAATTCGTGGAAAGTGAACATTCAAGATATTTCTGACAAACCTGTTATTTCGATATTTTGCCAGTTATGTGAAACTGTCATCACACATTGTGAAGACATTGTACTATACACCTGTTGGGAGAATCATGCATTATGGCGGAGGCATCAGTCGCCGTCGCGACATTTCTAGTTGGATTTATTATAGAATTGTAACGTGTTGATAATGATGTGTTACATGTAACTCTCAAAAGTGCAATTTCTGTTAAAGACAAGTGAAATAGAGGAGTAATGTCATATCAGGGTGTACAGCAAAACAGTGCATGCATAATGTCACCATTGAATTGATAAATGATACTTTTACACAGGATGACTTTGATGTGGATAGCTTCGTAGCAGAATGCAGACATCATGTGCAGCTGGAGACTCTGCGTGAAGATCTTCACATCTACTTTCGAACCTTGAAGAATGCCATGGTCGAACTCATTAATAAGGACTACGCTGACTTTGTGAATCTCTCATCGAATTTGGTATGTGAATTTCAAACTCTGCCAAATAAATTGTTTGTACCAGTGCAGTCATGATGCTATAAAAGCTAATATCAGAAACCACCCTGCCCATGCCAGACTTGATGAGTGCAGAGACACATCACTTTGGAAAATGCTCAACTCAGTCATGATTGGATGTCATGTCAAACTGGATAAGAAGCTTAGTAAACAAATTTGTACTTTTTGGAAAGGGTTGGGCATGAAATAGAATGTTGTTAGATGTGTTCGAGCACTTGCTTACCACCTACAAACAACAGCTGCATAGACATATCCCTTGTCAGCTCAAATTATCAACATGTCAAACATCACAGTGGGATAGAGACTGTATGTACTCTCTTCATCTTATGTTTCTTACTTTTGAGGAGTTTGTCCTGTCCAATAAGTGAAAGCAAAGATTTAACCCTGCGAACCCTGAATTATTTGACATATTTTGCATATTTGACTAATGTCAAAAATATGTCAAAATAAAAGTCAATAGATGTAGGAATTCGAACAAATCAAAATCACATAAAACTGATCACCTGAACGAAAATGGGGTCATGCAGGAGGTCATATCAAGCTGCAGTCACATGACGTGAGGTTGGTAAATTGGGCATTCGGGTTATTTTACTCTCTTGGCGAGGCCGGAAAAACCAGCCATTTGGGTTCAAAGGGTTGAAGACTTATAGTAAATGCCAACATTGTGACTTTGAGAAATTATTATCCTTTTTTTTCCCCCAAGTTTAAAGTTCCTTTGGTTTGTACTTTTGTATCCCTTATCTTAAGGTTGGAATGGACAAAGCCATTAGCAGTCTTTCAGTTCCTCTTGGTCAGCTTCGAGAAGAGGTCATGGTAAGTGGTCATGGTTAGTCTGTCAAGTATGTGTAAGTAGTAGAGGGAAAAATGATTTAGTGAATAATTGGTCAGCATACCATTACTCAAAATTGCTTCATATTTCGTATTTGTAGTACAGGTACAGAATGCTGCTACCTAGCTACCACCTATGTCCTATAAAATTTTCACATATTGATACTGCATTGCCTTTTGCTAAAGATTTTTCAAAGACCTTGACACTTCTTATTACATGTGATCATGTCAAGATTTGAATTTTATTTCCTTGATAGTTGATATTACATTGGAAACTTGCCAGCATATATCTCAATGAACATTGATATGCAAAAAGAAAAAAATGGAAAATAAGATGTAGAAGGAAAAAAATCTTTGATATGAATTGCAAAAAAGAAAGTATTCTTTAAAAGTACCTAATTTTTTATTTTATTTTATCTATTTTATTTATTTTTTGCCAGAGCGTACGTTGTGCCATGGATGATGCTATTCAGAGCGTGGAAGAAAAAATGACACAAAGGAACAGAATACGACAGAAGAAGGTAAGATGGCATTAGTTTCTCAAAGGTGTTTATAGGATAACAATTTTAAATATCACCAGTATGTATAAACCTAGAACCGTCTACCAGGTTTTGGAAGAAATTGTGTCTTGACAAAGCTTTGACATTTTCAGGAATACAAAACTTGCGTGAGTCCAAATAATGTGTGCACATTGAGAAAGGTGATGTACCTTATTTCCCAAGCTTTCGTCCTGAGTTTATCTATCAAGTGACAGATCTCCCCCCCCCCCCCCCACACACACACACATACAAACTTATTTTGTATACATATCATACAATGTATCATTCATATTCCCTCTTTCGATTCAAGGATGTTTTGGGTTGCATTGGCAAAAAGTTTGATTGGCTCTGAAAAGGCAGTATATGTGCATTCAACATTTGTGGTTTCAGTACAAGTAAATATTAAATGACAGGTGCTCTTGATTCAGTACTATTGCATGTATAGACTGCTTGTAAAATTAAATTGGAGCATTCTGTCATCAAGAGTCTTTTATTGATTTTTTAGCTTAATGTATGTTGTATTTCACATCATTAAAATGCTATCCATTCAGTGGCAATCATATTAAGTAAATAAGGGGTGACCTTCCAAGTAAACCTAAGTTTCATTTATTCTGACCTGCTATGCCTCTCATTTATCTTAGGCTTGTCTGCAGAGGCTGATGAACATTGTGAAATCTGTGGAGAAAATGGAGAGCATCCTTAGGATACAGGAGGACAGTGAGCAGCAAGAAGGGCAAAGCATGTAAGCCTCCACTGTTTACCCATCACTATGGCCTTTAATCATGTAGACATTATATTGTTTGTGTAATTTGAGTGTGATAATTTCTGATTAAATGTTGTATTGTCATATCTTTGTCTGCAGTGAACTCAGCGGCCAGCAGATTGAAAGGGTAGCCTCAGAATTCAACCAGCTCCAGTACTACGTCACGCAGAGTAAAGGATTACCTTTGGTGGAGAAAATCAGACCGGTAAATTTTGTGTTTCCAATGTATACTAGTTACCAATCAATGTGTGTGAACTTCCTGTAGCTGTTAGAATTGTCCACCTTGCAACCATCCTGTATGTTGCTCAGGTTTTCGTTTATTTTCAAAAGTGTGTGTTTTTTTAATTGAATGATAGTTTATGAAGGTTAGGAGGTAGCAATTTATACCTTTTTTACACAATTTGGAAAGGTATGTTGCTGATAAACATTTTTTTTTTTTTTTTTGGGGGGGGGGTTGTTTCTTTGGTTCTTTCTAAAGAATAGACTGTAGTTGTTGTGTTGTAACACATGTGAGAGTTCAACTGTCATAGACTTCGCTATCACAATCTGTCAGTCTTTACACACGTTCACTTTCTAACAAAAGTCGTAATTAGCATTTATATGTCAACTGTTCTACCATCTTCTGTTGCAGAGATTATGTGCATGGGTGTTATCTATGACCTTTGATACCTTAACATCACCTTCACCCGTTTAGGATGAGATCCGAGTATACTCGGGCAAGTGTCTATGGAAAATTTGTGTTGTAGCAAATTCAGCCCATCCTCAAAGGGTTAACTTTGTCAGTTTTCACCTTGTCCTCATTAACACTTGTTGCTTAAGTCTCATTAACCCCCATACATTCTTCCTTTGTCAGAGGATAGCTGCCATCACTGTCACTCTGCAGCACAGTTTGGAGAAGTCCTTCCGGGAGGGACTGGAGGCTGGAGACTGTGATGTGCTTCGTCAGTGCCTTCGGACGTATGCTACCATTGACAAGATGAGGGATGCTGAGGCCCTCTATAGAATGATTGCTGTGAAACCATACATGGATGAAGTGAGTTGTGCTTAGTCTGTACATTCATCATTGCTGTCATTATTGTTGTCATCATAAACACTGTCATTGTCTTGTATACTCCAGCCCTAATGTGTTCTGGAAAGCTGTAGTCACAGAATGCAACTTCCCTTACCACAGAAGTGTTGTGAACATATCAGCTTAAAGTAAAATTGTATAATAAAATAGTTTTGAAATAAAACAAATGACACAAATAAAGAGCAAAGAACAAAGAGTTAGGTAAGTAAATTAGACATTATTAAAAGGCAAGATGAAATAGTTAGTACTCTAGTGCAAGTAGTAGTTTCATGCATCCAGTGTAAACAGTGTTTCTGATTGTGCATACATTTTGGAGTAGGAGGAAGGAATATATTGCGTGGGAACATATTCTGTGTGACCTTTGCTTGAATAACAACAACAACAACTTTTGTTTTGTTTTGGTTTCTTGTGGGATGACTTTATCTTCCCTCTATCAGGTGATCAGTGAAAGTTTTCTGCAGAACCACCCTCAAGGCTTAAAGGGAATGTATTCAAGGATTCTAGACTTTATACCCAAGCACTGCGAACTCATCCGAAGGGTGACCTCACCCAGTCAAAGGTCAGTTGAGACAATTCTGTTTTTGTCATTTTATTCTTTCTGTCTCATCTCTTTTCATTTCCTTCCTTCATATGTCTGGACATTTGGTATATACAATCTGTGTGGGCATGAGGATGTGCTGTTAAAGCTGAAGTATGGTTACAAGGGGAAAAAAAATTGTTGCTGTTTATTGTTGTGTGTATAGAAGATGAAGAGTATGTTTCGGCACATGATTTTTTAAATGTTAGTTGGTGAAAACTCTTGAGTCTGAGAGCTGAACACCAGCTTTCCTCGTCCAATTTGAATCATAGACCATAAGTTATTGTTAACCCTCTCTGTTTATAGCACATCTGGTCAGGAGATAGTCAGAGGCTATGACTTCCCTGTCAATGCAGTGTGGCCTGAGGTTGCCAGCAGCCTAGAGATGAGAACACCTCTCATATTTGCCCCTGGAAATCCTGATCTCTTCCACCAGGTGAGGTCAATTGGCACTTGTGGAGACGGCTGTACTTAAGGATGAAATATGTAGGAATGTTTACATTGTAAATCACTGTAAAATAGATGTTACTGAGTTAGACATGTGTGCAAGAATATGAGCCATATAATTGCAGCTTGTTGGAGGAACGTTGAGGTCATTTTAAATATATTGAATGTAGAAGGAAATGAAGTATTTAGAGCTAGCTCTCCAAAATAAAGTACAATAATGTGTATGCTCCTAACAGAGATTATTAGGAACTAGAAGAATTTAGTGATAAATGCTTGGGTCACTTTTTGGATACTAATATGCGAGAGCCAGAATACACCTGTATGAAGAATTTGAAAATGCCAGGGTAGTTTTACAAGATTTGTTTTGGCTTTTGCATGGATTGAATTTGTTCTCATGGTTTTGTTAGAAAATTTCAATGTTTGTTTTATTTTCTTCTGGACTAGAAAGGTTTGACAATATGTACAAGATAGACCATGTACCATAATTGTAACTAGAACTAGCTCAGGTGTGATATTATTAGTCTGCAAGCATCATTGTGTACAAACTCAATCACTCATATTCTAAGAAATTATGATCATTAAAACTTACAGCAGCAGTTTGTGGGTTATCTGTCAAAATTGTAGGAGAAAATATGTCAGTGATAATGTTGAGCAAATGACTTTGAATGTTAGAGTTGAATGTGATTGGTTTTATTTCTCCCATCAGAGATTCCTGCTGACACAGGACTTCATTGAGGGTTTCGAGCGCCAGTGTGGCACCCAAGCCAGTGTACGATGCCTGCGCAGTCATCCCAGCTACAGTGCCTTCATGACCAAATGGAGCCTACCTGTTTACTTCCAACTCAGGTGTGAATCATTGTCAAACTGGGGTGTCATGGTTCTCCCATTGAGGAGCTGAATCATAGTGCATGGCATGTTCCCTTCTGAATACTCTTTTACAGTGCATTGTTTCCACCCCATACAACAACAACAATAAAGAACAAGTCCAATTATAAGAAGCAATCCAACAAAATGCTAATAAAAAAAAATGAGTGCATGCTCTATCATGCACTATACTGGATTAAAGAACAACAAATACTAGATTATCCCAAGTGCCGTTTTGTTTCATGGAGGCTGCAGTTGTGAACAGGAAAGTGCATTGGAGAGCTCACAGTTGTATTGATGTTCACTGGAGATGGAGTTGGCAGACTTTGATCCAGCTGTGGTGATTGTGGTGGGGATGGAGGTGCACCTGTTGTTGTGCTACTAGTAGGCCTAGGTCTTTCTGCGTGCTGTATCAGCAGCTGTGGTTTTGCAGTGCCAGAAATAGTACTAGGTCTTGATGACGCCAAATGGGAGGTTGACCGTACATTCACCTTTTCAGATCTGCTTGTGATAGTTAAGCTCATTATCCTTTTCTGACTCTGCTCTACTCTTGAGTAATACTTGATGCTGGACTCTGACTCATGTCCAGAAATAGACATTATATGCCGAGCTTCAAACCCAGCATTATCAAGTTTGTTTATAGCTGTTGCACGGAGACAGTGATTGGTGTATGCCCTGAAACATGTGGCTTCCCTTGAGATAACTGCCATTTTATTTCTGAGTGTATTCAGGCCCACAGCTACATTGTCGTACCAAGGGTTACATGCAGGCCTAGTTGCCTTTGGTCGTTGCCAAAATGCTTCATGTTTTCCATTCATATGAGATATGTAATCACAAAACGATATGACAGGGCAATTGGACTCACCCTTTCGTACATGCGGCCACATTGACTTTTTTCATCATCGTCATCAATGTGATGGTTCTTCTTGGTCATGTCTTGATGTGAATGTATCACTGATTGACTGAATCTCTCGACACAGCAATGTCACCCTTTTTCATGTGATGGATATTTTTATGACCCCTGTTGCACAGATGTAGCATGAGATCCAGAAACACCTTGTTCTGCAAACCTTTTGGTGTTGTGTGGTCAGCTACAGAACTTTGTCTTATTTTGTTCATGTCCTCTGCGGTAATCAGATCTTTATGTCGAACAGGAACTATCCTCCTTGCCGTTATCGTGTGGAGGACCGTGCAAAATATTTCACTAGATGATTGGAAAGCATCATCCTGAGTATTGTCAACTTGGTGATGTATTAAAAAGTACCAATGACGTCCATATCGAAGAGTAATCATGGAGCACTTAGCATACAGCTCCCCGTTGCCTCTGCATACGTCTGCGTAAAATGGCCGGAAAAAAAGTGTTAAATTTTGGAGAAGTAAAATGCTAGATTGGCTGAGAGAAATCCAATTTCTTCTGTTTGCAGTATGCTCTCAAAATACCTAGGGAGTGATTACTAACTTCCTTGGTTTTTCTAGAATCCTTCCCATCAACGATAGATTCCAATTCTGCCTCCGTAAGAGAAAGAAATTGCTAATTATCCATGTTATCTTGCCCACTGTCGCGAAGAAGTAAAATCACCATTTTGACAGATGACAGCATAGCAACAGTGTCCGATGGTTTTTCTTTAATAATATATTATCGATCATTAATACTAACAGTCTGCTCAAAAATTTCTACCGATAAAACCGCACAACTTTCTTCTCTCTGTGATTGATATCCTTAAAAGAGGTTTTTTCTTGGGATAATATCAATAGTAGTAATAATAATAATGATAATGATAATAATAATGATGATGATGATGATGATGGTGGTGGTGGTGGTGGTGGTGATGATGATGATGATAATAATGCATTTATATAGCGCACTTTCCATATACGTACATGTTCAAATGCGCTTTACCATCGGATTATTAACAATAATGAAACAAGTGAGTTTTTAAGATGTTTTTTGAAGATGATGAGAGATTGCTGGTTGTGGAGAGTTTGGGGTAGTTGATTCCACACAGATGAAAATGCTTTATCACCAATCCCCAAATGAGCAATTGTAAACAAATAACTCATCCCCTATTTATTAACATAGGATTTCCCTTGCCAAAATCAATGGTACAGTATGGATATAGCTTAGCCCTATGCCAAAATTTTCACATGATCTTGTGATGCATTCTTACTAATACTTGACCTATTTCATTTTTTAGTACTACTGTAAACGTGGAAATTTTCGGGGTACATTAATTTTCACGGATTTCGCGCTACGTTCGGCTAGCGCGAATTCAAAAACGCGCGAATATATCTTCGCAATTTTCTATGCACATTTTGAACGGCCTGGTGCGCTTCGTCGATGATACTGCTACGTAGTACAGACGTGTTTACGCATATAGAAGTATCATCGCACGCACCGAGCCCACGGCCGATTGGTGTGCTACATCCCCGCGACTACAGTACTAGTCCTACAGTACATGTCGAGTAAAATACATGCACTATGTCGTTGAGCGCTTGTACTCGCACTCGCGCCGCTCGCTACGTCGCTTATCGTACGCTGGCATCGCTGGATGAAAACAGCGACTGTGTATTAACCCGCTGCGGAGCGCGAATTTAAGAACCCGCGAATATGTTTTCGAGCCGCTCAGCGCGAAAAATTAATCGCGCAAAAATATTGACGTTTACAGTATTTGAAATTGTGTAGCAATTCCATGTACACAGACATTTTATGAAATATTGTCATTTATAAGAAATATAATTGTCAGATCCAAATGGATTGAATCTATCGATTATATTTAATTTTCTTCTGTATATCATGCAGATTCCAGGAGATAGCTGGCCAGTTTGAGGTTGCACTGATGACAGCATTTAACCCTGCCCCAGGTACGTTGTATGAAAAACAAAATTTAAAAACTGAGGGAACTGTATTGTGTCATTGCATGAGCTGACAGCTTCTGTGCCCCATGTAGTGAAGTATGAAAGCTGTATTTATTGATTCGTTCAAATTGTACAATATGGCTCATTTAGATTTGTAAATGGAGCATTTAGTATTTTTCACTCACCTTATATGAAAATGGATTATTCTATTAGCTATATGTGATGAAGTGCCAAACTTTAATGGTTGCCACAGGTTTCTGAACACTTACAGGAAAAGTACATGCATGTGAGGCAAAATCTGTTACCAGTTCCTTAATGTGTCGTGAGAAGAAATTATGTTAGATACTTTGATGTCAGTTTTGAGATGCATAGATGGAATATGATAAAACAAAATCATATAATAAGGAAGCAGTTATTACAACTTAGAGCTGTTTATTTCAATTTATTTTTACATTGAGAGACCAAAAAAAAACACACCAAATAAAAAAAAAAACAACCCAATAAGAACTGAGTGAATGCCTTCTACTGATTACCAGAGTTGACATCCTGATAATGATATGTGTCCAATTACATTCTCTGTTCCCCTCTAATATCTAAGATGGCTCCAGTCACCAGCTGATGGCTTCAGAGGTTCTATGGGAGTGCCTGCAGCGATGTTGGCATAGCAACGTGTTCCTGACTCCACTCTGTCACAGATTCTGGAAGCTGACCCTACAACTTCTCTCCAGATATGCAGTGTGGGTTGATGACGTCTACAACACAGAGGTGCATACCCAATATTCTGAAGTAAAACCAATTCAGAATCATTGAGACATTTAGAGTGAAATTTGGAGTACCTACATAGTTTAGATTACATCATATTACTGTCATATGTGATAATTTGTGCAACAAGGTTGACATTTTTGCTGATATGTACATATGTTCAATAAAAGTCATCCACACTGGTGCTATTCAGTGTTTGTTTCATGTAGACATATGTTATATAGTTCAATTCAGTGCATACTTTTGATTGAATAACAACATGTACTGGTGTTTTCTCTGTGGAATTGAGTTGCCACATCCTCCTGTGGAAGTGTACCTAAAGACATAAGCAAAATAACAACAACTAGAAAAGCACTCTGAGTGTGCAGACCTCCGCCAAGCAGCTCTTTTCCACCACCTATCTTGTTCTTCCATAGAGTTCAGTGATTTCCACCCATACATATGCATGATAAAAATTGCCCGAATTCCCAATATAGAAGCCTTTTGTTATGTCATCAACCCTCAGCTGCGCGGCACGCCTCGCAGTAGAGCACGCACCTTAGTGCGCGTCTGAAAACCTCAAAAATGTGCAGCTTGAACTCCCAAGTTCATTGACCCTACCTGCCAAAATATCAAAAATCCTTCATAAAATCCATAAAAGTTTCCGGATCACTACCAAAATGTAATCATCTGTTCCTTGTGTCATTCTGAACCTTTCCTGGAAGTTTCATCTAAATCCGTTAACAACTTTTTGAGTTATTTTGCACATGGACAAACAAACAAACAGTAACGAAAACATAACCTCCTTCCTTGGCGGAGGTAATAATGATAAACCATGAGACTTTTATTGTGATAAGTGTGACATGATTCTCTCTCTAGGTCACAGAGGAAGGGAGAAAAGCAGCTGAAGAGAGGAGGCAGGCGGCTGCAAGACCCGAGCCCAAGGCTGAGGGAGACACTGGACAGACAGCTCCCTCTCCAGTACCTGTGGGCCCACCACCAGTGACCCTGGCCCAGCTTGTTAGACTTGTGGCTGATGTTGATGGTGTCACCTCGAAGGTAGAAACAACTGTATAGAAATCACCTCATGTTCCAGGGATATTACAGACTGCATGACTTTACAAACCAGCAGGACTTACAGTGATAACAGAATTGAGCAGTAATAGAAATTCAATGCAACGTATTGGGCAGTAGATTCGTAAAGCAGCAGTTAAAAGAATGTCACACATTGGATAAAAATTTCTTAATTAAACCTTAGATTTCATAGTCATGGTAATTGCCTTTGTTCCATTTCGCCTCAGAAATTGCATGGTCATGTGAATAAAGGTAGATCATTATATTAAGGTAGATCATTAAAGACAAAAGGCTGCTTTGAACTTCAATCATACTGTGTATCTGGCATACATGATATATTCATATGACATTTAGTCAAGAAAAACAACTATTTTCATAATATTCTTTTGCAGTCAAAAATAAATGAAAGAAAAAAATTCATGAAATTAAGCAGTTCATTTTTCCTACTTTTTGTTTAATCTATATTTATTTTTCAGCTTTCAACTTTCTTTGAGGAGCATGTCAAACCCAAGTTGGTGCTTGTAAATTGTTCCGAGTTCACAGTTCTCAAAGGTAAGTCTGTCTCAGAATGTAATACTAATGCTGTAGAATTGATAATAGGCGGTGCAGTGACATCATACAAATGGAAAGGACACACAAACATATTTCAACATATCTAGAACGGAGCAATTGGAAATGTCTTCATTCTTTTTTCAAGAGGAAAGTGCAGATATGCTCGTTTTATGTGAGCCCTACTGCATGACATGATGTGAAACTGGCATATGTGATCAAATTTTAAGTATGAAACTGGTTGATTGAAAAGGAGATTCATGTTGTCCCTACTTAGTGAACTCATATACTGACTACTGCATTAAAAACTCCCTTATTTGCTGAATGTCAAGTATACTTAGCTGAGCTCAGTGAGGCTAGACATACTTTCAGTGTGTGGCATTGTCAAAGTCCGTCATCGCAATTGTTCCACCATGGACACTATCCTTTTCCCGAACACGTCCAGATGCCGTGAGTGACAGTGCCACAGCCATGACGAGCCGCCTTGGAGCCATTAGTGAGCACCTCACCCAAGAGATCTGCCTCCTGTGTGTGGTCCACCTCAAGGGTGCCAATGACATTCCACGCCTCTACCGCAGGACAAATAGGGAGGTATGAAAGGAGAGGCCAGCATGGCTGCAGTTTTGTTTTGCAGTGTGAAGGTGCTTACTATGTTTATTAGGTGGTAGACATTTGTTTCCTTCTGAGAGTGTAAATACTGGTCTGTCACTTTCATGTGCTATATCAATCTATGAAGAATGTCTTTATGTGACCTTAATTTTCTGTGTGTAAGTTGCAATATTGTCTTCAGGGCTTGCCTTTGTACATTAGATAAAGTGAATTCTATAACTTGAGAACCGTGTCAAAATGACCATCACACCTGTGCAATACGGTGCACTCCCATTAAAGCGAACACGGTTATAACAAAATTCCAGTTATAACAAAGTAAAAATTTGCGCTGCAATGTTTTCCACTCGATGTATTTTTATTGTTTATTTGTTCGGTTATAACAGAATTTCAATGTAAAGAAAGAAAACTGCCGGTCCCAAGGACTTCGTTATAATGGAAGTCCACTGTACCTTAAAAATATGCTGTACATTATCACCCAGCAGTTTTTGCTAAGTCTTTCAACAATTTTCATTCTAGGAAAATATTTTAACCCCTTGTAATTTCGTGAGATAAATATTGTGGTAGGAATGTAGAATGTATAAGAACAGTCTCTTAGTCTATAGGAGTGTGTACTCTGTCTTCCATGTTTTCATGACTGTGCGATTCTCTTCTACGATTGTATCGTCATCACCGACTGTTTGCATTTTTTGTTCGTTAGGTGCCAAGTAAGCCGTCTGCATATGTATCCAGTGCCGTGAAACCACTGCAGACCTTCCTTGAGGAGCACCAGACTATCTTATCAGCTAAAAGGAGGAATGAAGTAATAATGGCAGTCATCACCAACATCAGCAAACAGTAAGTACATCTTCTGAGTATCAGGAGTCGGCTGAAACAAGTGGTGTAGATATTTGTTTGTTCATCTTGTATTTTTTACCTCTCTTTTCTTTATATCTGAGTATGTCCATCATTGTCTTTCTGAATCAATTTCTGTAATCATATTTCATTTCTATAGCTTCACTACTTCTTTGATTTCTTTCTTTTATCATCCATCTTGCATTCATATTACTCCATAAATGGACAAAGTATCATAGCATGAGATATTGACTGCTTTCATCACACATGAATTTGGATGATCTAGCATGTGCTGCAACTCCTATCTCACTAAGGACAAGTAAGAATAATTTGTTACTTTATGTGTGTGCTCTACCATCACTAGATACCTTGGCATTGGCTCAGAGCTTCTGACGTCTGTCAAGAAGATGGAGGACAGCCTCAAGAGGCTCAAGGCCTTGAAGAAGTCTGGTGCGACGTCAGCGACCTCCTCCCAGGGCATGACTGACGATGACAAGATTCGCCTCCAGCTGGCCCTTGATGTCAGGTTCTATGGTCAGCAGGTGAGGGTCTCATCACGTTTGTTCTTGGACATCCTGGTCATGTGACCATGATGTGTTTTTCAAAGTGTCCATGTTTTTTTTTCATAAAATAATCGAGGAGTAATGTACTTATTAGCAAGTGGCACTGCAATTGCTTAAGTGAGGCAACTTGATTTAGCCCAAAAGGAAGACATATTTGATGACATTTTGATATTTGTCATGGCAGAACTTATCATATTCATCACTTGTCTGATTGATTTTTTCCTCCTGCTTTTCCAACCAACTTTGGTTTGTGGACACAGTTTCTGTTTCCCAGGTATGTGTGCAATTTCCTCAAACGAAAGAAAGGTGTTTAAAGACAGTCTTGACGAATTTCTTGTGTATTATATACTGTATTTTTCCTCAATAAGGTTTGTAACTATATGAAGGCTTCAGATATATTTATTGTGTTTGAAACTTGTCTCTGATCACAAGTGTGTATGTGTCTTTGATTAGATTGTTCAGTTAGTAATAAGATTTTTTTTTTTTTGACAATTCTTCCCTCCAGATTGATCTTTTGGGACTTTCATCTGGTGAGGTAGCTGCTTACCAGGAGTTGAGTCACCTTGTCGAGGCAGCTGTCGGTCAAACATCATCAGCAAATTAGTCTTGTGCTCCAGCAGGCTGAAATAAGACACAAAACTGTCTGCTCTTTGTAAACTAATGCGATATGAGGAATATGACTATTTCTCGACGGGGACATCAAGAGGATAGCAAATAAATTAGAACTACGAGATCAATATGTCCTTTTGTTCTCCATTTGACAAGAGACTGAAATGTGTAAAATACATGAGTATAATCTTTATACTTGCCTGTTTGAAACTATTTGTGGTATGATAATACACGTACAATGTGTAACAATCTTGCAGGGGTCTCTTACTCTCCAGAAATTTTGCAAAATATAAGTGTACTTTGTTAACATTAAATATCACTTTACACACCTGAAGAATATCCAGTTGATGTTGCTGTTAAATAAAAGAATAACAATATCATGTTGACAACTTACAATCCATCAAATCATGTTGCATGAATTTTTGTTATCCCAAGTCTTCTCTGATTATTGTTCATAACATATTTAAACATCAAATTGAAATTGATGGAACAATATAAAATATCAGAAGTGTACGCATATTTCATAACTCCAGGTGTGCTTCCAGTATGGAGCTGACTGTACATGCATGTCAAGGAGACAGTTGTATTTATATGAAATAAAGACTGTGAATTATTCCTTATGGTAGAATTTTCTACAGCATCCTTTTGCAGCAATATTCCATTATCTTGCAAGCCTCAGATTTTCAATTCTCCCTCAACTTCTGACATTGTCATTCCTATTGGGTTAAAGCTGCAAAAGCAGTTGCTGAAGTTGAGGAATTTTTTTTCCTTCTCATTGACAGGGAACTTGAGTGCATATCAACTGTCAGACAACAACACTGCATGGCTGTATCTGAAAGTAAAATGTAAAGATATTTATGAAAGCATAGTGAAATGCATTTTTCCACGCATGTGTGTCCAAAGTCAAATTTTGAGCAAGGCTAGATGACTTCAAGTCAGAATTTTTATCATTATCGTGAATGTGAAGTTGATGCTACATTTGTCTTGTTACACAAGGTGCAAATATGTTTTCACACTGATCCATTCCACCACAGAGTAAATCATTTGGATTGAACACAGACAATACCTGTACAATTGGAAAACAGTTTGCAAATAAATCATATGTGAAATTAACCAGGGCTGGAACTCACAGAAAGTTTCTAGTCAATCAAAAAGTTACATCAACTGTCACAACCCTGGATAGAGGTACCTAAAAAGGATGTGATGCCATGTTGTCTTCAATTTGTGACATTTTGTGCTTTGTGCATGATCTACCGATATACAATATAGGTATCTAGCAGGTTTATATAGATTTCTGCTGTATTCATAAAACTCTCTGTTTTCATTGAAAATTTACTAACTGATATTATTAATGCAGAAGTTATGAAGACTTCAGGACTTTGAATTGATTCAAATACAACCATGATAGTTATGTTAACTTTCTGTGAGCATAGTCATTTTGAGTCTTCTTTTTTTCTACTCTCATAGTGCAAATGGAGTGTTGTACAAGTTTCATATCAAATGTTTAAAATGTAACATTGTGATTTGATTTTGGTGCAATGAAAGATGACAATAATATCTGTCAGTTGGACCAATAATGTTCAGGAAAAAAAAAGTGATGTAGATGAATTTGAGCAGTAATCACAGGAGTACAGTACATGCACAACATGTTTGTTTAGCATTTCATCTAGTACAAGTTATGAGAAAATTTCTTTGAAGGTGCAGGTATACAGTGTTGTCAAGTAATACCCTCTTGAAGCAAATAAACTGTCATAACTTTATTGCACAGGAACTTCTGTGTGAGAGAAATTTCCTGTGAAACCCTTCACTCTTCTAGATTGTAAGAAAAAAATATTCAGCTGTGCAACAATGCATTCCTGCATTATAATTTACATTACCATTGATCTTGTTATTCATATTTTTGTAAGATATGTAAATGCATGCATGCCTGAAATTGAAATAAATATACACTCTACTTATATTTAAGAAAAACACTTGTGTAAACTGAATTTCATTAAAATTGGAGACAGTATTACATTTCATATGCCTTTTAGATAACAATTCAAACACCGAAATAATTCCATGCATTTTTGCAAAATCTGTACAGCCAAGATAAAGTACTCTGGGTCCATCTACAATTTTTGTTTCAAATAGTTTATATGTGTTTTATTATTCAATCTGGGGTGGGTGTGAGGGTTGGACTTCTGACACTTTGAAGAGCAAACTGACATGTTTTCTTATGAAGACAGTCTTTGAAATTAGTTGACAGCTGTTTCTCATACTCTTTACAGATAGGCCTACAGTGTACACATATACATAATTTGATGTGTGCATTGACAGAACATGCCTATTGGAATGTGTACTGCACGTAGATTCCAGTGCATGGTATGCTACGCATTCACATGAAACAACCAACCAACCAAATAAGCAAACATCCTACATTATTTCTGAGGCCAAAAACAAACAAACAAAACAAAAAATGGAGTGATCAGAACACAGACACACATATCATATATATATATATATATTTCTTTTTATAATAAAACTGACCAGTTGATACAGAAAAAACACTCTCAACATCCTCATTCTCTTAGAGTACACTGTACTGGAGATATGTCAATTGTACATTGTGTACATTTCAGATATGCAATCTACTGTACTTGGGTTAACTGTGATAGCACAGTATACACTCTGAGATAACCATATGGCAACTTGTATCAGTATTTACATTGTTTTCTTTACATAACAAACAAAGATATTGGTAAATCAAGTAGAATTGAGGACATTATCTAGCAAGCAGGTTCAGACTTTATCATTTGCTTTTCATATTTGTGCTTGGTTTTATACTCAACACAATCAACTTGTTAACACCTTACAAGACAAACTGTCCCGTACATACAGATGTACCAATGTCCACCCAATCTATATCAAATCAATTATTGTATTATGAGGTTTATACCTACTTCTACATTGACAATTTCATACATGAAATGTATGAATCTTTGTATTCTATCAACATGGGGAAATATAGGGAACAATATCATAACTTAAAATATGTACATTTGTATTGTTCCATGTGAATTTCATGCAGATAGGTTATGTGGGTACTTGAGGCTGTACTGCAGTCAAGAGGTTTTTGTATGGCAAACATACAGACTGACACTATTCCAAACACCTGGAATTAAAAGCTGGCAACATCTCGCTTGCAAGGCCTTCTAGATTTTATGTAATACATGTACAAAATATATCTACATGGAAAACTCATGTTTTGTCCCAGTATTTAGCTAAAAATAGCCAATACACTGTATTGGCTATAAGGAAGGCCCTATCTACTCCCATTTTAACTGCACGTTTAGTAAACAATGTAATTAACATGCAAATATATGTGACCCTAGTGTAAGACATTACATGTACTTATAAAAGACGACATTGCTGAAATTTCTCATGCACACAGTGTTCATTCTGATTGTCCTCAACCTATCTCATTCTGTCAGCATCTCTTCCAAGGACAAGCATGTTTTCTCAAGTGTTCATGTGTTATATAAATTAGTTATAGGTTACAATGTATTGATTTGAAGGAAATAATGCCAAATACAATCTCAAAGGTCTCCTTGAAACAAAGCACAGGTACATATAATTTGCAGAGTGGAAATGTTATTTCAGCAGCACATGCCACTAAGAGATGTCTTGGTCCTGGATAATATCACTTGCAGAGAGCATCTCTTGTGGTACTTCAATGTGTAATAATGTTGACTTGTGCTCTGTCCATTTGTGGAATATACAATCACAACACAACATACAGCTACATTTGCAAGGTTATAGTAAATAGTATCTGCTATCAAAACACCCCTGAATTAAAGATGAAACATGAATATGATGAGTGGACCTAAAGTCAAATGGCTTGAAGCACGGCCAATTCTTCATATGTTTACTGATTTTTTTTTTTTTTTTGGGGGGGGGTGGGGGTGGGGTGGGGTAGAGTATATATTTTATGTTTTCATAACTTCTAAAATGTATATTAGGGTCTATCTTATTGCAACAATCTTTATTTCACATTCAGTCTGTGATGAGGGTGAGGGAAATCATCACCTCACTGCCCCTCCAATTCCATACAACATTTCCTTCTCAAACTGCTCAGCTGTGTACGTCCCATGTATGCGCTCACAGTTTGGGTTGAAGACCGAGTAGGCACTTCTCTCTCCTGGCCTTTTCTCCCCCTCTCCCCGCATGTTGGCATAGATGATGTAGAATAAAGTGAGGATGAGGAAGATGGTTCCGAACCCAAACAAGACAAAGAGGCAAAGGAGGGCGCACCACAAGATTAGTTTAAGGGCCAGCTCAGATCCACTCTGCTCTGCTAGTCTCCCTAGTAAGCTGTTCGTTGAGGGGCTCACATCAGATCTTGCTGGTGTTTCAATCTGGTTCAAAGAATCACAAAGAATTGGGGCACATCAAGGAATTATAATTGTTTCAGCATTTCCCTAACACTTAAGCAAAGGTTGATTATATTTAGGCCCCTATAAATCACCAGCGATACAAAAAAAAAAATAAATCCATCTTTTCACCTCGAAATCTGTCATCATCATCATAATAATGATAATTACAGCTGTATCATCATTACTATCATAGATACTGATATTTTTTTCATTATCATTATCACCAGAGACTCCAACTCTCCCGTTTTCGACGGGAGATCTCCCGCCGAAAGCCTATTTTTGCACAATCTCCCGTTCTCCCGTTTGAGATTTGATTTCTCCCGCCCTGGCTCTGTGTCTCCCGGTGGAAAGGATTTCTTACTTATTTCTATCGTATGTTGAAAAAATAAGCCTTAGATAGCACCAGAGAACATCTAGAATCCTAGGAACTTCGCGCTTCGCACACATCAACTTGGAGTCTCCCGTTTGCTAGGGGTTTCGGGCGGGAGAATCTCCAGATCAGAAGGTGCTTGGGGTTGGAGTCTCTGTATCACCCACATCATGATTTCATTCTTCTGATAAATGATAAAATTTGGGCATCTCTCTTGTATACTTTTGAGTGTCTTGTGAATTGAATCCACAGAATAGGTTGCTATTAATGTGGTGATTCACCAAATTCTTACCAGCGGATCACTGCCTTTTGTAAAAGGGGGATTTGTGCAATTAGCTATGTTAATACTTGTGCAAAGATGTCGATATAATACCAGACCATCATGCAGATTTTTAATTTCATTCATGGGGCTTGACATATCTGGCAGCCTGTACTAAACTTTTTTTTTCTTTCACTTTTCGATATAGCCGTCATCTACGTGGAATATCATTCTCACAATGATCTTTGTAGTGTTGAAAGAATGGCAAAAGAATAGGCCATACCCATAGCTGAAACAGAAATACATCAACCACTGATCTTCAATCACTTATTTTTTGATTTACACCTTCAAACCAACTACGCAGTACAATGTATCTTCTGCAGATGTAATCTATATTTGTCAAAATATATTTACTAGTAACAAATGATATACAAACAATGTAGCATCACTGACATGGTCCAGTAAATGGTTTATTCGAAAGTCTTTATTCAACATTTTGTGTCCCAAAAAGTTCATATTCCTGATTTTGTCCCAATAATATCCTGATTGCTGTTGGGGGAAGGGAAAATGAAGAAATGTTACCTCATTCGACTCTGCATTCCTGATATCGCTGCCGCTGTCACCTACCCAACGAGGGGAAGAATTGCATCGTTTGTCTTCGGATGATGCTGATCTGTTTCGGAAGAACGGAAACAGGCTTTTTCCAAGGGAGGACTTTTCTTTCGCCTTTCTGGCCCGGTAGGTAGCCAAGCGATCCTCCATATCGACGTGTATTGTTGTCACACAAGAGTAGGATGTGTATCCAGCGACAAAGTCAACACTACTTCCTACTTTAAGCGTTATGCTAGATTAGATAGCGATTTGTAGGTGCAGAGGAGATTAAAGGCAAGCGCTGACCTTTGTACCTGCAAATGTCTCAACAAGGGACTGTTGGACAACTCCTTGTTGCGGGCAGGCAACTGGAGATACCGGTACATGTAATACGGATAAGGGGGGCGTCTGCCGACTTCTGCTGTTCAAGTGTGTTTACGTGCCTATTTTTGATGTACACTTGTACATCAATTTTGATAAGTAGATTCTAAATATCAATTAATTGCCAATTAAAATTAAATACAAGATTTTAGTCACTTTATTAAATATTTATCTGAATATTACATATATCTTTGAAATCCAAAGACTTCATAATATGTTTTTTATTCTACACAATTGCTTGGCTTTTTGCAATATATTGCGTAGAAGCCTAACATGTCAGCTTACATACAAAAATGTCATGTGGGATAGTCGGAGTGCATCTCGGTAAGAACATGATTTCCCGGTCTTCACATCTCTAGTATCATGATAACTTTATCTTACGTAACAATTTCCTACAATTCAATTGTCTGATTATGATGTGCAGCGACAGGGCAGGGCTGTGTAGTCTAGTTAACCAGCAGCTGAGTATACCGGGTTCACACACCGACACGAACGCGTCGCGTGAGGGAATGCGTGTTGCGGTCGCTCCCTCCCCGGCCCGCGCCCGCCCGGGCCCGGTGCGGTGAGGGTCGCATGCTGCTTGGACGTCGCGACGTCCAAGCAGTATGCAGCAACATAGCATGCAGCATAGTCGGCCGTATGGGTAGGTGCGTATTTGCATACAGTTAGACCGACCAGGCGCTGTGTGTCCGCCGATTCTGTTGAGCGACAGCCCGACAGGACGACAGAAAAGCACCCAAATATTTTTGCTTGCCTGATGTCACGATGTACATGTACCACTGGGGTAGAAAGTAGAATCTAGATTCTAAATGTGTAACTGCAACACAGTGTAGAAATACTAGAATTGGCTTCTAAAGGCTGCTTGTGGCATCCGTTTGTTGTCTGTGTGGTATTTGTAATGGCTTATTTTCAAAGCTAGACACACATGGGACTGAGCATAATGTCTGCTTCCTTCAATTCAACAATGTTTGCAGGTGCTGGATACCATTCTCCAGACCGACAAGAAGAGTATCGAGGGGCCATCAACAAAGCATGTCAGGAGGTGATTACATCAGTGATAATACTTAGACATACCGATATCCTTTTATTATGAAAAACTTGCATGTGTTGAGTGTTGATAACTATGACAGCATCACTCAGTAGACAGTATAGGCCTGTCCAGCTGGTTGTTACCATTCCTTATTTGGCAATGGTTTCTGATGCCAAAAATAAACATTGTTTTACATTCTTTTATTGCATCCAGGCATCAGAGTATTCTAAAAAGGACTTGAAAATGGAATCATTTTCTATCTACATTAATTTGGGATGATGATATTTTCCTTTCATATAAGTATGACAGAAGAGTGAAATTTTATGCTAATTTTGTTTTGATTTTCTTAAAAACTTAGTGATCCTTTTATGGAAGGAAAGATGGACTGATTGATGGTTACAAAGAAGTCTATGAAAAGAGTACTTTAAAAAAAAAATCTTAAGAATCAAAGAAGTGGAACAAGATTAACTATTTCAATGTAAAGCTTTCTAATAATGTCATGTTATGCCATAGTATAATATGGAACAACATGGTATAATAGTAGTATAACAATGTTATGTTACACCATATAATGCATAACAATGTCATGTTATACCATGGTACCATACACAAAATGAAACCAATCAGTCATTGTTATCTTTTATTTATGAAGAGTTAAAATATCTTATCATTTCTCAAACTGTATTAAATCATGTTTGTTTGCTATTTGACCCTGATGAAACATAACTAGTGCTGTTAATTTACTTCTTTTAAAAGATTAGACAGTGATTATTTGACTTTTGCTTCAATTTTCAGGCTATATCTTTGCTCAAATCTGGTGGGAGTGCTGTTGATGCAGTCAGTGTAGCAGTTGCAGCTCTTGAGGTAATAAAAATTTTATGCAGTTTTAAATGCCAAAAACTGTAACAAAGCCTAAACATTGCACATGGGAGGAAATGGGCAATTGATGCTTAGATTTATGTATCGTTTTAAATGCAGCAAGCACTATACGGCAATCATATCAGCCATGGTGTTAACACACTGTGATCATGTCGGCATATTATGCATGAGAAGTAGACTCAGTCACTGGTATTGAAACATGTTTTGAAACTTCATGAGATTTGATCAAATTCAAGTTCGATGTCATTGTGTTGTTCCAAATCACATATAAAACAACTACAGCAAAACTTGACATTGTATCAGTAGATTGTTGGATGTCTCCATGGGAGATATTCAAACATGCCACTTTTTTGTTTCTCTCTCTCTGTAAATATTATGAAGGACTGTCCTTGCACCAATGCTGGCATTGGCTCAAACCTGACACTTGATGGCAGCATTGAATGTGATGCTGGTCTGATGGATGGAAATTCTATGCATTTTGGAGCTGTTGGTGCTCTGTCAGGTAAGTCTTGATTTGTTGGCTCGTCATTCAAGTAATTATTGTGCATAATAAGAGACACAACAGCCATATTTCTATTTGATCTTTTGATTGTTTTTAGTTTGTGTATGGTATGTATAATGCAATTTTCTGCTACATTAATGACTGTCCCATCATTAATTCTAAATGGATTGTAAAGAGATTAGATTTGAAGGCTAGGAATCCTAATATTCCATCTACAAAGTTCAAAATTCAAAGCTCTCTGGCCACTTCCATTTCTAGCTTCCCTTCCTTGGTACAATGCCATATTGTCCAAAACAGAAATGTGTGCTAAATCACTTCCTACAAAGACATCAGACTACTGATTACTTTCTCTACATATACAGGGCGGTGAGTTAGCTCAGTCGGTAGCGCGTCTGCCTCACTATCACGCGGCCCGGGTTCGTCCCCTCTAGCAAGAGGCAAAACACTCTGTCCCTCGGATAGGACATAAAATGGAGGTCCCATGTATGAGAGAGTCACAGCTCATGCACGTAAAAGATCCCGCTTCATTCATTCATCGCAAAGAGCAGGGTGTTTAACCCGGTGAAATGGTCCCACCTCACATCCAGCTGGACCCCATGGAAGACCAGCTTAAATTAGCTGAATATGGGCTATCCAGCAATCTTCCCAGATGGAAAAATGAACAAAACAAAACGTATGTCTTGTGTATACTGTGTACTTCTATAACATATAACAAACATGAAATGGATCGTGCTATTTTTGTTTGATAATAAAGAAGATGAATGAACGTTCCGCTACTGATTGATTACGACCTTAACTTCTTTGAAGGTATCAAGAATCCTGTCAAGGTGGCTCATACCATGGTGCTTGAACAACAGAAAGGACTCCTCTCCTTTGGTCGCATTCCTCCCTGGTGAGTGACTTGGAGTGCCTTCAGTTGTCCATGATGTGTGTAGTCAGGGATTGTTTTATCATTTGCTCAGCTGCATATATGTTACCATTATCTGTGAATATTTGTCAATTCTAGAAGGTGTCTACAGTTAGTAGTTAGAAGCTGTCCTAGATTTTCTGTTCCACAGGTGTTTTTATAGATATCCATGTGTTAGCAAATTATTCTTTTTTTTTGGTCATATTGTTGTTGTTGTTGTTTTCTCGGCGAGGGGATTTTATTTACTTGTTCAGTTGTAGCTTACCTGAGCCAAATGGCTCAAGTTAGAGATTGCCATCATTCACTATTCAGTGAACCTAAACTTTTTCACATATAAATATTCATATTCTTAAAAACTTGGTGGCTAGATGTTGACCAAACTTTGCTGGAATCATTATTTAGGAAGTGGATTCATAGTCTATACAAGTGGTGGTGGAGCCCCCATAAGACCCTGTGGGTGGGGCCAATACTCTTCTTGAAAACTGTGGGCTGGATCATAACCAAACTTACTAGGAATCATCAATTATAGGAGAGACATTATAGTTTTTATAATAGGTGGTGTTGCTCCAGTGTGAACAATATTCTCTCCATGCAGTGTGCTGGTTGGGAATGGTGCTCTACAGTGGGCCAGTGATCATGGGTTCAGGGAGGTCAGCATGTCTTCACTTATCACACAGAGGGCGCTGTCTTCTTATCGCAAACACAAGAGGCGTTTGGCTGAGGTCACCTGTGAGGCTCAGAGTAACGGAGAAAATGTCGCAAAACAAGCAAGAGTAAGTAGTCAGAAACCTGACAAACAAAAGGAATAAGAGACCTAGTTTGGATATACCTTGGATATAAAAGCAGTGAAGTCAACCTATTTACTTTTCATTCTTCAGAATGTAAGATGCAATGCTATTTTTTGTAGTGCCTGTACAGGTATTTTGTCTGAAATGGCCTAAGGTGGTCAAACATTCAATGAGACTGTCAGATAATGTGCAAAGATTAAAAAGATTCTTGACTTCCCAAAGTGTACACTTAACATACTTTAATCAAATATCGTGATATTTTCTGTGGACAGTTATCAGTGAGATGTATGATGATTTAAAGTAAATTGTTCAGAATATGAACTGATAAAATGCACATTCATGATTGAGTGTTTTGTTTTTTTATGTCAGTAAGTATTGTGCTCTTCTTTGTTTTTTCATCAAGGAAATGACCAATTTATTTCTTTCATCATGTATTTGACTACTTTCCTGGGGTTTTTCTAATTGTTGTTTTTGTAGATGACGAGTATGAGTGAGGATGCAATGCAAGACACTGTTGGAGCTGTATGCATGGACAGTCATGGTCACACAGCCAGCGCAGTGTCTAGTGGTGGAATAGTGCTCAAACATCCAGGAAGAATTGGCCATGTAAGATTCATTGAACTACTATGCAACTGTTTGGATTTTAGATATGTCTTCCTTACACGGGAGAGACCTGTCAAACAAAGTTGTACTTTTAGTTTAGTGTTTGGATCATATTTAGATTATGACTTCCTAGATGATACTTACTCCTTTGATAAGATTATTTTTATGCCTCCGCCAACGAAGTGACCAGAGGCATTATGTTTTCGGGTCGTCCGTCCGTCCGTCCCGTTTTGTTTTTGTCGATATCTCAAGAACCGTGTGGTGGTTTTACATCAAACTTGGTATGAGGGTATATCCTGGGGGGATAATACTTTGTTTGAATTTTAGGGTCATGGGGTCAAAGGTCAAAGGTCACAGGTTATTTTGTGAAAAAAAGGTTGAAAATTCATGTTTTTCTCCATATCTCGCAAATGGTTCAAGGTATCTTCATGGAACTTAGTATATATGCTTGTTCCAATGGGCAGTGATTATCTAGGGAAGTTGGGGGTCATGGTTCAAAGGTCAGGGGGTCAAAGGTCAAGGTCAACCCCTCAAAATATCACTATTTCCTGATATTTATGCAATGCCTGAAGTTTTTTTTTTTTTTTTTTTTTAACTTGATGTATGCATGTATTACCCAATATGTATTCTGTGGGAAGTTTCTTGCCAAAAGGTCAAAGGTCAAAGGTCAAGTGAAAGTGCTGAATTGCACTTTTTCTTCCATATCTCAAAAGTAACTCAAGGTATCATCATGAAACTTACATATTTATGCATGTTCAACCTAACAGTGATTCTCTTTTGAACTGTGAGGTCAAAGGTCAAAGGCCAGGTTTAGATAATGCTATTTTCCCATTTGATACTGAAATTATACTTTTTCTCAATACCTTGAAAATTACTCAATGCATAAACTTATAAAAGGGTCAAAAGTCAAGTAAAAATCATCAGTTCCCCAAATACCTGCACTCTGACATTTTAATCATTCATCCAATTGAACCTAGTTCTAGGAAAGTGAACATTCAGCACATTTGTGGCAAACCTGTCATTGTAATATTTTGCCAATTGTGTGAAACTGTCATCACACATTGTCAAGACATTGTACTATAGACCTATTAGGAGAACCATGCATTATGGCGGAGGCATATCAGTCGCCGTAGCAATATATCTAGTTTTGCATGTTTTTTTTTTTTCCAGATAATTCAGAAAACTAGTCAGTACATAAAACTACCCCTGTGATTAAAAATTTGTCAAATTCAGATGTGGGTTGTGGAAGAAATTAGTTAAGCTGTGTAGCTTTCAATTACATTGTTATATGAAAATCGATTTGTCACAAATGGCGTGATGTGCGTACTCAAAGGACTATGGCAGACTGTCACTTCATAAACTGTACTGTCTGTATTACATACATTTACCCTGAGCAAATTCCTAAGTGAGATCTGGATGAAAATAATCACTGTGCTTTGAACAGATGGACAACTTTCTCCCGTATTCATTTTACATTAGTTACCAATAGTACTTATCTTGGGAATGTTTTATGAGTGTGTGTGTGTATGATAAGTATGTATGTGTCTGTATGTCTATATAATATATATATATATATAAAATAGCATACATACTTATGATACAGGCCGGCAGTGCACGACAAAAGTTATAGTGCACGTAAAATATAACGATTGCAGACGATAACCCACTATCGATTTGATATCGGTTTTTGCTCCCTCATTTTAATCATCGAGTACTTGAATCCCGCACCTTATCAACGCGATTGCGCCACAACCGCGATATGCTTTGCTCGATATTATCGTTATTCTCAATTCTCGCAGGCTGGCTATGCCAGCAACTTATCTGTGTGGGACTAGACTTTCAGCGGTAGATTTTAAACATGGAAGCTGAAATGAACAGGTTCGCTACTTTTAGGGAGACTGATCTATATAAACAGTATCTTAGACAATAAGGACACAAAGGATGCCATCAAATACGCCCTACGAATTTTGGACTCCTACTGTTCTGAAAAAGGAATCAATCCGACGGATATTACTGAGCAAGTCAACCCAAGATTTGTGCCGCTTTCTCCGTACATTCTACGCGGAAGTGCGCCGTGGAAATGGGCAGCGTGTGGTGTGTACAGTATACGCTAAGCGCTCTTTGATCACGCTACGCTATGAACTTTACTACGACATTCACAACACACTCTCGGAATCCGCATGTGCAGCAATGGGGCCTGGCACGAGCCTTGTGTTTAAATCCAGTAGATCCCTAATCCTACAAAACATCATCTAGTCCTGGTCCTGGACCCACAGTGCAGTAAGTAGGGCGTCTAACGTGTTACTGTTAGATCCATGGTAGACCTATTGTAGGGTCAAGTGTTAACTAGCTCTGTCGCTCGTATATAAAGTGACGTACAGTACAGTGTACGTAGATCTAGTATAAAAACGATAGGCCAGGGCCCCTAGGGCCCTAGACCTAACCTATCGTAGGGCCTAGAAAACGTTAGATATAACCACGTAGACCCTAGACTCTATAGTTGAATTTGGATCTTCAGGATTTTGTCTACACAGGTTCAAAGAAACTGGTATTATTGCTTGTGTAGACACGTGTAACTGTTAGAAATGATCTAGGCTTATCTTGCCTGGGTATGTATGCTATTTTATATACAGGGGAAACTCGGTATAACGAACACTGCTATAACGAGATATCGGTTATAACGAGGAAATTTTCTTGGTCCCAAATTTCCTTCCACACAAGTCTATGTAAAATGCTATTCTTATAGCGAGATCGGCTATAACGAAATAACTGCTATAACGAGATAAATTTTGTGACTTCCTAACAAAGAAAAACATAGTAAATCAAACCTGCTATAGCGAGGTAAAGCAAAATGCCTTCGGTAAAGCTTTACTTCGCCTGTGCTATCATCTTCCGAGATTGTAAAGCTTGATGCGCCAAAAACTGTCTTGTACACACATAATCATTTTCTTCAGTGCACTCCAGCTAGCACTGCATGTTGTACGTGTGAAATGTGTGTGTGCAAGCACACTGATACATGCAGAAAATGTGGTGGGACGGCCATATGTACTAGTATACATGACATCATCATGACGTTTAGCAGGTTTGAGGCAATCTAATGATGCTGTGATTGGCCTTCTACTTAGGGAATTCCCCGTCTTCACACACACGCAGTCATAATGTACATACAGAATGTGTCACATACACACACAGCATTGTGCAGACCATATTATTCAAGCTTTCCACACAAACACACACCACATACCAATCCACAGACGATCTTGATACAATCGCAAGCTATATAGATTTACAAATTCAAACATCTACAATTAATAAGAAACACATTCTTGATATTGGATTTCCTTGGCGAAAAACATCTTCTTACCCATAAAGGTGAGTAATTCCCTCACACACAATATCAAGTTATCAGTATTGATTGAAATATGATGGGTAGTCCCACACGTGCAAATTATTGTCTTTATTTTATGCCTTCTTTTATGCCTACTGATATAACGAGATATCGGCTATAACGAGGAAAATGACTCGGTCCCGACCATCTCGTTATATCGAGTTTCCACTGTATCACATAGTGCATGACATCTTATTGCACTATAACAAGTACCAAGCACCTCCAAATTCTGAATTTGCCCTCAGGCAATTATATTCAATTCGGCCTGCGGCCTCATTGAATATAACTGGCCTTCGGGGCAAATTCAGAATTTGTCGGTGCTTATATTGTTATAGTGCATTCAGCCTCATGCACTATATATATAATATATATATATATATATATATATATATATATATATCCATATTCTTGCCCCGTGAGTTGTGAGTAGGCATGCATACTGAAATACTTTTACTGCTTTGTCTTATGCTTTGCTTTCAGGCAGTGATGTTTGGTTGTGGATGCTGGGCACAGTCCCACAGGCAGTCTTCCATGGGTGTTAATGCAGCATGCAGTACGTCAGGTTGTGGGGAGCAGCTGATGAGATGCTGCTTGGCTAGAGCGTGTTGTCAGGCTGTGATTGATGGGGACGATCCAAGTGCTGCAGTCAGCTCTGTCTTCCAGAAGCAATTTTTAAGTAAGCATTTTCTAATGTTTAACACCAATTTAGTGATTATATCCAAGACGGTGACACGACGTTTGCTCCTGCAACAATTGCTCGGGTCTTGTTCTCTCCAAGGACTGAGGGTTAGGCTTAGGGTTGTGATAGGGTTTAGATTTAGTTTGTTGTGAGGATTAGGATTGGACTAGGTTAGAGGTGTGTTTATGTGTGGGCTTTATGTTTGGCTTATCATGCAGATATTTCATGGGAGCAATTGTCACAGGAGCAAATGCCAAGGAACCATCCAAGACTGGCACTTAAACTGCATTCATTTAAATAAATCATACAGCAAACATGCTGGCTTAAACACATTTCAATTCCATATTATGTTGTGGATGATGGTAAGTTCAAGGACTAGATTTTATTGCCGAGTGTTGCTGATGGCTGGCAATTTTTAATTGATATTTTTATTGCATTTGCAGAATTCAGGACATTCATATAACAACATCTTTTTTTTAATGATTTTCTATCTGTTTCTGTATTCAGTCATTCAAATGATGTGTATTTATATCAATGTTCATTTAATGGCACTTTATATCTGACAACTTACATGTAGAATCTCCACTACTTGGCGATGACTCCCCAAGACTTGGGGGTGCTTTAACTCTTCAATGTGGTGATGACACCAGCAAGTCTGAACTACTGTGGATTCACTCTACAGAGAGCATGTGTGTTGGTTACATGGACACTGGACTGACAAGGCCAAAGGTAAATTGTGGATCATTTCTTATCAATATCAGCCAAGTTTTAAGGTGCAAGATCCTTCCACCAAGCACCTGCAGCATTGAAGAATAAAGTACCTAATCATCTCAAAGAGGTTGATGAAGTACATAATTCTAAAAAATCTTTTCAAACATATTTATTCAACCTGTCGATGGTTACGCTGTATGACAAAGTTTTCTCTCCCTCATCTATATTTTTCATTGTTTCCATTTGATCTCTCCTCAAGTGTGCAAAGAGAGTTAAATTCATTTTTGTGATTTTGCTCTTTGAAAAGTTGTATTATTATTATTATGATTTTTATAGTTGAGAATGTGATGATGATGATGATGATGATAATGATAATAATAATAATGATGACAATAATAATAATGAAATAATAATGATAATTATTATTATTATTCTTATTATTATTATCATCATCAACATCGTCATCAACATCATCAGCACCACCATCATCATCACTATATTATGATTATCATCAGGTAACCACCAGGAGGATGAAACTTGCAATGACTGCCATAGATTTGAAATGTAGGTTACCCATCTCATAGTGCATGTTGCATGTCAAATCAAATCCTTACAAACGTGAAAAGAAAACAAAAAACAGACATGTACAAATACTGCTCATCGTTACCGTGAAAGTGTAAATCTTTGCGGTGTGGAAATTTTCCTGCAGCCGTAAACTGGCATGAAAATAAAAGCATGCAAAAATATTTTTGCTTGTTGTATGTACGGCTTTTGTAATGTCTTAATTCCACAGAATCGAAAAAACAAACAAACATGAAATTCATCTTACTTTCCGAGCGCAAAAAGCATTCCTGCAAAAATATCCGCTTTTACAGTATCTGTTTGAACATGTGGCCAAACTGCTGATAATGGTGGCCTTTCTATGAATACTTTCCCTAGATGGTCATTTCCAGATTGCCCAAAGGAGCCCGGGCAGGCAAGAGCTTTACTCTTGGAGGAACGGTTTTGTACCCTGGTCCACCAGACCCTGAGCCAAAGCCACCTTGATCAGTTTGAATCACAAAGGTGAGTGCCTAGCATGTCAAAATAGTGTTTGCAGTATGTCTAAGCAAGGAAGTTTAAGAGTTGGAGTTCCAACTGGCTGTAATTATTCAAACAGTTGATAGTTTTTTATTAATGTGCAAAAGAATTCCACAGGTGCATTTGTGCCTTTGATGATTGATGTTCGATGCCGCTGTCTTGCTGGGCAATCTGAAGATTCATTTTGAATGTTAACATAATGTTAGCTATATTTTGTTTTTTTATATGTTAAATGAAATTAAATCTCACTTAATGATAAAGCATATAAAACAAAAGTCAATCCCGTCCAGAGATTTGTGCAAAAGTTTAAATCAGAGCTGTATTATATGAAAGTGTTTAAAACTGTACCATTCTGGAAAACTGGTTTTATCACTTTTCCCCTTAATTCCCACAAATAAAACTGATATGGAATAATATTCAAGTATGATACTTTATGTATAGACATATCAGATTAGTGCCCAGGCATGCCCAGTCGAGTAATTCTCATTTTTATTTCATCATTTTTTTTTGGCAATTTCTATTGGCACATCCCCGTGTCTTTACCATTTTATATCACCTATCTTTTATAAGTAGGGTTGGTGAAAAGTAATTACCATGACAAGACATATCTCCCCTAGAAAGTGGCTGGTGATTATGCGATGAGACACGAGTCAATTTTCTTCCTGTCTGCACGGCAGACCCAGTTTGGTACATGCTTCAAATATTTTTGAGTGGCGGCAAGGAACATCTAGCAAAGGAAATAAAATGGTTGTGACTCCATGCTCTTAAACCTCCTTGGTGTAAGCAATGAGTAATTCTTGTTTTACTGTAAATTGATCACTTTTGCTTGTACCAACTCTTTCCTCTGCCAATCCAAGTCTTTCTCTTTGGCATAACATCATAATTATTACAAATTTCAGACATCTTATTTTTGGTATTGTAGAAACACGGTACAGTTTCTGAGTCAACTTACCATTTGTCTTAATGCCAGTAGTGAAAATCTCCCCTTTGCTTGTACATGATTAAACTACGAATTGCTCCATAGACACATTATTTTTCTTTCTTTTCTTTGTGTCTGTGTGTCTGTGTTAACTTCATGCAGGGTGGTATTTGCATATATGGAAATATTTCATCAGAAGGGTAATGGCTATAAACTGCATGAAACCCTTTTGAATGCAAAGCTCCACTTTCATGTCCTGTCCAAGTGTATTTAGGCTCCCTAGCAGGTGGAAATTCATGTCAATTTGCCACTCTCATTGATAGGTCCCTCTGGGATTTGAAGCAGGAACTTTCCATAACCTGAAGTACAGCAATTGTTTCAGTTACAGTGGCCGTAGCATTTGGGACCAAAATATTGACAGCTACATGTATTTGGATATGATGCAATACAAGGATGATCAAAAAGCATGATGTAAGAGTGGCAAGCATACATGCATCACTATTCACTGCAGCCTTGCATTCATCTGTCATAGCTCTTCTTCAATAGATGACAACTTGTCTGTGCTTGTGTTTTCTGGATCCTTCTAGCCCACAATTTGGGCAGAGTCCAGGTTGGCACCTAACTCTAGGGAGTGGTCATCTGTTTTGCCACTGTTAGAATGTCCTTCAGTCATCACTTAGAGGGAAATGAGGACTGACATGTACTTGAAATACACTTTGTTGGTTTAGACTACATTAGTTTATACAGTGCACCCCTCCCTTCATTTGCTTGCAGATGATGTGCAGAAAGGATGGCTCTATGTGAAATAATTACACGGAAGATGCACTAATTTGTTTTCCTGTGTACTTGCGGTTGCTCAAACAAATCTGTTTTATTTGTGTCGTGCAAAGCCAATTGTTCATGCAACCAGACTTTCTTTAACAAATGTGTCACATGTGAACGTGACTGTCAGCATCTGATTGATTGGCCAGTGATTGCAGTTTTCATGCCAAGTTTTTGATGTGACAACCACCAGCCTAATCCCCATCAGCCCCAGATGGCTATGTCATTTAGATGCTTGGCTCATCAGCTTGACAGGAAGGCAAGATGATGAGACAAGGAGTTTTGTAATGTTATGGTTAGGAGTCTGTCACACTGATTGAAATGTGGCAATCTCTATCATATAGCAAACATCACTGCTCAGGGGAATTCATGCAGCTGCGTCTGTTGACCTGTAGTGTTTATTTTCCTGGAGTGGAGATATTCTGAAGTCGTTGCCCTTCATTCCACACTGAATAGTATATTTTCATGTACTGTTGGTATTTCTTTTCAACATACAATGTATTGCCAGTCAAGGGCAAATTCAGTGCCAAACATTGAAATTCAATGCATGTAGTGGCCTGGGCACATTCAGAGAGTGTTTTAACACTGTGTGAATGATAAAGTCACAAGTTTATTTGTTACCATTTGATCCTCTTTTTGATATTTACATATCTGGTATGTATTTTTAGCTCACATGAGCCAAAGGCTCGTGTGAGCTCAGATGGTCATTCATCATCCGTTGTCCATTGTCTGTTGTGTGTAAACTTACGGCATTTTCAACTTCTTCTTGAAAACACATAAAGGATGGATTTTCACTAAAATTGGCAGGTAACATCTCTAGGGTGATAGGATCTCAATGTGTTTGAATGACCACTATGCCCCCCCCCCCCCTCCCCCAGCCCTCCCAGTAGGCCCCAAAGCCCCCAAATTAGGAAATGTTTAAAAATCTTTTTCTCTACAACCTGTAGTGATTGAGATAAGTTTAATAATGCTGTGGTTAAGTACAGTAGCAAGTGCAGTTTCAAGTTTGTTCATGGCAAATGGGGGGGGGGGGGGGACCAAATTGGCAGCCAATTTTCACATTTTCATCTTTTCTTGAAAATGCTTTGTCAAACTTTCCCCAAATTCAGCAGTTAATATCACAAGGATGATTGAATATATATTTGTACAAATAGGCACCGTAACCTCCTTGGGGTAGGGGTGAGGGATGACAAATTAGGGCCAATTTTTGCATTTTCCTTTCTGTCTTCAAACTGTTAGATTTCATTTTTCTCAAACTAGGGATGTGATATTGCAAGAGTGCAAGAGTATTTGTACAAATGGGGACCAAGTCACAACTAAAGGCCTCATAGGAGACAAAAATTTCCAAAGTCTCCAACGTGGTTACTCTCTTTTTCTCTCTCTCCCTCTCTTGGACACCAAGTGATAGAACTAGGCCATTTCTGTGATTACCGTAAAGGTGGATATTTTTGCATGAATGATTCTTTTTTTTTTTTTTTTTGCGCTCGGCCAGGTAAGATTAGTTTTTAATTCCATGGAATTAGATATGAACAACTGGAACATATAGCAGCAAAAATATTTGTGTGCTTTTATTTTCATGCTGGTTTCTGATGAAAATTCCAGCACTGTGAAAATGTCCACTTTTACAGTACAGTGGACTCCCGTTATAACAAAGTCCTCAGGACCAGCAGATTTCTTTTGTTATGTCAAAATTTTCATTCTAACCGAACAAATAAACAATACAAAAACATAAGAGCTGATAATTTTGCGACCTGGATTTTTATTTTGTTGTAACCGGAATTTCGTTCTAACTGTGTTTGTTATAATGAGAGTGCACTGTTTGTATTCTTTCACTTAGCAGGTATTATCCTTTTGTAATATAAAATATGTATTTGTTGAAATTGATACCATCATTCCTCTGTGGACTCAAGACTTTTTTTTCCACAACCTAAGAGTTTGTACATCTGATGATTTTCTGAGACAAAAAAAAAAAAAGCTTGATTGAGACAAAATGATCCCAGTTAACGTTTAAAGGGATGGTATAGTATTGGTGGAGATGAGGAATGTGCTTTTGACTTTTTGCAAGATATGTATCAAGAAACCACTCGTGAAATAGTTCAGAGCATACCATTCTAAGAGGAATTCATAGTTTATTTGATGAAAATCAGTTTTGGAATGGCTGAGACATCCAAAAACAAAGTAAAACAAAGCGATCGTAATAAAAGGTTGGTCCCACCTTTTATTAGGATTGCTCTGTTTTGGGTATCTCAGCCATTTCAAAACCAATTTTCTTCAAATAAATGCTGAATTCCTCTTGGAATTACATTATCTTTCATATTTCATAAGAGGTTTCTCATTATCTCACCCAGAAATGTTAGAAACCTGAAGTTAGGTCTCAACCAAAACTATACCATCCCTTTAATGTTCCTTTTTGGTGAAAGTCTGCAAGAATGCATGAATGGTGAACTTGTGATACTTGGGTGAGTGGTAGACCCACTAGGTGTCTGGTTTGACATACAGGAGACTAAGATACGTTGACATTCAAGTAATTGGTACATTTATTTTTCCAACAGTGAAGTCAATTATAGCTTGATGCTGCTAATTCATATTTGACATTCATATACAGTATATGCTATTATTGCACTGGTTCATGATTTCTAGTACTTATCTGCAATTTCATTTTCTCCAGTTTCAGGCCCAAAGTTATGTCATCATGTTATCATCCTGATATTATGTTTGAACAAAAATCATAAAAGAGGTAGTTTGAAAGGCGAGGAAGTAATCTTACTTTCATCCAGGATAATTTTACTAAAATCAAACTTGTAGATGATAAAGTAAATGATAGTCCAGCTGATTATCAAATACTTACAAATCATTGAGTTGCAATGAACTCTGAATATCAGACAGAAGTAATCCTATAATTTTATTCCCACACAATTCGCACATATCACACAAAATGATTTTAAGATCAATGCATCAAGTCATTATGTATGCTTGGTACAGTGTACAGATACTTAGTATGTTTTGTGTGACTTAAAATGTCTTTTAATAGAACTGGAAGACTAATGAAATACTCATTGGCATGCCACTCGTATCATCATGGATCTGATGCCAGGACAGACTCTCTGACGAGCGTATCTCCCACCACTCTCATGGCAGCGTAGATTTCCTCGGCGGTCGGTTCGATCTGTGTTTCCGGGAGGAGGAAGCCATACTTGTTTTCATCCCTGAGCTCGATGATGTAGCTGTACCTGGCCCCCAAGATGCCAAAGCCCCAGTCCTCGCTACCTCCACTCGCTGGGTCTGTAGAAATGACAGTCAATAGATTATCACAATTGGGACTGCATCCCAAACAGTGTTTTGCTTTGAGAGTTGTCTACCACTTCCAGAGCCATTGAAATGAACCCTTGTTTTTATACTTTATGGCCATCCAAAGTATGTGAAGTAAAATTGTTGATAGGGTAAACTTTTCGTGTTTCTTTTGGGTTTGGAGTAAAGTACATTTGTAATTAGACTTGATTGATACTTGATATGTCCTTCACTAGAGCATTCAGTTCATTTCAAACCCTGCTGTAGACCCCAGTTAAAGATAAAATAAACTTTCTTTTATGTTGAAAGACATGGGAAATGTGTTTCTTTAAAGATGACTAATAATGTAATGAGATTATGTAGTTATGCAGCATTACATATTGACATTGACAGTGACATTGATAACCATGCCAAAAACAACAAAAAAAGGTGTAATTCTATTGTACAGCAGGGGTCCCAGAATTTCTTTCATGGTGGGGGTATTGAGATTAATGGTCCCACCCCACCCCAAAGGTATGAAAAATTGCAATAATGATTTTGGTATTTACCTCTTGTTGCACTAAGTTCTGTGTCAAAATCATATGACTGTCATGAGTCTTACAAGAAAATGCTGATCTTTTTGCTTTTTTTTTCTTTTCAAATTTCAATGCCATTTTCATGTTCTTGGAAAATATTGCGGGTATTGCGTGTTCATCATTCTGCTAAAAAAATTGCAAAGAAAATTCTTCTCCCACATAATCCCAAACACGCAACGTCTAGATAATAGCTGAAGCTAAGATCACTATCGCCACACGTTGACAGCTAAAAGGGAATCCAATGACCAAACTGTTTAGGTTGGTAAACTGACACTAGTCAACTCACACAGGTCTGGTCCAGACTCTCCCACAAAGTAGTCCATATTATGGGTAGCTTTGATAGCATCTCTTGCTGCCTGTGCTAGATTGTCCTATAGGTTAGAAAACAGAAAAGAAAGACAATGCAAGTTTATGATTGTACTATATATTACCAAGATTATTGATTCTAAGCAGATGTTGAATAGGTTTTCACATTCAGTCATGATTCATGTATCTCAAATCTTCTCTCGGGGCTAAGTGAATTTTCCGGTGGAACCATTTTTCATGTTTCATAGGAAGGAATTCTGTCTTTGGGGCTGTGATATACTGTATACGGCAAATATTTCGCGAGTCTAAATTTTCGCAAATAAGGAATTCCCAATGATTTCACGATTGCTTAAATTTGCGATCGTGGAGTCCTGTACTAAATGGAGAGATGTACGTAAATTTCACATTTGGATCAATATTGTTGCGTGTCGTTAATTTCGCGAATAGCACGCAATTCGCAAAATTTGTGAAAATAAAAACCTCGTGAAATATTCGTCGTACAAACGTGTATATAGTAATGCATGCTATAGAGAAATCATGCTTACTTTTGAAATTCATTAATCAGAAGTATCAGCTTGTAAAACCTGTATGGATGACTGGAGGTTTCAACTTGCCAGTTACTTTACCAAGACAAAGAATCAAGGATCGATACATGTGCTAATGGCTAAAATTCCACAGGATGGCTTCACTATCTTAGCTTCTTTTCTCTCAGCTCAGAGGGCCAGTCAGTACCTCAGCATTTGAAGGCAGATATTAAAGGAATCATACAGTTTTGGCTGAGACCTAATTTCATGTTTCTAACATTTTTTTGCTGAGATAATGAGAAACCTCTTATGAAATATGAAAGAGCATGTAATTCTATGAGGAATTCAACGTTTGTTTGATGAATATTGGTTTTGAAATGGCTGAGATGTCCCCAAAAAGAGCGATTGTAATAAAGTGTGGGACCCACACTTTATTACATTCACTTTGTTTTTGGATGTTTCAGTCATCCCAAACCCGATTTTCATCAAATAAACTTTGAATTCATTTTAAAGTGGTATGCTCTGTACTATATTATAAGTGTTTTCTTGGTATCTTGCCAAAACTTAAAAGCCCAATTCTCACCTCAACCAATACTGTACCATCCCTTTAATGCAGTTGCAACAAGAGGGAAAGAGTGGGTTAAAGATTTGTCCAAAAATGTGAACACAGCAGGATTAAAGGGTCTCGTGTTTGAGAGGTTGCCATGGTTGTTTCACTATAGTGTTCATACAATGACCTACATACAGAATTGAGAAAATTAGATCAAACATACAAGGTAAGCCCTATCCTCCTCGTGTTCAATCAGTCTGGTGCCAGTGTAGCCCCAGGGATAGAGCCAGTACTGTCCGTAGCTGTGGAAGTCCATGAAAAGCTTAACACCATTTGTGGCCTGCTGCTCCAGTAGGAAGTCAGTCACGCCAATGTGCTCTGGTTCAGACAGCGGGGAAGGCCCGTAGTAAAGCTCACTGCAGCTGTTAGGGCTAGCTCCTGGTCCTGTGGTTAGAGAGAAAAATGGCAAGAGAAACAGGTGTGGTTTCTTAGATGTGATTGTTACTCAGAAGGATGATGAATGATTAGAGCCTGTCTCTGTTTCCTATCATTTTACAATGTTTGATCTGCTTGATATGTTCTGAAACATCACGGCCAGGGTTTGATACTGTAGTTTTGGGCCCTGGAGAATAAAATGAGTAAATTGCTACCTTCCTCACATATTTTTGTGTATGTTTATTTTGAATGCAGCAAGTGCATGTTGCTGGAGTGTGTATTCATGTGCGTATGTGATTTGACCATAATTTCATTGTTACACCGAAGGCAGTGCAAGACAATATACATTGGACTCCCGGGACCGGTATTTTTCTTTCGTTATAACCGAACAAATAAACAACAAAAATACATGTACATACAGTGTCAGTGGATAACGTTGCGGCCCGAATTTTTACTTCGTTGTAACTGGAATTTCGTTATAACCGTGTTCGTTATAACGTGAGTGCACTGTATAAAGTGCACTTCCGTTGTAACGAACACGGTTATAACAAAATTCTTGTTTCATCGAAGTGAAAATTCATATCCCCAAATGATTATCTATATAGCTTTTTTATATTTTGAATAAAGAATTCATCCTCTAGTGATTGGTTGAAATAGCTTTACATGATTATAGGTATTTTCAGCTATGCCAGAATGCTGGCATGTTTGACACAAAGCAATTCTGACATTGCGCACGGCTTCGTACTGTCACTGTGAATAATGTAACAATTTCTAAAGCAATTCTGATATTGTGCGCTGCTTCGGACGGGTCAGTGTAGGATCCCTCCACAACATCGCATCCACTACACGACTTCTCGCCACACATTTTCCTTTTTTGTTTAGATTTTTTATCCAAAATATTAATCATAAAATACTCTGCCTAATTTCGAGTTTCTGGATAAAACCAAGGAGGCTAAAACTAAAGGCCTCGGTGCCTCCAAATAGTGCTGTATTTTAGAGTGACTCTGTCTATAGTTTGACCAAGAAACCTTCAAGGCAAAGTATATTTGTATGATATACATGTACTTTACTGTTCGGCTATAACGAGATTTTGATATCACGGAAGAAAATCGTCGGTCCCGAGGACTTCGTTACAACGGGAGTCGCCTGCATATAGAACCTACTTTTTTTTTATTTTTTTTTTTAGTGTAAACTGTATAACACGTTGCAATTGGATACCGCTGTGTACGTCTGTGACCAGCTATATATGTGTGTGTGTGTGTGTGTGTGTGTGTGTGTGTGTTCCGTGATGCTTTCCCTGAAGCTTTAGTTCTTTCGTTAGTTTCTCAAAGGTACCAATTATTGCGTCTTATCTCCCGTTCACATTTGCGTCCCATTTTAACGACCTGCCAACATTCGCAAATATGCTAGGTAGATCCTTCTACTGGGACAAAGGAACGTTTTTATGTGACATTCAGAATTACACTTTCCGCAAGCAGTGCGAGTCATTATGCACTTGAACAAAAATCAATATTTTTCCGTTCAACTATTTTCAAACTCTTTTTGCCTCTCTCTTTTTAAGTATACATGTACAACGTGTTCATTTTGACGTGTAGATATAATGTACAGTGGACTCCCGTTATAACGAAGTCCTTGGGACCGGCAGTTTTCTTTCGTTATATCAAAATTTCGTTACAAGCGAACAAATAAACAAAGAGAATACATAGAGTGGATAATGTTGCGGCCTGAATTTTTACTTCGTTGTAACCGGAATTTCGTTATAATCGTGTTCGTTATAACGGGAGTGCACTGTACTTGCTTACCTCCCCACGCATATGCATAATTCCTGTTAAGATCAATTCCTGTACATATATTGCCATCCGGCTTGCGTCGGTTTTTACGCCACATTCGATCCTGTGCAGAGAATAGAAATTTAAAAAAAAACATGAAAATTGAAAGTCTTTGGAACTTCCTGTGTCGTGCATGGGAAAGAACAGAACATGAAGGGACATGGTAGGTCTCTTTAAATTGCGCTCTGTACACTGTCAAAGAATCAATGATTTGCACGGAATTTTAAAAGGTTCGTGGTAACTCCCGTCCCCTTCGTGCTGATTTGACCTCTGACTTTAATTTGATATGATTATTATTGTTTTTGCATGGTAAAACCAAATGTGCATTATTAATTTTGATATATTTCATACAATGATTATTGTGGGTTGCTCGTCACAAAATAGTCATCAAATATTTCTACATCGATAAAAATATCTGAATTATTAGAAAAGATATGCAGGAGGATTCTTAAGCAACAGTCGGCTTAAACTTTAGTTCAGATGTTTATTTCCAATCGACAGGTAGTCGATTTCTTCAACAGAAGAAATATCAATTATCTATAATAGGCCTATATGATATATATGTGAAATTAAAATTATGTATGTCTATATCATGCAGCAGAGAATGGGAGAAAAGAGAAAACGGACGAGATAAGGGGAGAGCTTGAAGAAAGATGAATACGTTCCTACAGGATGAAGAGGAGATGCCAGTAGGCATTGTTGAGTGTGATGTGATGGAGACTGGAGAAAGAGCATCGTTATGTCTCTCATATCGCTCTTGAAGGTTGAAGTCTTTTGGAAACCCTCTCCATCATTGTTGGAGTGTTATTTGAGATTGTCTGAACAGCAAAAAGCAAATTGCAGCTCCAGCTACTATACTTCTATCAAGAGATGTATGCGGTTATTAAAACTCTCTCGCAGACTTTCTTTGCACCTGAAATATGTTTGCAGGTACAGCACTGATTTGCTTCTATAAATTAAGTGTTATCCTGCATGATGACCAAATTACGTGTTTTACTTAGTTTACGATAATATGAATTGTCGTTTTTCAGTTTGGATTAATAAGCTATAGATGATTCGTAACACCCTAAAACGTGAAAAATATTATGGAGACTTCAAAATGTTAGTGCAGATATCAACAGCGGTGCGAATGTGCGCAAATTGACATGTCAAAATGTTATAGGACGTAGGGTGCAGTGATGTGCTCACATTTTTCCACGTATAAGAATATCCATCTGGGTTGAGAACGGGAACGATATACCAGTCGTGTGTATCCAACATGGCACGCACAAGAGGGTCGCCGTCATCGTAACTCTCAGCTAGCTGCAGCAGATGTGAATATTGTCATCAAAACATCACCATTAGACTATTTGTAATTCAGTTTTAACTCAGTATTAAAGGAAACCAATACCCAAAGAGAAATGACATTAAGTGAAAGCAGCAACGTTAGTAAAACACATCAGTGAGAGTTTGAGGAAAATCGGACTGTCGATGCAAAAATTATGAATTTTTAAAGTTTTGGTGTTGGAACCGCTGGATGAGGAGACTACTAGAGGTTATGATGTCATGTGTAGACAACAATATAAAGAAAATATAAAGAGAATCCCCCTAAAAAATCTCTTTTCTAGCATAATGAAAGAGCATTTGACTAACCGCTTTCAGATAGCAGGGGGAATATTGCTACCCTTAACATAATTTTATGTCAGTATCAAGTTGATGGAATGTGTAATTTTCATGAAAAATGAACTTTTGTGGATCCGATCCACATTTCTCTTTGGGTTTTGGTTTCCTTTAATACGTACAGCTCAATATTCATAAGACATCACCGCCAAAGCCCCCCCCCCCCTTCCCACATCCATGCCTGTGAAGCAGTATAGGTTCTATTAAAACAGCACGAATACCACCCTCCAAATCAGTTTACGGTGTGATTACTCTTTGCCGATTTGTGAAGGTGTCGATAGAATCGTAACCAAAAGTGTCAAGCGTTTCCTTGAAGAAACGCTGATACGAAGCTTGAATAGATTCGTTTGTATTTATCGTGTCTTTCCACTAAAGGTGTAGACATTATGTCTTATTTGATTTCCCTGGCGTTCACTCACATTCACTGCTGTCCATACACATTGATAATGATTAGCTCTGACTAGACAGTCAATGATTTATCAGATTGCTTGATAAATCTCAGAACATAATTTTATTTCAACATTTCATTTCTCAAGTAGCTAGTATTTCATGTTGGTATACAGTCGTATCCAAGTGTATTACAAAGCAACTGACCATGATAATATCCCGGCCTATTACACATTGTAGATTAAGTGGAGTAATTCATGAAAAGTTAAGTGAATATCACTGGACTTGAGATAATTATTTGAATTTTACAAATTTCATCAACTTGATTTTTGGACAAGTTAGGGCGCATAATTCCTTTTACATATGACTTCAATTTAATAAATTTCACCAAACTTGATATTTGGACCAGTTTAAAGGGACTGTACATTACTGGTTGAGGTAGGGATTCATGTTTTGAACATTCCTAAGTGAGATAATGAAAAGCCTCTTATGAAATATGAAAGAGCATGTAATTTTAAGAAGGATTCAACATTTATTTGATGAAAATTGGTTTTCAAATGGCTGAGATAACCAAAAAAGTGCTAATAATAAAAGGTGACATGCCACAACTTTATTAGGATCTCTTTGTTTCACCTTGTTTTTGGATATCTCAGCCATTTCAAAACCGATTTTCATCGAATAAACTTTTGATACCCCCTTAGAACTGCATGCTCTTTGACATCTTATAGAGTGGTTTCTGAATATCTCACAAATCGTTAAAAGCTAAATCTTCACCTCGACCAGAACTGTACACACCCTTTAAGGGAACATTTCATATTACGTATTGGAAATAATATATTTATCTATATTGTAAATTTATTCACTTATGTGTTAATGCATTTTGTGTACTTATCCCTTTATCCATTTCAGTTGCTATGTAGTCAGCTGGTCGTACTGTCAGTGCAAGATGAACAAAAGAAGCTGACCCTTGCATGGTAAATCAACATTTGGTTTTTATATAGGCTATTTCGACAGTGGAATCAATATGCATCCCGTATACAACACTATCGTAAATGTTTAAACGCCTTAATGACGGAATATTATCTGGGGAAGTGTTATTCAAATGCTTCCATATCAGGGACCGATCCAGAAATTGTGTAAAGGGGAGGCGTCTTAACAGAATTAAAGGGGGGCTCACGCCCCACACCCCGATTTTTTTCTTTTAAACACTGTATCTCATGATAAAGATCGATTTACCTTTTTGATGAGAAAGATCATGGTGGCGGGACTGATCCATTCGCGAGCGTGAATCCCGCCTTGGATGTAAGCCACTGGTTTACTCGTTGAGTCGGGCGTTCCGAGCTGCGAGGTGCAATTTAGAGAAAAAGCGAGCGCATTATTATTCAGTCGTAATTAAAGCACGTGATATTGGCTTCGTACAACAATCAAGGATATCTGCAATAGCAATACGGTATCATTTCGTCAAGGTAGCCTCTTGCCTTCATCGCTCTTCTAGCACGCCTTACCATTATTATTACTCAGCCTTGCCAGGCATGCCAGGTACATTGATAACACAATGTGCACCTGGGTCAAGTCAGACATAGACATGACCCAGGTCCATATAACATTTTCTATATATTTAATTTATACTATATATTTACTCTGCACAATTCAGGTTTCGAACTTATGATTTTGCAGGGCCAAATCTTCATTGACTAGATCACAGGGCTTCCAAACGCCTGGTTTACAAACATTTACAGTCTGAGCATGCAGGAATAGAAATATGATATCCGTTGGAAAATGACGTTCACTCAATGAATGTCATAGGTAATTATAAATAAGCTTTATAAGGACGAAATTGGTAAAACTCGTATAGGAACTACTATGTAATGAAACTGCTGGACACTTTGATTTAGGCAAACCGAACCAAATACAAATTAGTACGTCATGATGTGCATTAATGATATCCTGGTGTTCTTTTGACCAGAGATTTATTTCCCGGTAGTTAAACCAAGGAGAATACCCAGAACCCGGGGACCAAGAACGGGATAAATGCGTTGATTGTGATTGATGTAAGACATGAAATTAATTACCGTATTTGATCTGATAACTATTCTTATCTGGATGAAAGAAATTTCGTTGTGCTATCATTATTTCCTCTGCAGATCTACGGGTTGGGTTATTATATACATATCTTTTTTTTTTTGTCCTGTGTGGTAATACTGGAATAGAAATCCTTACAGTCTGGATTCCATGTTGGGGAAGAAGGCTTAGCTTGAATTTGTTGTATACCTTAATGGCTTGAACAGGTCGATTTTCGTACGAAGTCGAGAGTCTCTCTTCAGTCGCAATGTGTCCATTCTCCGCCACGAAATCAGTTATCCACTGGTAAATCTGCAAGAACATCGGGAAGCAAAACGGATGAGAAGAGTTGAAAGAGATTGGGGACGGCGGGAAGGATGGGCTGGCGTCGTTGATAGCAAGAACGTAGAAAAACATCAGAACAACATCCACAGATATCACATTTACGTTTAATGTGTATGAAGTGAATCATCTTGAGAATACTGCACCGAATAGAGAGAGAGAGAGAGAGATAAAGTTACAACTTTAGATGTGAGATAAACCTTATCACGAAAAGGGGGACATCATTAGATGAAAATGATTACTTAGTTGCAATAATGATAAAATGCATGAAACATATCCCGCAGAGTATTTCGTTGATGAGATATTTTGATATCAAGTCAAAGCATGTATCGTGAAAAAAAAATGCGTACATTATTTGGATTCCATATACTTAAAGGTTTAATGCACAATTCATTTCTTCAAAATGTATGAAATGAAACAATATAAGTGATGCCTAAAGCGTCAACATCCTTCATCGTAATCCAAAGTCGTTCAATGTATAGACGCTAATTGCAGTATATGTTGCTCTTCTCAGCTTAACTTGAAAGGTACATGACGAAGAATGATGAACGGAATAACATAAATCACATCCATTGTTATTGGCGAGATGATGGATTATGCATACATTAAGGCTCCTCCGAGAGCGCTTTAGCCATCTCGGCCTAATTTTAGCATGGCTTTCATCTTATCCATTATCATCATTATTTTGTCACTGTTTGTTTGAGCACAAATACATATTTTCAGCGTTATCACATTAGAATAAAACAACAACAACACAAGATAACATACTTTCGTCAAAAACATCTTTTGTGCGAATACTATCTCTGATATTTATGTATACTTCATTCAGAGAAGAAAAGTTACGGAAATTCATATTCTCTTTCAGATCTTAGCGTAACCACATCCTCAGATACAATCATTTTGGACAGATGAATGTGTGGATTTGAATTTTATTCAAGATTTCACAGAATATACTTAAATTATTCATCTAAAAAGTACTAACAGTAATATCTATTATGAAACAATTGGTGGAAAAAAAATTCTAAAGGGGAAGGGATGACAAAAACCCCCCAGCTCAACATTCTATTATTGTAACAGGTTAAAAGGGATTGTATAGTTTTGGTTGAGACCTAACGTCAAATTTCTAACATATTTGGGTGCAATAGTGTGTATGAAAGAGTGTGCAATTTCAAGTGGAATGTAACGTTTGTTTGATGAAAATTGCGTGGTTTTGACAATTTGAAATCGGCTGATATATCCAAAATAGAGCAATCCTGATATAAAGGTGGAACCCAACTTTTATTACGATCGCTTTGTTTTACTTTGGTTTTTTTTATGTCTCAGTTATTCCAAAACTGATTTTGATCAAATAAACTCAGAATGCCTCTTAAGGCATGCTCTGTACTATTTCATACGTGGTTACTTGATATCTTGCAAAAAGTTAAAAGCCCAACACCTCATCTCCACCGATATTATATACCATCCCTTTAAGTAATTCTTGTTATACCACAATCGATCATAGATGACTTAACATTTTTGGTGACTACGAAGGTTTTAAAATCTAGATCACATGGGTATTTCATGTTTACATCACTCAAGGAACAGGTGGTGTATGAATGGGGTGTAATCGGGTGGATCAGTTGATCGGAGTACAAACCTCGTCAAGGGTGTGGTAGATGGTATATTCAAAATCATCCACGCTGGTAGCCTCCCGTCGACGCCGTGACATGGTTTCGGTGGACTGGTCTAATACGTCTTGTAGGTTCGAAATCTGAAGAATGGGGGGAAAACGTGAGATTTCTTCATGTCTTTCAATGTTTATACGTGAACTTCTGAAATACTGTCTTCATTTTTTGACGAATAGAAACTGATTTCCTCTTTATATCTTTATAAATTGAGACGTTAGCAGTATCACATTTTATCGAAAATAATGACTAAGATGACCTCGCCTTCTCTATAGGCCTACTTATTTAGCATCATAATTATCATACACACAAACATTCAGACATTAAAATGAGTTTAACCCAAGTCAGAGGAAAAGGCAGAGGTGTTTATCAGTTAAGATCATTTCCAGCAAAATATAAACCAACTTCATAATCTTGTTCAAGTTTTTTTTTTATTAGTCGTATATTCATACTGACAGAATTGTATTTAGGGATCACTTATAGAGTTTGAACCCTTTTTTCCTCTCTCTGTCGTTGCACCTTGATGAGATCTCTGACAATGTTGTCTCTGTCCTTCGTAGTCACGCACGCGTTAAGTGTTGGAGATTAGATGTGTGATGACTACTTAAGATGGATCAGAGAAAACAACTGGCAAACGGAACAATGAGTCAACCGTACACAATACTGTTAAAAGTCACTTGAGAAGTATACCAGATTTTTGGCAGTTTTCCAAGCCATGATACCTTTTCTCGTGAGATTTTAATTGTTTCCTCTAAAAAGTAAGCAGTAAGTAAAACAAGACCAAACAAACTTGCACTGTTCCTTCGCCACCCCGTTTGGTTAATGAGACCACTAGTTCTCTGTTCTGATGGTTCGACATTGGTTGGTGACGTAGGCCTATATAGTTACAGAATCGTGCGTTCTTTACAGCATGGCGCCACCCCCCCCCCCCCCCCCTGCCAAGGTTTCCCTATACCACGTGAGGTATAAAGGGAGTTTGCTTTATGACCCACAATTACTTTGACATGACCCAAAATTAAACACATGCATCATTTTCGAAGAAATTTGATATAAAAAGGGGCAGAAGATAAAACGATGATCGTTTAATAGGCGTCAGCGAGTTGACGACAGTAAGGGTGCCAAAGTAATATGATGGTTATTGACCATGAGTGCATATAGTTTCCCTCATCATGTTGGTATAGCGTGAAATATTACAAATCACACACACACAATTTTTATGATAGACACATTATTTCTTTGGCTCTGATTGGCATGATGTAATTTCATATTCATTGAGACCGAGGAAGAGAAATTTAATTGAGATATTTCGGTCTGTTCATGTACAAAACAATGATTTCTATCTGATGAAGTGTTTGGTCAACATGATCACTCCTGCTATTTAAGATTAATTGCTGACATTCAAAATGTAGAGATATTCTCCTATTGTTTTTCTTTTCGCTGTCCCGTTATCACATTACCGATATCATTAAAACAATTTTTTTTTGTCTCTAGATATAAGAATGAAAATCTCACCTGATTACATAATCCCCTCTAACTCTTCCTCTCCTTGTAAGAACGAGCAAAACAGCTAATTACACTTTTCTTTCACCAACTCTCAGGGCACAGACGTTTGGTATCTCTTAAACTGGTTTTGTTTAACCTCTACATGAGATACCTGTGTTAGGATTGGAATACTACAATACAAAATTGTTCTTAAGATCATTTTTCTTTGTGTTGAAAAGACCGCGTGAGTTCACTATATCACACAATGATAGTGCAAGCATGTCATGCTAGAAGATGTCAGCCAAGTTTCACCCACGGTTCATGAGTTATCGTGATTCATGTATCGAGGTTTTTATTGCGTCAGTCATTCACAATTAAATTTTGTTGATTCCCAAAGATGAGAGGATGAACCCATGTAGACAATCTCGGGTCACGAACTATGAAGTTGTCAGGATACAGACAGCTATAAGTTGTTGAGTCCTGACTGGGCGCGGTGATACAGGGTGTCAGTTATTTGTGGCAAGCATAACAACCTGTCTGTGTTTACCAGCTCAAAGTGATCGACGTGATTGGCTGAGAGTACGTCGAGGAACTCGCTCTGCCAGTGCGGCGGGACCATGACGTCAGAGGAAGACCCAACGTGCCTGGCATGCTTCCAGTAGTCGACCTGTGGGGGAAGTGCGACATTGACCGAGTTCATAAGGAATATCATAGTCAAAGGGGTATGCAGTATATCAATCTCATATCAAGTGTAGTTTGTGCATTATGAAATGATGGTGAATCTGAAAAGAAAAAGGTTTACAATACTGTCCAATATCATGACCGGGTGTTAAGTAAATGATTGATTTTTTTTTTTCTTAGACTTTGAGGATAGGGTTTGAGCACGCACTCTTATAATGAACATCTATTGTGTATATCTATCTCATATAGAGTCTTGAGAATAAAACGCAATATGTGTATTTACAGAGAGCACTTCATGTTTTAATTGTCATCAGTGAAGATCATTTTGTATAAACCCGCACTTGTCTTTGACTTACCTGGAGTGAATGACGAGCCTATATCACACATGAATTTTTAAGTACTACATGTATAGCCTTTATTATACCGCGTACGGTATGTCCCAAAAAATTTACAACGGGACCCTCCGCAATGATATCTTTAAAAATAGAGAATCAATCTAAATACAAATTCAGAGTATGAAACTATAACTCATTGCTCACATCTTACAGAAAACCCCATTTGATTTGCTTCAGTGGTCAAAGTAAAATGAGGAGTTTTGTAGAGGATGTCAGAAATCTCTTCCCTCCAAGTTCTGTCTATTGTATTCATGCACAAGAGCTTCAAAGTGCTAAACTTGGAAGAATCAGACTCATGACATGCTTTACAACAATCCACATTTCTCTGTGACCGCTTAACCAAATTGAATTGAGTTTTCTGCAAAATAGAGCTAAGATGTTATATTTTAAGACTCTGAAGCATCATTTAGACAGTTTAATCATATTGGGTGTAATCAATGCGAAAATATGATTATTTTTTTTTTGGGGGGGGGGACATACTGTATAGTAGGGCTCACTGCATGGCATATTGAACTCGACTTACTAGTTTTGCGATTATTGCATGTTTTGGCACAGCGTATGCAAAATTCAGGATCGCATAATCGTGGATAGTTTACAAAGAAGAACGTATTTTCAGATATTTTTTTATGTAATGTATCTGTTTTATTTGGAACCACAGCTCGGATTTTCCGAACAGTTATCAAATCAAAACAAAAAATAGATGCAAACTTTTAAGGACATTTGTGCAAAACAGGGGAGAAAAAAAAATTCTGCAAAGTCATTTAAGCAGAAATTATCAGCTATTAGCCATGACAGGTGGCGACGATAAAACGGAAACAACAACATGATTATGCATATAATTGCCAAGCTGACTGGAGAATCAGTGATTTATACGTAACCTCCCGTTGTCGGGACATTTAAGAAGTGTGCAACTCGGTATCTTTTCAACTAAAGAATAAGCCGTATCTAACAATTTCATTTTCTTCAGTGCTTTCCCAATAATCGCTACATTTCACTCCCTCTTCACTATGTTTACTTGGCAGGGGTCGGCCTATATCAGCCTTCCCCTGCCCCAACTCCTTTGGCTCTTAGAAACAACGAAAACTGAAAAAAGAGAAAAATACAAGAAAGCTCATGCCTTTAGGAGAGTTCCGACTCCGCTCATCTGGGGAGGAGACATTGCCCCCTAACTCAACCACGAGGACCACCCCTCCCCCCCCCCCCATACTCAAAACATGTTCAACTGCCTCTGCTGAGAAGTAATTTGGAACTTACTTAATCGTTCATGCGTTTATACTCCTTCACGAATGTTTGTTAATTTGTTAAATCCCCACAATTCCTTGTCTGCATATACTTTACAAAGTGGGAGCAATCCATCAATGATAGTTAATGATTAGTTTTGGTAAATGCAACAATTACATCAATCAGGATTACACTGAACAACCTTAACTTGACATGCCTGATAAGAACTGGAAATTAAGCATGTGCTTGGCCGTACTTAGTACAGCTCTAATCTGTGATAATCATAATCAATGTAAACAACCTCTTTGAGCAAGTGATAATGGCTGAGAATCGAACATGTGTAGGGATTTATGCCTTAAGAAGTGCGGGCCTTTTCGCGTTCACCTCACCCTGGCATGTACAATCAGCATGAGAAGCAGATCATTACTGTGCAGTGCATGCGTTTCAAATTTTCCCCAAACTATTATTACACTCGAAAACAGCCTTACCCAGTTTATACCCCACTAATAATGTGTGGATGATACGTCCATTGTTCCTTCTTATATCCCTGATCTAACTTTATCTTTCTTACCCGAAAACAAGTGAATTTCCGAAGCAGTCATTCTATCACGATATGACGCACACTGACGCACATTGTTTTAAAGACCTCCACTCGGGATAGAATTAACAAGAGGCAATATGCTTGCAAGCCTTATAGGGAAGCTTTACCAGGGCACGATTATGCAAAGGACGTCAGGTGCATACTTCTACTAAATTCCTCAATGTACTAACCAGGGAGGTGGTACTACCCTTCTTTACACGCACACACACACACACACACACACCACCACCACCACCACCACCACCACCACCACGTAAACACACGCACGCCGTGACTGTGTTCGTACACAGTTCGCAAGTTATCAACACTGTTTGCATATGGAAATAATGGTACAATCAAGATAAGATACATAAGCCCCCCCCCCCCCTTATACAGTGTAGTGACACCCCCTTACTACAGGCGGAAATTGATGTTGCTCAAGATGAAGAAATATTTTCTTTCTCTCTTTACAGCACAAAATAAGTATTTTGTATACATCCAGCGAATCTTTCTAGAGACAACATACCGGGACCCCATACCATACACAGAGAGTTATCAGGGTCTATACTGTAATAGGTTCATTGCGTTTTTTGTTGTTTTTTTTTTTGTGCAATGTGTCGATGCATAGATTCATAAATCAAAACAGATTCAACATCTTACGGACTATACTCATGTATAAGGCTGCATGATAGAACACCTTATTGACTGCTCATAAAATAAGGGCTTACTTGACGATGTTATTAGTGTGATATTGTTGGCTTACATAATGCATACAAGTGGCCCCATACTAGCTGTCACGTTGATGCGTCATTCTAGCAGACAGAAATACATCGGGGTTCTTCATTTCTGTCGAGTTTATCAATTTTACAAAACCACCGGCATAAGTTCAATCTCTCATTAGCCAGTTTTACATATTTCATTCAGAACACGTGTGCGAGTTGATGTGTGAAATATCTTTGATAAACATTAAAAAATGATTGAATTAATAAGTCCATGGCGTGAAGCCATGCATGCATGAAGCAAACCATTGTAATGAGAAGAGAGAGATTCGAATGTTTCCGTTTAAATCATAATGATTGTTCTCACATAAGTACATTAAATATTCTGCGAAGTTAAAGGAATCGTACAGTTTTGGTTGAGACCTAATTTCAGGTTTCTAACATTTTTTGGTGAGATAATGAGAAACCTCTTATGAAATATGAAAGAGCATGTAATTCTATGAGGAATTCAACGTTTATTTGATGAAAATTGGTTTTGGAATGGCTGAGATATCGAAAAAGAGCGATTCTAATAAAGTGTGGGACCCACACTTTATCTCGATCGCTTTGTTTTACTTTGTTTTTTATGTTTTTGTCATTCCAAACCCGATTTTCATCAAATAAAGTTTGAATTCCTCTTAAAATGGTATGCTCTGTACTATATCATAAGTGTTTTCTTGGTATCTCGCAAAAAGTTAAAAGCCCAATTCTCATCTCCACCAATACTGTACTATCCCTTTAAGTGTTTCCTAAGACATACCTAAATGTCATTCTAAACTGAAGGAATTTGTATATAAACGCTAAAAATTAGCCCAGAAGACAACTCGGAAAGGTTAAAATTGAACGCTGCGATACGGTTATCCCGTGACTGAAATTTGAGTTAAATAGTGCAAAGCGGAGTAATTTCCATTGCTTTGGCGTGAATTCGTATCTTTTATACAACTCTTTGCTGTATCTATCTATAAATCACCTATAGGATAGTTTGACAAAGAAACAAAACATTTCGTTCGCTTCGAGTTTACCCATCGGGTAAAGATATAGTTTCATGGAAACTATAAATGAAAACAAGCAAAATCACATAAACTTCCAAACATTGTTAGGTAAAGTTCAGAATATGGTAAAGAAAATTTAGTTAGTAGTTATTGAGGCATAATCACATATATAGTAACTCGTGTGTCACAAAGGGTGTCTGACAGCATACTACTGTCTTTAAGAGATAGTTCACAGGAAACGCTCGTGGCTTTTGCATGCACTGAAGTCATTTTATCACAGGATTTTTAATTTGCTACTGAAAAAAAAGGCATCAAAAATTTCAGAGGATGGTCTTCACACAAAGGAATTGTGGTTTCAAGGTATTTACATAACTATTTTATATTATATCGAGAATGTAATGATATTCCTGAAAATTGATTTTATCATGTAGGAATGCTTTTGTCCTAAAATAAAACTGTGAGTGAATATAACATAACATGATACTCGATCACGGCAACCTCAAATTTGAGACATCATAAGTGAAAAAAAATGTTAGCATTTAGACAAAAAATGAATTAGAAGAAACAGTTGACAACAGTGCAAACAGGTGGAGGGTATGTGTATTTTCAGCTTCTTTTTTCGGCGCAATCTTGACGTGATTACAATGCTGGGTTGGTTAGTCTTCATCTTACAAATTTATGATTTTTAAGTGTCAAGATTTCGATATGCTAGACTCACATACATTTTAAGTCTGAGCTTTAGCAATTCCTATATATTGTACCTCAGAGAAATATTTTAGTTTAAAGAAAAGTTGAGAATAGGTCCCTTCCTTCAAATAATCTACTGGTATATAATGTCGTGATCAAGGAGTACAGCTTCATTACAAGTTAGATAATTATTACAAAGGTGCTGATGGTCACAAATCAACACAGACAGACAGACAGACAGACAGACAGACACACACACACACACACACACACACACGGCAACATTGTTAAGTTTCAAAACAGAGCTTTTAATTGTGGTACTTTAATCCACTTGGATTGACAGAAACCCTCTTAAATCTAAAGGACAACTTCCGAGGCATTACAGTGTTTTTCCAGAAGCAATTTATAGTGAATTTTTCATCTATTGTATTCGTATTGGGTAAATGCAATTCCGGCCTGTCTACTTCAGGTGCAGACGGTAAATTTGCAATATATCCGCCGATGGCGTATACCGGAACTACTTCATTGCCTTCATGCAGCGAGGAACCCCTCTCTGGTTAATGGGCAACGGGCACCGACCCATTGTTTTCCTGTGGAATACGGGACGGTGGTCTTTCTGGAGGAAACTTGTTCTTTACACTTTTGTTATGACATGTGGACGTGTGTAAATCCTTTTCGTTGAAAACTTGTCAACAGGGAACTTTTGTGATAGAAAAAGGTCGTAAGTCTGTGCCTACCCTGAGTCAACAGTCAGTGTTGATATGGATATCACCCTCTCTTCCTCCAATCTTTGTTGTAATTATCCGAATTGGATGTCTAAACTAAAATTAACTCGGATGTTGCCATTCTGTCATCGGGGAATCAAACTCGTGCAATCTCTACACAGAGGCCACGCTTTGTTGTTAGTCATATAAATCCAGGTGGAAAGTCATGATTCAGACTGTCCAGGTCAGTTAAAACCTGAGTATTTGTCATGAGCACTTCTGGTGGCCTCTGTACGTGTGAATTATTGATACTCGTTGCTTCTTTCCGATCGAAAGTGATACAGGTATCCCCGCTGTGCAGCATGACGATTGCCCAGAGATACTGAGCAGAGGAAGAGGAAAGTGTGGAAAGCTTCTCAAAAATACAGATTGTTTGAAACGTGATTAGACGCTGTTCATATCATCTCGATGGCAACGAATCAATGCGTGAAGAATGAAATATTTCCGATTTCGTTGCCATCTTAATCTTACAACAGTTTTCATGAAAGCTTATTCTCTGTCAATATCTCCCAAATATCACTTCGGATTTACTCCTTCTCCATTTTTCTTCAGTGTGTGTGTGTGTGTGTGTGTGTGTGACACAATATGATAGGAGTGGACGTCTCTTACCTTGCCCTCCCACACTTCATGTAGCGTTTTCAGCCACTTCTGGTCATCTTGCGAACGTGGCGTTATACGAATCACTTTGTAGCTGGAAAATTCAAAATGAAACTCAGTGGGAGAGATATAGGATATTCATGTAAACATGCACGCATTCACAGTATACTTATACATATAATAGCTATTTTGCTATTCTTCTAATTTGAGTTAATGTGACACAAAATATTAATCAAAACCAGACTGAAATGAAAAGTTTTCCCATACACCAAAAAATACTCAGCAGTCTTGATACAACCTGCAGCATGCATCTTTTCTGTCTTAACTCTTGATTCTTGATGAAATAATCCCTAAAGCACTGCAACACAGCTAGACTGGGATGGGTCGGTGCAGTGACAGTACATGTATGTGATGGTGCACGTGTTATACCAAAATATATGAAAAATATACCAACGAATAAATAAATAGATATGTATATATATATATATATATATATATATATATATATAGTATTTTGTGGAATTAATTTAAAAAGGAGTAGTGCCCAATTAATGTTATAGTGGTCAAACCAGTAGAAGATGAGTCAGGCGTATCTAGTCTGTTGTATAATATTCATAGGAATGAGATTAAGGAAGACGTCCCCGATGGCAAAAAAAAAAAAAAAATCCGTCTCATTTTGAAATGTGGGCTAGGGAGATCACCAATCAAAGCAAATCATATCAAACCAATTAATCAGACCATGCCATATCGTATTAAAGCAGCAGTACTTTCTTTAAGCTACATGTTAGACAAGACCCTGTACTGCTCGTTCTCTGGGGAGATAAAAATAGCCGTCAACTCGTCTTCATCGATTGAGGTCAATACTTTAGATTCAGTGTCATCTGTTTGGGGATCACTGCCAATTTCTACTGAGAGAGGCTGTGTCTTTGTTTTTACCGTCTGATATGTCGGTACAAAGAGGTGTGGCGGGAGATATACTGTTAGCGCGAACTACGTTTCCGCCCTGACTCGTTGTCATGGGAACAACTTCTTCCCCAGGCGCTGAGAGGAACACATAAGGGATTCAGTGAGCAATGTTACGTCTGACCTTGAAAAGGTTCCCAAAATAAGCAGTCATAGCGTCTCTGAGAAGCCCAAAGATATTTGTATACAATATATATAAATCGGTCATTTTCATATCAGTGAGGTGATTTTAGATATAAGAAAAAAAATAAAGTTTTGTATATTTTGCAAGCACAAGGAAATATTTTGCAAGCACAAGGAAATATTTTCACTGAACAAAAACATGAAGCTCTTGCTTTAAGACAAAATATAAATGTGTATTTCATAAGAACCTTAATTGTCTATACTCTAATAAATATTGATAAATGCAAAGATTAATGACGCTGTTCAATACTTTTCACATATAATTTACCAATCGAATGAATATATTTGACTATTCCCTCAAAATAACGTGTAAGGTGGTGATAATTATGATGGCTGTTGTCATTATTGCCCGGGTAGTGCTAACAAGCTCCATTTCCATGATTACTATATACATAAATAGACACTTCTTTATCTTTCATTAAGATAAGATATCACGCGGGTTCTCAATCTCAAAATTAAAAGAAAAGTAAAAGATCATTGGACAGGAAACAACAAAACTCTCATGCGCAAACATCGTATCTATCAATTATGCCTGTAACTCTTCCATTTTCCTGATTTATGAATTGTGACGGGTGCTATTTCGAGAGCAAAGCGCAACCTGGTTACTTTGAATGTCTGCAGAAATAATGTTTTAGGAGTCAGAAATGCTTGTCTTCAATTGAAAGCCTCTTATATGGCACGATATGCCTACTTTTTGTGGAAGCTGCAGAGGCAGACACTAACCTGGTCTGTCAGTCGGTCACAGGACATAGCGACAGATATCTTGACAAATTCTACTCATCTTTCCGAATTGCACTGCAGTCTCAGATCTTGTGACGCACGATGAAGATGGATTAATAAATTGATGGACTTCGGCGTTTGGCAGTCAGGCTTTCAACCCCCCCCCCCCCCTCCACTCACGGGTTTCCACAAGCAGTGAATCATGATAGAGAGTTCGGACATGATAACATGGAGTATCTTTTACTGAAATGTACACTGCAGGAACTGTCTATTCAAAGACTGAATAATGTTAAGACAATCGCCACAAATGTTAGATTACGTGAAAGGAAATTTTGTGTTACAGGTCTGTAAAACCTAGCATAGACCAGTAGACATTATTAATACCTATATACGAAATTCTAGTGACAAATCAATGACTATTTAACAGAAAATGGCATATTTCTATATGTCTAATTGATTGCAAAGATAACATAGTTGATATTCTACCTGGTATTCTTATTCTATTATAGCTGTACAACGTCTGTAGATTTGCTCTCCAATTTGTACAACATTTATTACACAAGGAACGTCTCCTTAGCAAGTCTGACTTGGTTATGGACAGCAGGACCCAAGAAGTTTGACCAGTTAACAAGTATCGGTATAGGTGAATTATAGATTTTTTTTTTAATACTAAAATTTCCCTGTGTTGTCAAAATAGTACGCATGCAAACACTTTAGTCCAGATAGCGTTCAACAATAAAGAACTTACGTCTTACTTATGTATACGGTTCTGATGGAGACTATTCCAGCGGCCTAATATGCAATTAAGGCGTAGAATTTGACCCATCTTTGATCACACGACTCCTCTCAGGCCAGAGTTCACTCAACAGCACATATTTATATAACTGCACCCGTATAATTGGGTCCCATATTAGACAGCAACAAATATCCTTCGCTCTTGTATAGGTGTAAAGTCTAGTATGCTCTGAGTTACCATGATGGAATAAGGACATTCTGGGAGATTTGAAGTTTATAGCAGCCCACTCTGAATTGATGAAATAGTCCATCTGCTGTCAGTTAGTAATGTCGATTTTAATATTGACAGTCATCATCCCGAAAAGGGTCATTTAAGTCTGCCTGATAAACTTATGAAGACATTAATGTAGGGTAGTGTGGAAACCAGTGGCCAGTTTCATGAAAATTATATCAAATACAACTATCATTTGCAATATAAAATAGTTGTACCTTGCAATGAATGAAGGTTATCAACCAATCAGTTGCAAGCATACTATATGACTTTTGCTTTTATCATATGCAATCATTTTGACGGACAATACATGTATTGCAAAGAGTTATTATAAAAATGACAAGCATCCTCAGATCCGAAGTGTTTATGGATTGAAGCCGACAATGGTTTGATAAGGAAAATAATCAACCGTACAAATTTATTCTACAAGCTGCATGTCTGTTCTGTGCGCTTCTTCGTAACCAAAATTATGTGAGGACAGGTGCATAGAGCATTTATATCTTTTCGGCTTTTTAGTTTGTTTTTTCATCACATTTTAAGCAATAAGATACCTACAGCTATTCAGCAAACATGCATCAGTAATAGAATATGATATGCGACAATTATGATACTGTAGTGAAGTGACTTTATCAAAATTTGTGAGTTGGTGGAATGAAGTCAATCTCGCGTTATATTTTCCGACACGTTAAAAGGAAACAAGAAATTTGTCTCCGTATTGTGAGTTTAAAATACATACATCACAAGACAATTTCAATACGTTTTACATTCGGTAAATTACGTTTCCTGTCAGCCCTGAGATCTTCAAACGACCACTGTTTCCTGACTTTCTACCAAACTCTTCACGGACACTTAAACCAAAGTTAATATCAGCAAAGTGTTTCTGAACATTTCAGAAATACACTGTCTTTAAAATTCCAATAAAAGCACTGTCATCATGCACATGGATTTCTTTTTCTTTTTCTTTTTCACCAGAGAATTTCACATAATTATGTCATGATAGTTCTTATATCAACGTTTCTTAATCTCAACATCTCTATCCTTTTGAATCAGTGGCAAAGTGGTTATAGTGACGGTCAGCAAACTTCCATTGTAGTTACAGGTGTATATAGTGCCAAAGGGGACAATGTCAACGAAGATGACAGGATCACACTGTTGGCATAAATGGATACAGGAAACGATCGCACATTCCTTGTTAATCCGTGTTAATAATCAAGACACAACTAAGAAAATAAACCTTCATTATACAAATAATAAACCTTTCACTTGATATTGTTAAAATCGTTTTCTTATGTTGAGCTCTTGACGACGTCAATAAGCAGCGTTGAGATGGTCTCATTTTATGCTTTATTTTTCGTATGAGGTCATGATAAAGAAAAGAATGAATGGTTATGTCCCTTGTCACATCACACTTTCTAAAAACGAATAGTGACATGATACGCCTATTAAAATCATTAGACGAACAATCAACTCGAAAGTACATGCCAGAGGAAATCACTTTACATAAGTTATCACCTGCTTTGCCTCACTTACTTATAGAAAGGATAATGATAGGTATACTCACTTGTCGTAGCGGACAGCTGCGTGGGACAGCACGGCTAGTACTGACTCTATGAATGAAATCCTGAACGCACAAACTCCCCTGCTTTTATTCGGATACTGCATTTCACGCCAATCGAGTCACTCGCGTAATTTAGCGCAGGTGATTGGTAGATGCATTTTTGATAAAGCGATAATGTCAAGCGGGTATTTTAAGGGAAATGAGCAAACATCAGGACGCTGTTGGTAGAACGTGGTTTCATAGCATAATATTCGCAGACTGACTTGATAATGGATTTTACTCATCTGAGGCGGTGCCGGCTTCAAAGAAAAGGAAACTGCTGGTTTTCAGTCACATTTTTCTATTTGGAGGCTTTTGGTTTTTTCGCGGAACGCAAAAGTTGGCATGCCCAGAATGGATGGAATCATGGGGCGATTTGGCAAGGTTTGCGATATTGTCTCTTGTTTCTCGACAGCCTCAACGAGAGAGCCAAACAAACTACTCTGTGCTCAGAGAAAGGCCTACTTTATATAAGAGCAGTCGCTCTCGTGGCCTCATAACAGTAAGACGATGGGGGGGGGGGGGGGGTTGAGGGAAGGGCACACCCAGGGGAATACTTACGCGACATTTTGGTCAGCTGTGGCAAAAGTTCTATAAATACGGTCATCGTTTTATCTGAAACTTATTGAAACTATTATGATCATGTGCTGTATGCATTTTACCTTGTCTTTTTATTTCGAAGTATATGTACATGAATACGGAATTATGATTTAAATACGAAGTGTAAGAGCATGTTGACCCAACTATTCAGTCATGTCAACACATTTCCCCGACCCATTCCTTTAATGATTGTAACTCCAAAACGTGCATAGTCCTTTTGAATTTAAGTCCACGTATTTGAGATAAACAAGAGCTTGATTTTGAAGTAGAATACCAATTGATTCATTTTATTTATTCATTAAGTCTTCTTTGAAATCAGGGTAGTCTTTATTCAGAGCCACTAAGGCCTGCTTTACAAGGGAGTCCTGCGTTGATATACATTACATTACATGCGCACAAATAAAAGACAAGAACAAAATGAACATAAATATGGTACAGTTAACGAACAATCGGTTTTTTTTTCAGAGCATAAAGCACATGAAAAGAAAGTAAAAAGAGCAGAAAAAATAGAAATAAGTGACACTATATGTTATCCACTGCATAGCTAGTGCAAATGGTTCATATCAAATAAGAGATTTATGTTACGATTCGTAAATGTTTGCAATGAAGAGGATGTTCGAATAAAAGTAGATTTAACGCGTTAAATGATTTGCAATAGAATTCATAACGCAATTCATAACGCATCCTTATCTTGGGAAAGTTAAATCAATCATAAATTACATGACGTATGTTTAAATGACCTGAGGGGATGTCGATTGCAAGTTCAGGGTGTGCTTATTAAAATGTTCAACATTTATTCGAGAATCATTGCAAATTCAACAAGACGTGGTACGAGATCGAACCTATAAGAAATTACAAACATATTAGGGGGAAGTCAAAAGCCGAAGGTCATGGAAAAAAACATTAAACTAATTTTCACGATCACATGAATAATTATAAGGGATATTTCAGGTTTCGGAGTTGATTTCTGGGCAGAAAATCAGTATAGTGAAACATCAATAACTTTAAAGGGATGGTATAGTTTTCTAAGAGGAATTAAAAGTTTATTTGATGAAATCTTTTGAAATGGCTGACATATAAAAAACAACAACAACAACAAAGTCAAACGAAGTGGTTCCCACCTTTTATTAGAACCTCTTTGGTTTTGGATATCTCAGTCACTTCAAAACCAATTTCTTTCAAAACCAATCTTAGAATCGTATGCTCTTTCATATTTCGTATGACGTTTCTCATTATCTCAACAAAAAAAGTCGGAATACTGAAGCCCATCTTAACCAAAACTACATCGTCCCTTTAACTTTGTTATCAAAACTTAGGTGTCAAAATAATGTCAGACTCGCATTTGTGCATGTGCACTGTTCTATTAGTGGACGAAAATTCGCAAATGAGAAGTTTGATTTCTATAGTACATGCACCTATTTCACAGGTCAGGGAAAATTAATAAAAATAAACGTTGAGGGTCATAAGTTCTTGCATCTATCAGTTGATGCAATGTGTTATTGAATTCCGGACTATAAACCGCTGATACTTGCATGGATTGTGTGAAATGACTAATGGGTGGCCGCGATTGGAATGGAGAGGGGCCCATGATAATATTCATTACCTTAAGGGGGTCGATTTGTCTCGGGACCTCATGACTTATTAATGATTGGTCAAAACGTTTGAATTTACGGGCCTACTCTATAGGTTACTCATCGGCATTGCAAGTAACATTATCATCATAGGGCCCTTAGTCTAAGGAGACCGTCATGTCAAAGGGGCCTACTGTACAAGTGGACATCCGTGCTGAACGAGGCACTTCTAGTGTCGTAAGGTTGTACAGGTCAAACCATGAGGCGTGAAAGTAGGTTATTTTTACACTTTTATATAGGGCAATAGCCTTAAATGATTGTCTATTCATAAAATCAAGAAAAAAGATTCACCCACTTGTTCCTTTTGTATAAATCGCCTGAAACTTTTCTTTTTTACGCCTGTTCATTCTATTCCCCAATTTAGGGCTACTGACAATGGTAAAAGATAATAGATATTATTAATCACAAGGAAAACAAAAATTAAAACTTTTCTTATTTTGAGAAAATATATAGTATACATGAAGATTATTATACTTCATATTTTTTATCCTTAAAGTATTTCATGTCTGTGAATTTCAGAATAAAGAATTAAAGAACCTTTTATGGCTTACTTCAAATTCAAATGATTTTATTTCCATATAAAATTATACAAAGCAATATACACGAGTACATAAGATTTTAAGGAACTTTGAATCACATAAGTTTCAACAAAACATAAAGATGATATATGAATAGAATACAGAATTTCCAAAAAGAAAGCTAAACTGGCCACTCATTTTCAAGAATGGAGGTTTGAAATTTAAATTGAAACTGTGGTTACAGGGTATTTTGTCACATTTAAACGTCTGTTTGTGCACATGTTACCTGGTCAGCTGAGTTGTATTAAGGCACTATCGCAATGATTTGCAAAGATTTCTTATACAATAAATACCAAAACTGGTGCTCAAAATGAGTAATGCTATGAATATATTAAATATTTTGAACGAACTTGGGACCGATCTTTCAAAACCAGTTAACATTGGCGAAAAGGTTTTGCTTAACATTCATTTTAGTGCGCAATGAAATTGTTTCGTAAGTGACCTTAGTTACGTCATTTTACGAAGTACGACAAATACTACTTTATTTGGTTTTCATTTTTGTATTCATTTTTTACTATTTTTACGCTATGTTATGTAATGTCAGTTGCTTGTGAAGTCATAGTTGCTACGATGTGCATTATTAGGATTTATGTTATAGACCAGGTTTTGCTTTTTGCATACTCTATTAAATTGTTAGGTGCATTGCGGAAACGATGGCGAATGCCCAAATAACAGGGCAAGTAATTTAATTTCATGTTTGTTGGACGTGACGGCTGAGGAAACATTGGTTGCTTATAAGCAAGACCATGGGACCAACGGCAATATAGCCCTATACGGAAGGATTAGGCAATGAGGATAGAGTGTTTTGTCTTTGTGACACATCCGCTTTAGCCAGGGGACTAGAATCACGGACCTTGTGATTGATAATCCATGGTCTAATCCACTGAGCGAAGTCACCTCTTCCTCTTTTTAAGAGTAGGCCTACACTTTGGGTGCCATTGGCAAACGGACAAGTGGATTTGTGCAGTTGTGGCACTCTGCCCGTGGTAAAAACGAGAGTGGAGGGGCGTATAGGATGGGATTCTGTGTCACGGAGGACGTCACCTCACGATCTACAAACGTGTCTATAGGAGAAGACTATAGATATAACCGAGGTGAATTTAGGCTTCCATTTTGACGAAACATCCTGTGGCCATCACTCAACAAGCATGGGCGCTGTATCACGGAAGGAAGGAGTTATAAGTTATAGGATGAGAACTTTCCGTATCTATAGACCGTTCTATCTCTTCTCACCTCCCTATAGCTCTCCTCATCCCTCCTCTCTCACCAGTTAAGTCTATTTTCAACCCTCGTTTCTTTCTTCCTATCTCCTGCTCTTAGTCTCTCATCCAGCTATGTCTCTTTAAATACACCTATATTTATACATCTCTTTGCAATCATAGTGATGTATATAGAGAAATTTGTACGGTTGTGTCTCAAATTTCTGTATTACACCCGATGACTTCCTCTGTAATCCCGTTTCCTTCTATACTCCTCCTATTCCATAAAAGTGCTGCCATGAACAGTCTCTGAATTTCGCACGACAAGGTGGCACTTACGGCAGGAAAACGCACAGATATAATTATTTATCATCATTTCTCTATTTCTTATGCACTTTATCTCTGAATGTCGTCGTTTTTCAGTTCGATCTTTCCTTTTCTTCAACGTGAAGCCCCCTTCGAAGAACAAACGTAAGACGTTCAGTGGTGGCCATACAAATTTTTTTCTTTTCAATATTCACGAAAGCACCACACATCGCAATATTGCCTTTCTTTCGCATTACAGGGCAAGTCTTGACCAGAAATAACCGAAGTTTAAAAAAAACACCTGGACGTACAATAACTATTTACAAGCACAATACTAAATGACAATTTTATGAAAATCGGAATGAAAATATATTGGAAGTTATTAAATTCAAAGACTCGCCAATCTTTGCACAACGATAATCCTCAAACAGTGGATAAAGAATATGTAACCTGATGATGTGATCAGCTCACAATTTTCGATTGATCGTATGTAAACAATATATGGACAAAAATTCAATTCTTCTGCTATGAAGGTGTAAACATGTTATTCAAAGCTGAATAACTTCAAAAATAATGAATCAGTCAGACATGTTTTTATTTTCGACTGATTTCGACCGATTTTGTGAGAGAAAAATGAAGAAGGAAATTTCAGGATTTTATGGATAAACTTTTAGGGAATAGTGCGGCGATGATATCATCATCCTACTTATTTACATATTCATATTGACTCGTGCTCAAGAACTGTTTTGTATAAACTAGAGAGACTTTGCAAAATAAGTTCCTTAATCCTTATATAAGACCGACTTTTAAATGACCTGGATTTGCCCTTTAATTTCTGCGCCTTTCGTTGCTTTGCACGTGTCAGCCTGCGATGATCATCCTTTGGCACCTTCATATCCCTTATTCTCTTTTCTCCTCTCTTTCTTTTTCCCTCTCTCTTTCTCTTTCTCTCTCTCTCTCTCTGTGACAGAACAAAGGCAGTAAATATTATATTTATACAATGTACTTCAAACTGACGGACAAAACAGTGATGCGCATGCACCTACATCATTTTCTGAATTGAAGTTGCAAGAAATCAATACATCAGCTGTCAATCGTATCAATAACTTATAAGTCTTATTGTGGCAGAGTTGTCCCAGACAAACAAGAACAAACAAACGAGCAAACGCACAAACACACACACATACACACACATACACATAAACACAACAACAAGATTAATTGCCTCTACTCTTGTAGCTGCTGTTAATATAGCACGTAAATTAGCGTCTGATTTCATCTCGAATTTCATCCTTTTAAACCTAATACACGATGATAATAAGAACCTATAAGGCATTCAAATGTCCTGATATGAATATTGTTCTTTTCATTTATTTGAATTGCACATTACTTATTCTGATATTATCGAGTTATCAAGCATTAAAGCTCAACGCTATAGAAGATGAATAATGATTTTAGTGAGCCCTACTGTTTGTTACTTCAATTTTCCAGTGGAGAATGAAGTAGTTGTCAGGTGTGAGGAAATTTTCTCCAGTTATTTTTCATACCGTTTCGATTGTTACTCTGCTGCTGTTGGTACCCTGCCCTGTTCAAATCATCGTCACTTTTCTGTGTTCCTCTCGACTCTCCCCGTTTGTCTCTTCTCTCTTTCGCCTTCTTCCTTTTCTTCTTCAACCGTTGCTTCTTTTCTCTCATTTTGAGCTTCATCTCCTTCATCATTCGCTTCTTTTCTCTCCGCCGAATGCTCTGGAAAATGGCCTTGGCTGTTGGTCTCTCGTCTTCGTACTCGTCCGAATTGTCGCTGGATGCACTCCCCGAGGCTCCGCTCATTTCATTCTGTCCGCTGACCTTGGAACCATTCTGATTTCTGAGACCGGGTATCTTTGGTTCGAGGGCTGGTAGCAAGAGACCATCCCTCCCTCTCGAAGTGGACTGAGATCTCAGCTCCCGTTCATCCTCCTTGGGGTGCTTCCTGGTCTCTCTGTTGCCCCAAGCAACCAACGATGTCATCTGACTCTGTCCTGTGGTTGCAGCAGCAGCAGCAGCAGCTTTCCTCCGATGTTGGGCAGCCGCAGCGTCAGCCCCAAGCCCGTTGTGAGGTGGCTTGGATTTCCTGAATGATGTTGAGAGATAGGGTTCTGAGGAATAACAGTAGCCAGAGGTGGCGTTGCTTGACACCTCTGGTGGCAAACCCGTGGTTCCGGGCAAGGTGGGCAAGTGTGCGCTCTGACAACCCGACGGTGAAGATTGATGGAACACCTGTCTGTCTGCAGTAAAGATGATGAGGTTCATTTGTTATTGGCAAACAATAAAAAATAATAAAAAATAAAGATATGCACTCCTTAATAATGTATCCCAACAGGATAAGTCAAGGCATCACTGTGAACCATGACACAGACTGTCGGAAGATACAATATCAAAAGATTGGTACTCCGAAAGATTGACTTGAGTGTGTCTAGTTGTGTGGCAGTGCTATATCAAAACAATTCTGACGCACAATCATTATTGAGCATGAAGAATTCATGATAGATTTGTTTAAATGAAATTTAATGTATAAATGATTGACCAAGACATATGATATTTATGACTTGACCTTTGGGATATTATAGACGATTATCAATATCAATCGTTAGTTAAAGTTCAAGCTCTAGGTTCCTTTATCTGTAACACTTCCAGAAAAACAACACATAATGAAGGCTTTACACAATAAAAACACACACACACATACACGCACACACACACACATATTGGCACATTGTCAAACGTACAAGCCTATACAGGGTAGAGGAAAAAACAACCAAGACAACAACAAAATGGAAAGAGAATTACAAAAGTGTAATTTGCCGTCCCTGTTGGCCATGATGAATAAAATAAACGTTGCGTCTATGAATTCATTCATAAGATTAAGTTGTTTCTCCCTGCACTATCAAAAGAGATTAAGTCATCGTTTCTGTGATACATTTTGCCTATGCTGTTGCCTGTACAAATTGGATAGCGCTCGTTTTTGCGATGATCTATAGTTTATGACAAACTGCATATACACATGTCCATTTAGCACATAGTGTAAGGGGGTCTAGAACGCAGTGATTTCAGAGAGCTCACCAGCATTTCTCCTGCCGATGCCCCGCACCCAGTTGCCATCGACTCCTCTCCACGGTTGGGGCCGTGCATCATTGATACAGAGCATAGGTGGATAAGGTGTGTCGGGGTGCCGCGGGGGCGGGTCGCTAGAAACTAGTGGCGGTCCTCTGGCCTTATCTCTCGCTCCTCTTCTTTCATGACCATGAAGCGTATCAAATTTGTCGTTCCTGTTGGCCATGATAGATTAAATAAACCTTGCCTCTATGAATTCATTCTTCGGATCAAAGAATTGTTTCTACATGGACGATTGAAAAAAGAGATTAAGTCGGCGTTTCTGTGATACATTTTGCCTAACTGGTGCCTGTACAAATCGGAGAGCGCTCGTTTCTAAGGGCGGACTCACACTGTGCGATTTTTACTGCGATACGCTGCGCTGCGACAATGTGCGATATCGCAGCCTGTTGCACTCTGTCGCAGGTGCTGCGATGTATACCTCACACTGTGCGATTTGTGGCCCACGATTTACACCGTGCGCATGCGTACATCGTACATTATGGCACCTGTTCATCACAAAGAACGGTAACCATGAATGAAGTCACTCGTGAATGTTTGTATTTTTGTATTTTGTATTTTTTTTTGGCGACGTTGGTTTGTAAAGTACATGTATGTTCAAGCTTGCTTTTTTTTTCTTTTGGTTTGACTCTAAAGTAACTACAGAAATTACTAGATATGAATCAAATAACACTGTATACTCTAAGAAATAAAGTTAATAATGACAGAAAAATGAAATGCCATATTTTGGTATCAATTTGGATCACTGCCTGGATCAAAGTCCCCCCCCCCCTTTTTTTTGGGGGGGGGGGGGTGGTTGTAGGATTCTTGATCATTGGAAATAGTCATTTACAGCATATCATTACGCATATTTATGTAATTATAACAATGGGTAGAAATCACAGTAAGGGTGAAAATGTACTGCTTGATTGGCGGAGGTCTGTATTCTCTGAATGCTTTTCTATGGCTTTGATAGTGGAATTCTAACATTGTGGTTTCTCAAGCACATAAAATATTGTGCTGACATATTTTTCTGGTTGGCCCTTGAAAAATTCACTCTTGTTTTGTGTATGTAATATTACCATCCAGATATAAGGGAATCACACTTATTTACAATATATATTGATTCACAAATAAAAACGTGACAAGAATAAAGATAATGATATATTCAAGTCATTAAATTAGATATACAATATAGATCAATTGATCACAATTAAAGTCAATTCAATAGTTTATTTATTTCCATCATCAAAAAAGAAAAAGAGAAGATGGTACAAAGCGGTACAAGTTGTTGGTTTGTCTTTATATAACGACTACAGCTGTATGCTTCAATTAGTTCAATTCAATTGTACTGTCAAAAAAAGCAAAAAAAATGTAAAACTAGTAGGAAAAGCAATATCATAATTGTGCTGTACAATTCACATATACATACTCTAGTATGGATGTCATAGTTCTTAATAGTATCACACAAAGTGACCAAAAACATCAACTTCCATTTCTTTTCCACATAAACAATGAATAAATTCAGTCAACTTGAACATCTACAAGAAGTTCAGCTCAACGAGTTACCGTTACAATTTGCACGCGACAACTACCTATGCCACTACAATTTCCCAAATAATGTTGCAAAAACAAACAAACAAACAACACACAAACAAACCTCAGAGAGCAAATTGCTGCAATCTAACATACTCTACAACCAATGTTTACAGTTAGAGTTTATGTACAAAGGTACATAAGCACTTACTGTGAACATACAGTGTATTTTGAAAAATGCCAAAATGAAATGATCATACCAGCGTCCGAAGGGGTGCTTGGAGATGCACTAAATGTGCTACTGGTCCTAATCCAGATTAATCAGACACTGCATACAATGCAAAATACTGTGGCAAAGCAGCCATTTGAATTGAAATTCCAACTGTGTGTAAACCTTGTCAATTGTATACCTTAATAATGTAATATCATTACAGGACATCTCATCTTCAACACTGTCCATTTTCTGTCCATCCCAGATTATGTTGGTGCCTACCTTAGACATTCTTTACAAGAAGAAGATGTGCTGGTTAAAATGTGTGGAAAAAAAAAAAGATAAAATTTTGAATGCTAGAGTACATGTATTTTTGGTTACACATTTTACTTTCCACAATTGACTTATAAGCAAGAAATATACAATTGTGTTACCAATATTAAATCAGGAAGATACAAATGAATGGACATTGAATTGCTTTGAATGATAAGGGTAAGTAGCAAATTGTAGCCCACAATGTAGCAAAAACAACTATAACAATTTGCTGACTCAAACTCTCAGATGTTGAGTCCAGTAATAAATGTTATCCATCGATACAGATAGAGGTATGATAAAAAACAAGCAAACAAACAAACATAATTTTGTGCAGGGGGGGGGGGAGATCAGTAGTTCAAATATATATGATTAAAAAAAGGTGTTTTTACTCTGCGCAGTCTTGTGAGTGACGAAGAAATATGATGTCATGTCACTACCACTTTTGCAACAGTACAAGTCATGTACAACAACTTCAAGGTAAAACATCTCTTGAACTTCTGAAGTTTTCCATCGATTCAAAAGAAGTTTTGCTTACATGTTCAGCTCACTGCACAGTGTGTTTCGCCGTGGTAACAGCACTAATTGCCCTCAAAATCACGTAACGGCTTTGAGAACAGCTTTCTTCCCCAGTTTTCAAGCCATTAAAACAATGTTTGGCACACATGTTGAGTTTAATGTAAGGTTGCACAAAACATACAATTCTAAACAGATGTGGAAAGAGTGTTGCTATTGTCTCTGAACATTGTAATGGCCCTCACAAATCAAACAAAATCTTGAGAAGTTTTTTCCCTCTCCAGTTTTTCAGTGATACAAACAAAACATGGTACATTTGTTGTACTTGATTTAAAGTTGCAGGATAAATTTTAAAGAGAAACTCAAAGTGCATTGCAGGAGTAACAGTGCATAATCGCCTTAAAATCATGACAAAACCTTGCACATTGAAATTCTTCAGCTGTTTGTTGGTATTTCAGGAAAAAAAAATGACTCACAGTGATTGCATGTAAATTTGACTTTTTCGAGAGTAGCTGTGTTTGTAATTGAAATAAAACCATTGTAAGTTAACATCAAATGCATGTAAAATTCATGGAAACTTGCACTGATGGTCCAACATAAATGAAAGAATATAGTAAGTCAATATGTCAGTTTCTTCAAGTTCCACCTTCAGGACTGCCTGCTGTAGTAGCTGCCATTTTCCTGCTTTGAAAAGTCACATTTTGTTTCCAGTAAGTCCCAGAGAGACAGCAATGTCATCCCACATCGATCTTGCAGTTACAGGTGTAAGTGTTGAGGTGAACTGCATGACAAGGGCTAAACAAACACAAAAAAGAGAGCAAAAGGGAGAAAACAGGGGAAATATTACAAAAATGCATAAGGTTCCCTGTGAAGCAAATGTTTGTAGTTTAGGATGCCTCCAACTTTCCGCCCATTTGCTCACAGTGTTTACAGCACTTGAACTACATACATTAGCAACTGACAACCACAGCTGAGTTATCGAGTTGAGTTTTTATGAAGTTCCTCGACCATGGAATTGACTGTGGAATTTCATTTTTCTTGAGAAAGTAAAAGAACAATGTGGCATGTTTTTATTTTATACTTCGAGAACTTACACCTGAATAAGCCTTGTTGATGTGATAACTTAAAATCAGCAAATTTCGACAGTGATCTTAGATCTGAACCCCCTGACAAAAAGAAGTATCCGTGGATGATAATTCTGTGAATAAAGCCAACTCAACAATGTTCTTTGAAGTATGTAAATCAAATTTGGGATTTTCAGGTACACTCCAAATACATAAATATGTTGCAATTGTCTGTAGAGAGAAAAACAATAACAACAAGCATGTTTTTGTTTTTCTTTCTCCCTCTATTTGAGGGGTAAAGCAAACATTTTCCATTAGTGCATGAGCAGGGTACCTACTGCTGATAAAATTTTGGTTTCCTTTGCTTCTTGACTCCTCCTTATCTTCTTAGGTTTTGCTTTGACAGGTCCTGCATCTCCTTCTCCTGCTCCCTATCCATCGTCTTATGTGTAGCATTTCAGCCTTTGACGCCTTGCTGGTAGAGTCTTTATCATCTTGTAATTCCTAGAAAATAGGAGAAAAAGAAAAAGAAAAAGAAAAAGAAAAAAACACACAAACATGAATACATATTACTGTATTGAATTAGAATGATGAAGAGAGATGCATTTCTCATATGTCTTACAATTGATTCATTCTTTCAGAGAGATGATGTTTTCATTAATTTCTAGAAATTGCTAACAATGACCTGTATTAGAAGTTCTATGAATAACCTATTCATTACTTTTAGGCTAGCATGAATGAAATTTTTATTTTCTTCAACATACTGTAAAAGACAATTAAATTACACTTTTTGAAATAATTTCTTTCTTTCTCTCAACTTAGTGGGTTTTTTTTAATTGTCAAGCCACCATAAAAAGAAAAAGAAACTGATGTATTCACACATGCAGTCACATAAAAATTTTGGAAAGTATGAAAAAGTGTTTATTTTATCTTCTAACACATATACTGTACCTCAGTCTCCAAAATTGGTAAGTGATCCTCTTGGCATGTTTGTCCTCAAAAATTGCAGGTAAGAGAGGGATTCATTTACTTCTGCAGGACAACCGGTTGCCAGCTGCTCCTTTTCTGCTCTTCCTTTTCAACATTGTGACAAGCTTGTGTATGAATTCCTTAGAGATTTCATTTTTATTCAGACCTGTTTAGGGTGACACAAAGGGACAAACATTTTTTAGGCATTTATGATAATTACAGTAGACTCTAAATTTACCATTTGGGTAAAAAGGACAACATTTGGGAATGAATAGAGTTAACAAAAACATATAGTGATACACAAATTTATTCAACTATTCACCATTGTTGATCATTGGAAATAGCAGAAGCACTTCCATGTAACTCAAAACAACATCATAGAGGCCTGTACATAAGTGCTTCATAAATTCATATATCATAATCATAATTATTTCAGTCATTAACTAGATGCTCCAAGGTCTTAGGGCCTGAAAGCTAAACCAAATTACACTATGCATTACATAGGGTAGTGTATTCAGTACAAGTATGTCAATATACAAACATGAGTAACACATATGACGCATACAGCAAATTTTGTTTCCTACAGTCTGCAATTTTGGATAATTCATGATTTCCCTTGAATAATGTTTTATATTTTGCAATCAAACTGCAAGTACAATTTGTACACCTACAGATTGGGGCAGGGTCTTTGATGATTTCAGACTGAGAGTTCATTTTGATATTCTTTGTTATGAAATTAAAGGGCAATTAAGGTTAACAGAGAGTATGACATGTATACCGGTACTACAGTGTATACTGTATACTATAGCCTTACCAAGTGCTGTGCACAGCACGTTTGTGACTTGCTGAGGCAGCAACGACAAGGCTGTGTTTATTATCGACACAGATTAACAAATGACGCACTACCAGATAATCAAATACTTTGTAGCACTAGTCTGCAGACCTTGACATGAACATGTTACAGCCTCATACAGCAACAACTTTCAGTTTGGAGTGCATGATTGATCATCACATAAAAACTCTCAGTGACAAACATGGATGAAATGTTAATCACCTGGTGACCTACATGTAGAGAGGGTCACTTCACTGCATTTCAATTGTTTTGTGGGTGTGTGTTTCTACAATTCTAGACTACAATTTCCGTACAAATCTCCAAGAACAATTGATCAATCAAAGTTACCTCAGCTCCATTTAGGCCTTATTCTTAAAAATCTAGAGTGCTATACTCCTGCCCTAGTTAGGCAATTTCCATGAGACTAGACCCTATGTCTACTCTCCAAAAAAATGTTTGGGAGGATCCGAGAGCCGTCAAAGATTTTTTTTTTATAATGTCAATAAACTCCTGCGAACATATTGTTTATTTTTTTTGTCTAGGATCTGGATTCATACTGCTTGTAACTATAGCAATGGATCTCAAATATACAGTGTTAAACGCCTGGAGTTCTAATTCCTCTAATCGTTTAATACAAAATGTAAGCCTACGGTTCTAGAGCACCAAGGTCGAAGCCCAGGGCAGGAAAGGCTAGCACAGCTACTGACAATCTAGATCCAGTAGGTGCCTAGGCCTAAGTAATAATCTACACTGTATTTCTGTAGTCATCACTAGCTTTACCAGAGTAGGCCTACCGTATGATTTTGAAATCCACGAGCACATTTTTGGGGAAAAAATGTAGACCCATCTAACGTTAGTACCCTTATGGTAGATCACCGTAAGCTATAAGGGACTAGAAACATTACTATCGTTTAATGTTGTAGAACGGGTCTAAAACTAAGAAGAAGAAGCCTGCAGACTGCGAGTAGTGCCAACGTTAGTGCATGCTATGACTGCTACTTCCTAGTGCTTTATTAGATCTAGTGCTTAGGGTCTAGACTAACCCCAGGACGCTCCGTGTACACAGTTACTAGTATACTGTCCTGTGTGTTGGGGCTGGTTACAGTTAGGTCTAGACTAGCCTGACCAGACAGCTGTGCACAGCACAGCAGTCGCAGCTTCGCGACAGCGGCTGCGTGTAGTTAGGTTAGACAGACTAGTTAATCTACAGTATATAAGACTTAACAATAACCTACATCTTAACGTTAATGGGCTAGACTTTCAATATCAATATCCTTTCCTATCAACGTGTAAAAAAAAAAAAAATATCTGGATCTCTCTAACTGTTGGTTATATTAGGTTATTCTTTTTCAAAGTTAGACAGAAATCACGTCTAATGTTAACGTTATAGACCCTAACGTTACTTAGCTGTTTACGTGTTAGCGTTCACGTCCACGTCAGTCGATCCAGTGGCAGTGCAATAAAGCCAATGTGGTCTAGACTTAGATCTAGGGCCTGTCCAGACCAGGGGCCTAGTTAAAGATAGTAGTAGTAGTAAATTTATATCCTGTAAATTTATGTCGATTTATTAAAATTCGACTGGAACACGTATCATGTACAATGTAGATCTAGGCCTAGAACCACTTCTAGGCCCACACACGTATTTAGGCATGGCTAGATATGGGTCTAGTTTATAGTATGTATACTCAGTAGGGCCTAGGTCTAGTATAATTTAAACATTGACGTTAGATCAAACAAGGGCCAAGGCTATGCATACACTAGTACCGGTCCGGCGGTACGCACACAAAATTTTAACCAACCCACAGACTGTTTAATCTGCCCTTGTTCAAACTCTATACATGGGACTACGTATGGACAAAACAGCTGCGATAGACGCGAGAAGCCCATATTCATGGTAGAATATACTCACGATTGCATTCTAAGTCGTTGTAAAACTCCCTCCCCATCTCATCTTCGTCATCATGTTGAGATAGATCAGTAAGCAATTGTGGTATAAAGGAAGCATATCCAGCCAAATCTTGATAAGTATTTCTTCTACTGCCTTGTTTCACTGAAAGTTTTCGATCATCGTCGCAAGCGATTGTCGCAGAATTTTGAACATGTTCAAAATTCTGCGATGGGCTGCGATGGCTGCGGTAACCCCAAAATCGCCGGTTGTCGTATCGCAGACATCCTCACACTGTGCGATTTCTCGTCGTGCGACATCGCAAAGGGTAAATCGCAGTAAAAATCGCACAGTGTGAGTCCGCCCTAAGATGAGGATCCTTGCGAGTAGTAGCTAGTAGCTACGACTGTCGTGAAGCGTATACTATTGTTGATCTCATCAATGGCGCGCGCGCTCATTAAAGTTGGACATTGCTCGGGTGACTGAAATGACCACGAGTCTTTTTTTTTTTTAAAGTACTAATACACTATCATTATGTAAGTCATGTACTACTTGTCATTACTTGTGTAGAAAGAAGGGCTGGTTTGTTTGTATGAAAATGCAGTCTATGCATGATCTTTTTAATCATTTTAAATCTAGCAGCAGCAGCAGCAGCAACAACAACAACAGCACTGGCCTGACCAAAATGTAAGTTGCCATGTTACATCCTCGGTGTAGTTGGTGGATATATTTCTTGTGTACGTTGTGTCATTATGTGACAGTGTTCCCATAACAAACAATGAAAACGTACGACAATTCTATACTCTACAAAGAGGACTGTTAGATCGACGGAAGAAGAAGAAAACTTGCGAGCAGCCGTCAATCAAGGAGATCCCCATCGTAGGACGACGGAAATGGATAATTAATGACTGTCTATCATCAGAGCTAGGGTCATCACTTTTCGGCAAGTCTCCCAAGACCAATTTATCTACAGTAATCTGACGGCATGGACGCATTAATTTTTCTTCTCCCCTGTTTGCTTCATTCTCTTCTATGCCGGCCTTATATGCTTGTGTAATGATAAGAGTTAAGAAGAAGAGGAAGGAAATGAAGGAGGTGAAGAGCAAGGAGGAGAAGAAGAGTGTTGATAATAATACATAATAAAAAGAGTACCACCCATAAAAAAGACATATTCCTACCGAAACCGGGGGAGGGGTTAATGATTGTACATGCCCCCTCCCCCCCCCCCCAACCTTGTGAGCTAAGGAGATGCATACCCGCATTATTCAATACCTTTCGCTGCTTACACCACTGGATGTACGATTGTATCTTCTTTCACGCCAACCAACGAGTCTTGACTTGAGTCGTAAGCTGATAGAGAAATAAGACAGGAATTCAGAGGAGAGAGATCAATCATTGTCATGTTAAGAGGAAAAAAAAAAGACTTCACCCGTTATCAAAGGTGACGCACAGTGTGATTACAGTGATGATGTGAGCCTCAGTCAGCCTTGATCGTCAATCGCTGTGTTGCTAATGTTCCCTTGATATTTCAAGTTCACGTGAATGTCAGGTATGTCGGCCTATTCCATTATAAGCAGCGTTGGATGTACTTTATTCTCTTTGTAATCATAAAAAGATGTGTTGCAACGGATAACAGGTTGGTATATTCTACAGTCCAGATCAATCGGCTTCTTAGACCATTATGTGATAAGGATTTACCCCTTACACTATACAATCTACTCATTCATCTAACGATATAACGATATCATGTTCATTTTTACAGTTTTATTGTAAAGGAAGATATAGTTTATAATGATAAAAACAATGATTTTTTTCACAAGTAAATATAATACGTTTTGTAAAACAAGCATATGATATAGAGTAACATGATGGTGTCGTGCTTTTATGGGTTGCAGCCTTCATGAAACAAATTCTGTGTGCCAGGAAATTGATGCCATTCAAAGTTTAACACAATGTCAGCAGGAATCAAATTAAAATCGGTCAAATTCACATTTGCTACTTTCCATGATAAAAACTGCTGTCGTTTCCATCAAGTTGATGTACTATAATTATTTTCGAACCAAAACAGCTGTTATCATTTGCTGGCAGCATAAACGTTGTAAAACTGTCTAATTGAATATTTGTCTGATTATATATCACATGAATAGGCAACATCACTCCACTAAAAAGTACATTATGTATAGTATCCATGCTCACCATTTTGATATCAGCGGAAGATCAGACAGTGGACAGGAAGAGTGTTCGTCCGCACGCGAGTGTCAATAGTCCAGACCGGAAAGCTCAGTTTTCACCTATCGCCAAGCTTACTTCTATATTTCATTTTATCCTATTATTTCATTTGCTGAAGTCCACGCAAGGGGCCAGTGTCCTTCTCTTTTTACTGGGGATGTCTCCCATCACCCCACTCCCCCCCCCCCCCCACTCTCTCTCTGTCGTGTGCATCAGTATGGTATATGAAATATGAATATGTTATGCCCCCAAAACGCATTATCAGTTTGTTTCTTCATTTCTTCGTGGAGCCAATAAGTGAGATCTCAACACACACACACACACACACACACACACACATATATATATATATATATATATATATATATACATATATAATTATGTGTGTGTATGTGCCTTCGTGGATGCGTTTAACGAATCGAAAGAAAAGGAAGGAATGAATTCTTTTGAACATAGTTTCATGTGCGTATATGTATTTTAGTATATTGTACGTTTTGCTTTCCTTGAACTTGTATCGACAAAAAAAAAAATGTGCCATTGGAAGTAAAATTTCATTTGAATTGCATTGAATTGAATAGTGAAAAAATAACAAGGGGAAATGAATAAACATTTGATCAAGATAGAATGTGCATGATTGACCGACGTTTATCTTATTGGGTAGTGTGGCTGGCTGTGAAGTGGGTTCAAAGTAATCAACGCCCCGAAGAAGACAAAAGCCAACGGTACATCAGTCTTTTTTTCTTTTTTTTTGTCACTATAGAATTATCTCATTCTTCAGATCCGTGCAATGAGTTATAACAAACTTAACTGAACCGCAATCGTATTCTACTCACCTGTTTGAAAAGTTAAATCTTTTCAAAATAATCATGATTATCTAATATTAACGAAATTCAAACCGTTTGTTTTATGCATTTGCTTAGAAGTAATACAATGCATGCCCTCTTAACTTTTGATTCTGTAAAAAAAGATGAGGTAAATGCTGCCCTATAAGACAAGCGGAGAATTAAAAACTATCCAACATTAAGTGCGAGTTTTCGCGATGCACGATTAGATATTTCAGCCCCAAAATGTAGAGGAATGTCACAAATTCTATTAAGCAATATGCTTACAAGTCTATACTAGAGAAAACATAGAGAATACACATTGTAAAAACAAATCATATGACATTTGAATTAGGAATCCTACCTTCCTGTTATGGACCCTTTCTCATTGATGCGAGTATAATTATATTGAGTTTCTGTTTTCTTGCGTTTCGTATTACAGTATTTCGTTTTTGTCTCCGTTTTAGACACTAATAACCTGATATCTTTTATTAGGGGAGAAGCCTTGGGTCAATGGCCTTTTCCCTTTTCTTCTTCCTCAACAATTTGTGTAGCGTATGAGTTTCATGCTGTTTTGTATTGTTTATTCTGCTAATGAAGTTGCGGATTGCAATGAAGTGAAGTGAATGTATATATATATATACATGTGTGTGTGTGTGTGTGTGTGTGTGTATGTATGTGTATAACTTTCTTATTCCTGCGCCGTTATTTATAGAAAATATATGCCATATGTGAATGAGGCCCTCCCAGTGACATGGAGATACGAGTCCACAGTCTTTTTTCATTACCTCCCGTCTCTCTCTTACTCTCTTCCTCTCTCTCCCTCTCTTTCTGTACTTCTTCTCTCATGTCTCCTTCAAATCATTATCATCAAACAGTCACTTTTCAAGTAAAACTCTGAATACAAAGATATATTTTGTCTCAATTTTTTGTTTTATTCCTCGCACACACTTCTTGCAATATGCTGTCTTAGCTGCTCTACGCCTCGATTCTTTCGTGTAATAATGCGTCATCTCCAACTATTCACTACATCGTATATTAAACTTTTTTTTCTTAGTGGATGAAACATTTCGGTCGTGGGGTAAATTGTCTCAGTTGCCGTCTGGAACAGAACAAATCGTGTCGAATTTTAAGAAATATCATGAAGAAAACAAACGCTACCGCGTATGTTACGTAAGTTGGACCCTAAAGTGCCTAAACCATGTGTGGCGTCATGAGGAATAACTGCTTTACGCGTACTCGTTAACGAGTTGTTGTCCCAGAGTCTTCATACCAGCGAAGATTTCTTCAGCTGTAGGTTGGATCTGATTGGCTGGAAGTTCGAAGCCATATCTTCCTTGATCTCGAAGTTCCACCAAATAGCTGTATAACACGCCGAGCGAACCGTAGCCGAAATCCTCACTAGCGCCAGTAGCTGGGTCTACATAACGTAAATATGATTCAGGGGGAAGTTTCATTTTAGGCTACGGTCACAACTCAGAGCTGCGACCGACCGATTTATAGCCTGCTCGGTCGCCGCTGAAATTTTGGCACCGCCCAGCAGTTTTTGGAGATGTCGAGCAGGCTATAAAACCCCACCGATGCCCGAGCCATGCCCTGTCGATTTCCCGTCGGTCACCGGCCGATTTTAGGTAAAAATTTCTGAAATTTGGGGATCTTCTCCGCGCAAAGACTGGCAGTCACCGAGCGATGCCCAATTGGCAACTGGACGATCTCCTACCGGCCACCGGCCGATTTTTAAGAAATCGTTCTTAAACGATGGGTGATCGATAGGTGGTCATCTATCGGTGTCCCGTAGGCGTACTGGCGGCCGTCCGCCGGTCTCTGCCGGAAATTTCTCACCAGCTACCTGGGTTTATACCTATATGAAACAGTGATTTGTCATGTGATACTTGATTAATTAATTAAGATAAAACTCGAGGCTAAAGATTCAAGAGTTAAATTACCAACCACCAAACCTCAGTTATGTGAAACCACAGATAACTAGAAATTAGGGAATCAAACCAAGGGACGAAAACCCAAGATGGAACAAAGATTAGAATAGATTAGAATTTTCCAAGATATCTTTGCTTGCCTCTATATTTAACAGTATTTTTCTTTTCCTATTTAATTTCATATTTTCATTCCCCCATCTCTTGTCATTCATGACTTCTTCAATCAATAGGTCTTTAGTATAGTCTATATGTATATATATATATATATATATATATATATATATATACATATGTATATATTTAACGGTAGTTTTATTTTCCCATCTAATTTCATATTTTCAATTCCCCAGCTCTTGTCATTCGTGATTTCTTCATTCAATAGGTCTTTAACTAACTTTTAGCATCTCTCTTGCCCAAAGTGGTTGTCCATGTCTTCCATGTCCCTCATGTTGGTTGCCGAGATGATGAGATGCTGAAATTTTGGTGGGGTTACTTTGCCTCTATCCCTCCCCCTGCTTCTTTGACATTATTGCCCTGGCATCTCTTCCCCATCTAGTCCCTGGTTTCCTTCAGTGCTACTGTCATTTTTATCTTAACATTTTTAGTCCCTAAATCGCTCGACGGCGACTGCTCTATCTATTCCCTTGGTTTTCTTCTGTGCTTTTGTCATTTTTTGTCTCTATTATTTTTGTTCCCTAAATCGCTCGGCGGTGACTGCTCGATTAGGTCAGTGCCTGGGCGGTTGCCGCTCGGACACCGAGCACAATTTTGGGCAGCGAGTGGAAACTGGTCGGTCGCCGCTGAAATTTTAACTCCGCGTTAAAACTTCAGCGGCGACCGACCGATGCCCTAAAAAATCAGTGGTGCCTGGTCGGTCACTGGTCGATCACCGGTCCGACCGAAAATTGGCTAAAAACTCGCCGACCGGTCGCCGAGCAGGCTGATTTGGGGAGTTGTGACCGTAGCCTGAGGGAGCCAATAGCGTCCTCTGTAACAAGCCTGCAAAAGCCTTCATACACGCCATTTCTTGAAATGAGTATATACATTAAGGCAAGACTTATCAATTATGACAATTAACACACGTATAAGTCAACTTTAAAAGAAATACGTTCGTTGTCACAAAAGAAGATTAAAATGTTTTGAAAAACTTACTTGCTCTAACCCATTTTACCGTCTTGTAATTAATACATTGTTAAATCTGAATTTCACTGCATGTATCATATCAGAGAAAGATAACCTTAAACTGGTATAAGATCAGAGGTATATGTACAAATTTTGAGAGCGAGAGAGCAACTCGAGGTTTAATCATCGATGACATCTTCTTACTTATCTAAGAATTAGTTACAGATTTAGGAATAAAGAGGTTTTATAAAATTCTGCAACAAAAACGATTACAATATGAAATGACTGACTTCTCTCAATTCTTCAAAATACTACAGTGAATAGCAAAATCTTATTAAAAATGCAGCATTAAAGATGACATGAATATGGCCAGGTATTTGTAGGGTTAAAATATTACTGGATACAGCAACCTAGCCAAACTCCGAAGAAGTTGAAAAGTTAAAGAAGTTTCAGGTACATACACAAGTCGGGGCCAGATTCTCCTACAAAGTAGCGCTTTCCGTGCACAGAGCTGATGGATTTTTCAATCTGTACAGCGACATTATACTGAAGCATCACATGAAAAGAAACAAGGAGGAAACACATTAAGATGATGAACAAAGTACATGTACATACATTGACGTGACGCGACTTAATAACATCAGCAGGTTCATAATGCCAGTAACCAGAGAAACGAATGTTTGTTTTTTATTTCAACAATTCCACAAGTAGTGAATGTCAATCATAATCTGGCTATCGGTACGGTGATTCAATGACAGGGTGACCATTTTCTGTATGTAAACCTAATGTTAAATATTAGACGCATTTCACCCAAACGTTCACCTCAGCGGTCAGACAAAATGTGCTCAATAACCAAGTCACAATCTCTGTTTCTCTCAAACCATATTTCTCAGTGTTCTTTGGCCGTCTTCAGTGAGGTTGGCACATGATACTGTTGGCGCACAAAGCTCTCGCGAAATATGTGTATTTTTATGTTTGCAACTTGAAAAAGTCCAACTCTTGTGCATTTTTCACAAATCGTGTGTCCCCCTTCCTGTCATTAATGTCACATTATTTTCTTCTCACTCAAGCAGCCCTGCGAGGGTATATGCCTTCTAGCAGGCACACAGGTTTGGAAGAAATAATTAACAAATTTTGCCATAACACATTGAATTCCAAGAAAACTCAAACCTGTTGATCTCTGTCTGGGTGGGCGGTCAGCTTTCTGTCGGTGTATCCCCATGGATGGAGCCAGTACTGCCCGTAAGCATGAAAGTCGATGTAGAGCTTCAGGTTGCTGCCAAAGCTGGTTAAGAAATCCTTAGAGCCACTGGTCTCGGGTTCGCTCAGGGCACTCGGTCCTTGGTAGTCCTGGACACACTTTGAATTTCCAGCGCCTGTTGCCCAACAGATACACGGAAAGGGACATGAGAGAATGCCTGAACTAACTTTCTGTTTAAAAGAAAAAATAGCCGAAGACGCATTAACAAACAAACAAACAAATACACACACACACACACACACAAAAATCAGTTTATTACACCATGTACTTTGGCTTTGACGACCAGCTTCTCTTTCCATGAACTCATGATAATTTAAAGAAATGTTAATATATAGATGCCTTGTACCTTGTACCTTGTAGTACTTATCCCCGAAGACCTCCGCTAGGAAGGGTAACTCAGGGCTGACGAGAGTGGTAGCACAAGTTTATTTTGCTTTGTTGAGAGCTTTGATTTTTTTGTTTGGTTTTGAAGACTTCTGTACTCTTGGAAAATATTATTTCTTTTGGGAGGTCGTTCCGGAGGAAAATTACATCTGGGAAGAATGAGTTTACTAGCTGGCTTGTGGAGAGGAAGGTTGATACGGCGCGCGGCGTACTGCTCGTCGTGTGTTCGAAGGTGTGGTAGAGTCGATCTTTAACTGTTTTGGAGCAGTGATGGAAGTTCCTTCTTATGAAGTCTAAGGCCCTTGCACCCTTGTTGATGGAGTGTTGGGTCTGTTTATCATGTTTTCTATGTAGGAATCCTAGATCCCTAAGTACTGGTGACTGTCGACTTCTTGGAGGTGTTCGCCAAGGAGTGTGTACTTGGTATGCCCTGGGTCGCGTTTTCAGATTCTCATAACGGAGCATTTCGTTGCATTGAATTTCGTTCCCCATGTGTTTGCCCATGTGACTAGATTGTCAAGATCTTCTTGCAAGGATTTTTCGTCTGAGGAGTTAGATATTGTACCGTAGACTATGCAGTCATCTGCAAACAACATCACTGTGCTGTTGACTGCATCTGGGAGGTCGTTCATTATACAAGATGAACAAGTGGGGACCGAGCACAGTGCCTTGTGGTATACCGCTCAGTACTGGCTTCCAGTCGGATGTTTTACCGTTGACAACTGTACTTTGGTGACGGCATGTCAGGAAGGATTTCATCCAGGCAAGGTTGTTGTTGCGGATACCGTACATGTGAAGCTTCTGTAGTAGCTTCTGATGTGGAACGACGTCAAAAGCTTTACTGAAGTCGAGGACGGCAATGTCACATGTATCTTTGTTCTTGTAGTTTGAGGCAAGATCATGGATAGTAGCTACCAGTTGGGTTGCACATGATCTACTCGGTCTGAAGGCATGCTGGTAATCAGTGATGATCGAGTTTGTGGAAAGGTGTTTCATCAGTTGGCTGTCCATTATATGTTCCATCTACAGCATAACACTAGTTAAAGATATAGGACGGTAATTAGCTGGTTCGTTCTTGTCGCCCTTCTTGTAGATAGCAGCAATATTGGCTTTACGCCAGTCTTCAGGTGTCCTTGGTCATAGGATTATTTGAATATAAACTGGAGGACCGGGGCTAGTTTTTTCGGCTGCGAGTTTCAGGATACGATTTGGAATATCATCCGGGCCTGCTGCCTTTGAAACATCTAATCTATTCAACAACTTTATATACCTGGTTATTGTCCTTAGTGAAGGCACTTTGGAATTGTTCGGCCAGTGTGTCCGCTTTCCCTTGATTATCAGAGACAGTACGGTTTCCAGACCTAAGACTTCGGATTCCTACGTTATCCTTCTGTGTAGTTTTAATGTACTTCCAAAACTGTTTATTACCTGCCTTAGATAGGTTGGATATGTATGCCCGTTGTGCATTTCTGAGTTTCTTATTGACTGTCCTCTTAATCTGCTTGTATTTGTCCCATCTATCTTGCCCTCCGAGGTTCTTTGCCTTTAGATAGCATTTCTCCATTTTACGACACAGTCTCTTGAGTTTAGATGTAAGCCAAGGAACATGTGGTTTGCCGGACGTGACTTTTGAAAGTAAATGATGGTTGATCAGGTCATGCATCAATTGTCTCTGAAGTTACACCAGTTTTCTTCGACTGTTTTACTGGTGGGGTTTGAGTTCAGGAAGTTTTCGCAGAATTTTTGTGCATCCGCTTTAAGCTTGTCTTCAATTTTGAAATCTTCTGCAGAACTAAAACTAAGATAAAATAGATCCTACTCTACAACACTCACCACCCCACTGATAGTCGAAATTCCTATTGAGATCGACGCCTTTGCATCCACCATTGTTCAGGTTACGGTTCTTGCGCCACATACGGTCATCCTACATGAAGGTATTTGATGAGAAATAATATGGACACATGATTATATTAGATGGATCAGTGTTCAATGAAATGGTTTCAGCAGTATTTTATGACTTTCTACCGACATCAATGGAAATGATAACAATCAACTGGTATATTATGTTAATTGATATGCTGCAAGTCATTGCTTCGATAACAATTGATAATCAGTATGACACATAAATTATCTGTTGCAACGGATTGACAAATTGCCCTACATCGATGTCATGTATTTTGAATGAATTATCTGCTTGACAATTTAAATTGCAAATTCTTCGGGATGTTTCTTTGATATGTCTTGCAAAATGTAAATATATGTTTGCATTGGGGGATGATGGTGGGGGACTATTGACCTTCGACTCCTGGCCAGTTCGGGGGCCCTTGTAGATGAAAAGATATACTTTGGGGTAACGCTTTGTCACACGTGAGAGGGTGCAACACTTTAACAACCATACTTGGGTTAAAAGTATTGAAATACAAAAATGCAAAAACAAAATAATTATAGCTAAATACTACTTGCTAGAAAAGCACTCAGAGAGCGCAGACCTCCGCCAAGCAGCTTATATCCATCCATACACGCATGCTGATAATCACCCAATTTTCCGATGAATATGATGAAGAAGCCTTGTGTTTACCTCATCAGCTTCCTGCTGCGCGGCGCCTTGAGCTGCTGAGCACGCTCTTTGTTAGTGCGCGTATGCAAACCTCAATACGATCTCCAAAGTTAATTGATCCTATTATCACTACCACAATTAAATCACCTGTTCCTTGTGTCATTATCATTTTTCATGCATGTTTCATCCAAAGCCTTCCACAACTTTTTAGGTTATTTTGCAAACAGGGAAACAAACCAATGCTGAAAAAGAAATAAACTCCTGAGCGGAGGTGATAATGATTATAACAAAATAGACAAAATTGACACAAAGTCCCGCGTGTTTCATTGTTTTTTAACGATGAAATACACCATATTTGATGTTACGAATAGATTGTCAGCTTACAAGGATTTTCTGTCCTCTCTCTCCTTTCTAAATCGGCCTATATAATTGTCATTCCTGCAGGTCATATGTTTGAAAAATTTATTATGTATCCACTGGGAAGACACACGTTGGTAGCCACTCAAATGAGCTAGGCGATACGTCTAGTGTGACTTAATCCTCAATACTGACAAACATCACGTGTCTTGAGGATATTGCAAAGAATTTAAGTGATATTTTACTTATTTCAACATTAGCATCGATACGGTGTCAATCTTGCAGCTACATACTCGTATTTTGTTGCACATAGTTACGCATTACCCTCTCATTCCTTATTCAATCATTAAAATCAGTCAATGTTATCAACTATAATCAGGCAGCTGATAACGATTATACGTTTCAAAGAAATAGATACATATATAACGCCAAGAACGACAACCCCTCTCACAATGATACAAACGGCCTCCCAAAGATACATTTTACACTATGTAGGCTTTTAATAGTGACATAAAACTTCAAGCCTCACCGTGTGGCTGTACTTGTAACCATCAACGTTGAAGACAGGGACAATGATCCAAACGAAATTATCCAACATGCTGGTCACGGTGTCGTCATTCCCATAGCTCTCAATGAACTGTGGTAGACAAAATCGGTCACGTAAACAATGATATCAAATAAATTCGATTTGTCACTATACCATGCATATGTTATTAAAGTATTGTTCACATTCATTCATTCATTCATTTATTTCATTTCCACACGAGTACTTGCTTCAGTCAAAGGCTGTTCTTTCACATGTCCATGCATCTTGTTCTCGACAAGAGTTACAAAGAATTAAAGTTTTCTGAAACCGGGTAACTACTTCGACCATTCTTGAGAATATCTAAAGACGTGCTTACACTGTGTCCGTCAAATTACCGTTCGAATTCCCTATATTTTCATGATATTTGTTATTGCATGATTTTCCAAACTTTGCTGGGTTTTGTTTGTTTGTTTGTTTCTTTGGGTGTGTGTGTGTGTTTTTTTTGCATCACCGTCTATATAGAGTTGTGCATTGGAGTCGTTTTATGCCTACTTATCTCCCAGTCTCAGATAAGTAGGATTCAAGATTCCTCGATTCCTCGATATCCTTTACAACAGAAAAAAAGTACACTAAGCGTTTCAGTTGAGATCTGAATCATATGACGCAAACTACATCATGTACTATATAGTGATAGTGATGCTTATCATTAACTGCTGTCAACGAGTTCACGATCCAACGGCAGTGAAACTTAATCACTGATTTCAGTCGCATTTAGTAATGTCCAGGCCTATTTACATACATTTCCGTCAACCTCTTCAACCAGTCAAAAGGGATACCATAGATCAAGTTGTGTTCGTGATGCATTCTCATAAATATGAAATAGGCCTAGTTAGAGCAAAGATGCTGAAATTATGATACAGTGTAGGATGCCAAAATTTTAGAAGGCATAAGCTATACTTTTCTTCTTCTTTTCTTTAACAGGAAATCGAAGTCAGCATATCCGAACTCACATATTATTCTAAGCTTTATAAATCGCCTCATTTCTGTTTAGTTTCCATTTTGCGTCTCATTGTTATGGTGCATTTCGTGTTTGTAAGTTCGATTAATCGATAATATTTACAAACTCTTATTAATGTTATTAACTTTTTAGTATTTTTGTAATGCACTGCTAGTATTGCGCTGGGACCCATCATAAATAATATGCTAGTGAAAGAGTAAGATTGTGGTCAGCGTGGCGAGTCGAAAGTTCGGCAAGAAGAAAGAACGTATCAACGTCCATGGCACTTGGCTCAGCAGTTCACGGCAGATGATGGTTCACATTGCCTTATCTTTAGCCACACGTGTCGCGAGCCACACAATGGCAGGACATTCAAGTCGACCTTCTGACAAGGTTAACGCGATTTTTAGAAATAAGAAAGAAGAAAATAAGACTCTACTGAAAATTAGATATCAGCTTATGTTCGGTTTAGGGGTTTCAATTCTCTCTATGTAAACAACGGAATTCTGCAGGAAGAACATTGAACGATTTTTTTTCGATGATCGGATCACAGAAAATTGTCCGTCTTGAGCAATAACGAATTAGTTGATAGGTTCGTTAGCCATCAGCTCATTTTACAATAAATAATTAATAGATTACGCGTTACCTCTGAACGTCACTTTAAATTGACAAAATATAGGCCTAATGACGAAATAAATATGTGAGTTATATATTATGTCTCATGCAGCCATTGCAGGGCTACACTATAGCTAGAAGTGCGAATATGTAGAGACAGAACCCAAACATCTCAAAAACTGCTGAAATGTATTCCCTACATTTACATTCAATTCAACAGCTTTAAGTTGAATTAGATCCGACCTTTGTGTCCTCCCAAACCCCAAGCCGAGGTCCTGGCGTTCGCGTGCCATAGGGCGACCTCACATGACCACGGAACACGACGATCCTATCGCTGGAGCAAATATTAAATTGCTGGAGAGTGTTATCGTGCAATTAAGTTTCAAGTGTTTACAAATGGTTCATTTTTCATCCTCACTGAGTGATAACATGGTCAAAACGACATGCCAAATTAAGTGGCGCGCTGCTCTGCAGTTCACGACATAATTATGATGGTTCACATCGGCTTATCTTTACCTACACGTGTCACGAGCCACAAAGGGTAAAGCAAGTCGACCTTCTGACAAGGTAAACGCGATTATAAGAAAAAAGGAAGAAAGAAATAAAGCTCCCCAAGAAGTTAAGTACAACGTGTGTCAGCTTATGGGTTTACATTTTCTCGCATATCGGAATTCAGCAGAAGGAAACTTGAACGATTTTTCTACGATCGGATCACACAGAAATGTTGTCTCTATTGAGCAATAACGAGTTAGTTGATGGGCCCGATAACCCTTACCTCACATTTCAATACTGAATTTGATTATTTAATCTGAGGGTCACTTGGAATTACAACAACAACAACAACAACAACAACAACAACAACAACAACAACAACAACAACAAATCTGTGGGCCGTGATGGTCGTGTCTCATGACGGGCTGCACAAGAAGTGCGAATATGTAAATAGAACCCAAACCTCTCAAAAACTGCTGAAATGCATATAGTGGAGCGGCATAGCCGAACAATTGTGCATTTTGTGATAAAAGCACCAAATTTCGTACACAGGTTGACAATCATGTTCAGATTAAATTTAGATATTGGGCCATCGTAAATAGCGCCCTCAACGTCCATGGCAGCCATTTTTCAAAATGGCTCCCATAAATGCCATTTTTTTGTAAATTTTACTAATGTTAGGAGGCAAAAGTCAATAAGATTTTGCTTACATATGGGAAATTACATTCAAAATAAATCTAGATATTTGGCCATCGGAAATAGCGCCCTCAACGGCCATGGCAGCCATTTTTTAAAATGGCCGCTATAAACGCCATTTTTGTCGAAAGATTTGCTAACATCAGATGGGAAAGCCAGTAAGATTGCAAACAAGTGGGAAATTGCATTCAGAATGAATTTAAATATTTAGTCATTGTTAATTGCGCCCTCAACGTCCATAACAGCCATTTTTCAAAATGGCTGTCATATGTGCCACTTCTACAATAACTTTGCAAATTTCAGAAGAGAAAAGTTAATAACATTTTGCCAGCAAATGTTGATTACATTCAAAATAAATCTAGATATTGGGGCATTGATCGGAAATTGCGCCCTCAACGGCCATGGGAGCCACTTTTCAAAATGGCCGCCAAAAATGCCATTTTTTGTAAAAAATTGCAAATTTCAGAAGGGAAAACCAATAATTTTTTTGCAAACAAGCCGCAATGGGAAATTACATCCCAAAATAAATCCAGATATTGGGCCATTGGAAATTGCGCCCTCAATGGCTATGGCAGCCATTTTTTCTTTAATGGGCACCATATAAGTGCCACTTTTTCATTTTTGGAAAATGGCTAATTTCAGAAGGAAAAGTTAATGAAATTCTGCATATATATGGGGAATGACATTCAAAATAAATCTCGATATTGGGCCATCGGAAATTGCGCCCTCAACGGTCCTTGCAGCCATTTTTCAAAAACAATGCTATTTTTTTTTTTTACATTTTGCAGATGTCAATAAGAATTTCCACAAATTATAGAATTACATTCAAAATGAATTTGACAATAGGCCATCCAAAATTGCACCCTCTTCGGTGGGTTAGTTCTAAATTCATTTTTTCAGTTTATTTCTAATTACAGTATTTCGCGTGTGTCGGCTAACAATATAGTCATCAAAAGTATGTGTTTTTTATGGAAACATAGCAAGCACAATCACTTTTATCGTAAATCGAAAGGCCATCGTATCTGTCTTAAGAAGTTACATGTTACATTATATATAAGTCTATAGTCCAATGTATTGAATGATATGGTGTTGCTGTCAAATTTAATACATGGCGCCATTGTCCCTGGATATTCATATTACTCTTTTTCGGAACTTTCTCATGTTTGCCACCTGAAATTTGCATTAAATCGCTGAATTTTAATCAAAAAGTGTAAAAGCTCCCTCGTTTGGGAGAGAGAAGCCCCTTTCCCATGGTCTCTTTCAGTACACCTCTGTGGACTTTTAAGTACATAGTAAAAAGGCACAAGCGCGGAACACTATGTACAATGTAGCACAAAAATGATGTAGCCGTTTACATTGTCCCTGTGTATTCGATTTTGTATTTTTATTTTAAACATGCAGAATAAGAGGTGACAGATCCCGCATTTCATCCATTGATATTGTCTATGAATATCGAGTTTTCTTACTTTTTAGATTGATAATTTGCAAATATTCCACAAAAGTGTGGACCAGATTGTTCAATTTCACTAGATTCAAAAGCTCCATCGTGTGGTGGTGGGAGTGGGGGGGGGGGGGGGCTTCATTATTGATGGGATATAATTGCTAAGCATTTGCCTTGTTTATTTTCATTGTTCCTCAAATGATTCCTTTAACACCACAATGCAGATTATATAATGTCTCTGTGAGTATTCTACTGCCTTCTCCTTATGAAATTAAGCAAATTTTCAAGACAAAAAAGAAAAGTGTATTGCTACCATTTTGACAAATTGGTGAAATGGCCATTGAGAACACAGCTTATGATGGCGCCATGTCTAAACTTCTTCGTATTTAATTGTCAACTTGCGCAAAAAGTTGTATTGCCTTCATCCAGCATTAGCACGCCTTTATTGAAGGAAAATGCCATCTTTGACAGCCATTTTGGAAAATGGCTGCCATTAACGATGTGAGCGGTTTTTTTTTCTTGAAAATTTGCAAAGGAACAATATCTAGAATTAATATAATCAAAATTTTTGATATTGTCAACCTGTATACAAAATTACATTGTCGTCTTTTTAGAAAAAAAAAACATCGACGGCAGCCATTCTTAAATATAAAGTTACCCTAGCTAGCTCCTGAGGACGCAATTCACCGATGGCCTAAATAATCTCTTTATATTTTGACACAGTTGTCAACTTGTGTGCAAAATCCTGTTGGCTTTTCCTTTTATGAATTCGCATTGTCTAGACATTTGAAATAATAATAAATGTTATCTACGGTAGTCATTTTGAAAAATGGCTTCTATGGCCGATGAGGACCCCTATTAAGATGGCTTGACATATTATTTGATTTTTAACATGATTTTCAATTTATGTACACATTTTGTTGACTTTTCTTTCTGAAATTGCCATTTTTTTAAACAAAATAATTTTAACAATGGCAGCCATTTTAGAATATGGCGGCCAAGGCCGTTGAGGGCACTAATCTAATACAAATATTCATTTCGATCATAATCTTCAAATTGTGTGCAAAATCTTATTGACTCTTTCTTTGTGAAATCAGGAAATCAAAAAAAAATCCACGGGGCCATTTTGAAAAATGGCTGCCATGGCCATTGAGGGCGCTATTTACAATAATGTAATACATAGGCCCTAGATGTATTTCAAACGAATTTTTAAATTGAGGGCAAGATCTTATCGATTTTCCTCCTGGAATTAGCAAATTCAGAAAAAAATGGTGGTATTTATGGCAGCCATTTTAAAAAATGGCTGCCATGGCCATTGATGGCGCTATTTACAATAATGTAATACATAGGCAATAGATGTATTTCAAACGAAATTTTTAAATTGAGTGCAAGATCTTGTCGATTTTCCTCCTGGAATTAGCAAATTCAGAAAAAAAAAGGTGTTGTTTATGGCAGCCATTTTTAAAAATGGCCGCCATTGCCGTTGAGGGCGCAATTTGCGATGGCCCAATATCTAAATCTATTTCGAATGTTATATTCCACTCGTTTTCAAACTCTTTTTGATTTTCCCTTCTGAAATCTTATAATTTTTACGAAAAATGGCATTTATGGCGGCCATTTTGAAAAATGGCTGCCATTCCCGTTGAGGGCGCAATTTGCAATGGCCCAATATCTAAATATATTTTGAATGTTATATCCCACTCAGTTGCAAAATCTTATAGATTTACCCCTCTGAAATTTGTCAATTCTTACGAAAAACATCATTCATGGCGGCCATGTTGAGAAATAGCTGCCATGCCCGTTGAGGGCGCAATTTGTGATTGCCCAATATTTAAATTTATTTTAAATGTTATTTCCCACTCATTTGCAAAATCATATAGATTTTCCCGTCTGAAATTTGTCAATTTTCACGAAAAACAGCATTCATGGCGGCCATTTTAAAAAGTGGCTGCCATAGCCATTGAGGGCAGAATTTGCGATGGCCCAATATCTAAATTTATTTTAAATGTTATTTCCCACTCATTCGCTCAATCTTATAGATTTTCCCGTCTGAAATTTGTATCTTTTTTACAAAAAATGGCATTTCTGGCGGCCATTTTGAAAAACGGCTGCCATGGACGTTGAGGGCGCTATTTACGATGGCCCAATATCTGAATTTATTTCAAATGTTATTGTCAACATGTGTACGAAATTCGGTGCTTTTATCATAAAATGCACAATTCCTCTCATTTTTCAAGCTATGCCGCTCCACTAATATTCCCTACATTTACATTTCAGTTCAATAGCTTTAAGTTTGATTGGATTCTACCTGTGAGTCCGCCCAAATCCCAGCCCTGAATTCTATTATGTCGTGGCGTTTACGTGTCATGGGGTGGGTTCACATGTCACACGACGACCTTATCAATAAAGCAGTTATTAAGTTTTGGTTCAAATTTGCACCCATCATGCGGCAGGCTTTTGAAAAGGAATTACGCCTCATCAAGAATCTCGGGTATATTTTATAGTTAAAATCATCATTTGGCTTTAAGATAAGTGGTACGCGCAACTGACGTAAGTTGCTCTTTACAACTGATAGACCTTTCGTGTTTTGCAGCCGAAAGCCTGTTATGGTATATTATATACAAAAAGAGTATCTGGTATATTCATATTCTTGGAGAGTGTCATATGCATGCAATTCAGTTCTACAATGAGTTTACTATCATTTTCTTTTGAATCTTGTCTGAACGATGGAGCATTATGGCCAAAACTTTGAAAGAGGGGGAACGATGATTAAAAATCAACTCCAGTTAATCACAACAGAACGCGTGATTTTTGCCTCGGTGTACAGAATAACCACCAAAAGCATACTGTTCGGCACAGCTATGATATCTATCAATCGATGGCAGTTATATTCGTAGAAAGTACTCGTCGAATTGACTGATCGGAGTTTATCGTGTTTTACAATTTTATGAAATCATGCATGTCCTTACAGGGATTGACTCGTATGACATGAAATATTACGACACTGAATTTCTGTTGATGATATTTTCTCATGTTGCATACCAGGATATTAAATTCCCCTTTCTTATTTGTTTTTCTATATGGTCTGCAAAATAATGTGTTATAGATACATTTGCTTAATAAGAGAAATTTTGAATAGGACGACTTCTCACCATTCTGACCATGTTTATCATGGTCGCTACACTGATCCATTCTCGTGCGTGGATACCACCTTGAATGTAAGCTACGTTGGTCGCTGAAGACGACATGTCAATCTTGAAGAGGAATGCGGTTTTGAATAAAAATCAAAAGAAAGACATTTAATACTTGCCTTAGCTCTTTGTATTGGCAACGAAACTTTGATGAAAAATTATATATTCATGATGTGTTACCATAAAATGCCTTGTACATAACTGTCATTGCAGGAAGAGGCTGAAAACACTGCAGAAAACACTGTAATGTTGCTCGTATTTCCTAGTGGATAGTGCAGAGCACGCATAGAACAGTTTACTCACTGCAACTCTGTTAATTCTGACATTCTGTATCTGAAATGTGGTGTTCCACAGGGATCCATTCTAGGCCCACTTTTATTTATCATCTATATAAATGACATTTGTGATGTTTCAACAATCTTGACCTACACCTTATTTGCTGATGATACCAGTGTTTTCTTATCTCATCGTGATGTTCGACCCCTTGAACTCACTATTAATTCAGAATTACCAAAGCTAACATCATGGTTCAGAAGTAACATACTATCTCTGAATGTGCAGAAGACTAATTTCATTCACTTTAAAGGGAGGAAATGCTCAGGTGCTCAACAAATTAATGTCAATCTAGATGGTACCCACATTGAAAGGAAAACATGTACAAAGTTCCTTGGCGTATATATTAATGATAAACTTAATTGGAGTGACCATGTGAATCATATCGCTACACCGATATCCCGCAATATTGGTATATTATATAAAGTAAAAAGTTTTGTTTCTGACAAAGTACTTTTGATGTTATATAACACTCTTATCTTACCTCATATTTCGTATTGTAATATTCTGTGGGCAACGTCAAAGAGTTTGACAGATAATATCCTTTTGTTGTAAAAGAAAGCTGTTCGCATATGTACAGGGTCTGGTTTCCTAGAACATGCAGACCCATTGTTCTTGAAATTAAAATGTTTAAAAGTAGATGATATACATTTCCTACAGACTGCCCTCTTCATGTTTCGTTCTAAGCAAGACCTATTACCTGTCTCTTTTTCGACAATGTTTCAACTTAACAGTGCAGTTCACTCGTATCCCACGAGACAAGCATCAGATATACATTTAGTGAACCCTGGTACTGCACTAGCCTATAAATCAGTCAGACATAGCGGTTCTGATGTCTGGAATGCGCTACCTTAGCATGTTCGTAATTTACAGAAAAATAGTTACTTTCAAAAGATCAAACATACACTGTATTCTATTATCAGCTTCACGCTGAACTCCTGGATACTATTAACTATCAAACTTGCTGTGATCATATATTTCCCCTGAAATCGACATTTGAATGGGATTTATGAGAAATTAAATCAATGTAATCAGTATAATTTGCTTATAATGACTTGACACTTTAAACTTTTTCTTGCTCTCTCTTGTCAATGTCCGACAGGACAAATAGGCACCACACATGCATTTCTTCTTTCCCCCTCATGTACCCATGCTCTCTTTGTAAATACCCCCCCCCCCCCCCATCTCCTATCAAGTATCATTTAAACTATTTGCAAGCATATAGATTGTGTGCACGGGGGTTGCAACGATTTTCAAGCTTTAAGCTTATGTTGCAATTCCTTTGCGTGTTCGTTACCTTGAATAATGTAGTGGAGTTGTATAATATCCTGTAACTGCTTCTTATCAATGTATACTTATTGTATATATTCTGTCTTGGCTATATGAGATGTACTTGCATACATTTGTATGCATTCCTATTTTGTGAACACGCATGAAATCTTGAATAAATAAATAAAAAAAAAAACTCAAGAATTTCAAATTTCATGAGACGTTAGATCAACCGTAACGGACAAGCTCCTGAAAGATGTCACATTGTTCTGTTCTTACTGCTTTTGCAATCCACATTTTCAGAAAGATTGACAATGCTGTATCTAAATGTCTGCATTATTACTTTGAGTTTGCATTCAATGCAAGTCGAAGAAGTGATGCTCATGGTTATACCCTTAATCCATAGACTGTCTCTTTCTCGTAGGTCGTAGTAACGGGAATTTTCGTCACACCAGGGTTGGCGCTAGCAAAGTCGGACATCCAAGCATCAATCTATAAGAAACATTAAGAGCACATATAGAAGATGAAAAAATTTGTGAAAATATCAATTTTAAGATAACGTTTAATTGCACCAGCTAACAAAGAGTGTGAGAGAGAGAGAGAGAGAATCGGTATTCATACAAAGTTTCCCAAATATTAAATAATTTAGGAAATTGTGGAAATAAAATTTAGAAAACGTTTAGAAAAATCAGACCACAAATATTAGATATGATTGTTTTAAAAACCATAATTTCAATATAGTATTTCATCTTCAGCATACAACTGTTTCATCCCTTCAATTTTCAGTTTACACACACACACACACACACACACACACACAAAACTCACTTTGCTGTACTCATTGTAGGTGAAATAGTCGAAGTCTTCTGGCCGTAAGACGCCCTTTGCTCGTACCATCTCTGCTGCCTCTTCGTCAATAAGAGATTGCACATCCGAGATCTGTAAGTCCAAAGAAAAATATATCTGGATGATGCTTATTGACAGACAGATACATGTACTTTTAAATTTTCTTACACATGGCTACGTATACTCTGCCGTCAGAGTCTTGAAGTAGGTCTACAGTCGTCCTAAGTTTTAATCGGCATAACAAACAATTCTAGATTCCAGAAGCCCCAACGAAACTTTCATCTGGGAACGGGATGGCAATGACCCAGAACTGTCATGATCATCGTTATACACTGTTATATTGCATATCATATCTGATGAGCCACTTTTTTTTATCTATTTGCCAATGGGTCAATATACATTATTATGCACACTCGTTTTACTTCTGAATTTTCTTGTGGAATGGTACACTGTACTCACATTCAAGGTACCCTCCCCCGCCTATCAGATTTATTTAGATACAATTGTACTTTCAAGTTGAATGGCCTGACTTGATAAAACGTAAAAAGTGGAACGGACAACAGTCTTTTTCCGCACGCACTTTAGAAGTAGGCGACGAGGAGTCGTGAAAGGGAAATTCTCTTTAATTAATTTTGTCAGTTTTCATTTCACAAAGCACGCTGACACACTCCCCGTTTTTCGATTGCAATGTAGGAGTCCTAGCCTACCGGTAATTACTTCAAGCGATATTGCCTTCTTACTCTATACCTCAAACATGAATGCACAGTGAAAATAAACAACGTGTTATGCAGTATTGGATCGAGAGAGGGAGTCCTGTGTACGTATAGCCTACACAATGCCAAAGTATTATGAGTATGATAATTGATATGTATATCTTCTAGCTTGTCCTTAACAAAACGTGCATCGTGTCATTTCTGCCCATAGATATCTAACCTTTTAATTTTCTCCATCTTGAGGGTCTTCTACAATAAATCCAAGAAGCGTTTGTCAAATTGCAGCCTTCCCAACCTTTCCGATTGAAAAAAAAATGGGGATGATTTGGCTCAAAAGTAGAAAAGAAAGCGCTGTTCCCACAGGAGTGTGTACATAATAGTAACATTATTCAAATTCATGAAATTCTTCCGTCGAGGTGTTTTCATTGCAACTGATTGTCAATCAGTTGCAATAATAGTAAAATTGTCAAGAAAAATAAGGAAACTCCGACTTAAACAAAGGCTGGGAATGGTCAAAATCTATAGATTCTTTCTTCCAAATTCAGTCTAGTTTATGGGAGGTCTGCATTTGTCAGAAAGAACTGAAGCGGACGTGTGTTACCCAAGTTTCAATGGACAGCCCAGGCCGTGCGAAGGCTTGGAGTACGTCGAGGTGCAAGGCAGGAGGGACCATCACATCGACCGATTGACCAACTCTGGAAGGGCGCCTCCAGAAGTCCAGCTGCATTTCAGTTCAATTTCAATTCAACTTTATTTTCATTTCCATTAAATAAACAGGGAAAATCATATACAATGCATTAACAGAACATATTTGTAATAATTAAAAAAACCCCGTAAATTATAAAATACATGTGATCACGAGTAACAACATAAATTCATATTTTTAAGATGCATAATACAAGGATGGGAATGGAATGAAGGGTCCCACTAAAAAGCAAGGTTTGCACGGTATATGGGACCCTCAGAAGATACATAAGAAAATGAATAATGACTTAATAAAACTACAAACAGATATATGAAACATAATCAAAGAAACCAATGTCAGCTGACATGAAATCAAATTAGGAAGGAAAGAAAGAAAAAAAAGGAAAAAGGAGAAAAAATGAAACTACAACACGCGCCATCGTGGACACAAGTATTTAAAGCATTGTATCCGTGATTCACAACAGATGGCATTTTTTCTTTTTTTTTCAATGACCTCTTGTGAGACTAAGTGAATATAAACACGATTCTGAATTACAATTACAGTTTAATTGACATTTATTTCCATTCGTCAATAAAATTATCATCTATTACATTGGAACTGCATTGTTTGAATGAGTAAGTCAACTATTTCTGCCGTTAGATAATAATATAATTATGGAAATGATCGAGCGCATGATGATTAGTATAAACAACTTACAATATACGCATGCATGGTTTGCGTGTTTTCATCGTAGTTGCTTATTTGTTCGGTTATAACAAAATTTAGTTATGACAAAATAAAACTGTCATTCCCGAGGACTTCGTTATAGCGGGAGTGCACTGTACACGTCGGGCTAATACCAAACAGCCGAAAAGGTTGGCTTTATGTTAATGTGATACAGAGAAGTCAAAAGAACAGCGCCATCTGATATCTACCATTTCCCAGTTCGCGGCGACTTCCTTTATCCATTTGAGTTCTGTCTCACTCTTCGGTGTCATGCGAAACACCTTGTAGCTGTGGAAAACATAACACGAATCGTTTCAATATAAAAGGCGTGTGAGGAAATATTTATCAAAACAGAAATTCATCGTTTTTGCATAAACTTAAATTGCGGTTCTTTTTCAAGAGAAGATGACAATAATTACCAGGAACAATGAACTGACTGTGGCGGAAAGTGGAAAATGTTTGTATGCTCAAGTTCAGAGATAAATGAATAAGATGAGTGGACTCACTTGTCATAGCGAACCTTACAACTGAGAGGCAAGGCTGAGCAGACAGCCAAAATTGCAGCTAACACGAGCAGAGCGTATGGCAAGCCTTTTTTTACATTTAAAGTTAATTTCTGATATCACGAATTCCATTTTGTGATATCAAAAAAAAAATCAAATTTCTGATAACAAGAATGAAATTTGTGTTGTCACAAATTCCCGTAAGTGTAGCACATGAACTTAACTTGTGATATCACAAAATCCATTCTGGATATCACAAATTCAATTTGTTATATCAGAAATTCGAATTCGTGATATCAAAAATTCAATTTGTGCTATCACTGAATGAATTTGTGATATCAGAAATAACATTCAATTTGTGCTATCACTGAATGAATTTGTGATATCAGAAATGCGAATTCCTGATATCAAAAATAGGTTTCACTTGAAAAACCTAATGGTAATTCGTGATATCACAAAATGAATTTGTTAATATCACAAATTCGAATTTGTGAGATCACGAAATAAATTTGTGATACAGTATCACTAATTTGAATTTGTGATATCAAGAATTCTTATTTGTGATATCAAAAATGCGAAATTCTGATATAATAAAGTCCATTTTGTGATATCACAAACTGAAATTATTGATAAAACAAATTCGAATATTGCTTGCAGTAATTCACAAGGAATTCAACTTAATTTGAGCGTTAGTTGAGCGCAGAAATAGGGGAACGTGGGGCAAGATAGGACACGGGGCATGGATGGGACAATGCGATAACTATGTAAGTAAGCATCATAGGGTGCTGTAATCTGCACTGATAAAAAACACGCTGTCAGGAAGCCATCTTTACGCTCTGTGAAGCTGAGATTCTCTTGAGCTTTGGTGGACAAACGCAAAAATTAATATCGATGACGGCAGAATTTCTGCAACGAAGAAATGTATAGTATCCCTGGCATAATGAAGAAAGGTAGAACGTTGATATCGTGTGGTTTTTATAGTATATACATCAAGTTTATTTCAATTGTAGGCAGACTGTATGTCATGGCATGTATTGTGTAGAGCTTAGAAGTGTATAGTGTGTGTGTGCATGGGGCAGGATGGGACATCCACCTCGGGGCAGGATGGACGGGTGTCCCATCTTGCCCCATCATATTTGATGTGGTTAATGTATATGTTTGTTGGTTTTTTTTTTTCAGTTTAAAAATGGTCCGGAATTACAAGAGAAAGAGCGACCGTTTCAAGTGGAACACGGAAATATACGTCTTCATTGTTTGTCCCATCGTGCCCCACGTATGTGCATGGGGCACGATGGGACAGATTTGGCTATGTTGAGATGGCTATTACGTAAAATAAAAGAAGGCAATTAAGATGATATTACGTGTGATAGTCTTGCCTTACACAATCTTTGTAATTCCTGTTTCATGTGGTAGTGTGTGACGTAGTATTTGAAATAAAGCACATTTAGTGAAATGTGGCCCATCCTGTCCCATGCTCCCCTACACATGGAATTCGGGTGTTAGTTCTGTGTAGTAAATCACTGTGAATTCGAGCGTTAGTTGAGCGCAGAATTACACAGGGATTTCGAACATTTAGATGGCGGTTCATGGCGGTTCTCAAACCGCCGAAAACCGTGTCCCAACGATGGCGGAAAGCACTTTTAAAAACGCGATGTGACTACGTTCTCAACACGTTTTGAACACGGCGCTAACGCGGATTGGTGCGGTAGTATACACGGATCTCCCCGAAAGGTGGAGGAGTCCATACTAAGCCCTTGTAGTTGGATGCAATCAGAGCCCTTTCACTCGTCTTCAATGGGTTAAAACAAGGAGATATTGTTTTGTTAGGTACACACAATTCAAAAGAAATTGCGAAACGTTGTAATTAACACCCTGTGTATTTACAGATTGACATAAGTGATGCAATAAGCAATTGTCTTCAGGTTTCAACATGCTTTCTTTTTCTCTCTTTTAAAAAGAAATACATGTCAAAGCAGAATCCAACATAATTTACAAATTTCCTATTCATTTGCAGGTATATACATATCAAGTGATGTAGAAGTACGTGCTTGTTTTAACATCTCTTTTTTTTTACTTTCTTAAATACGTTTTCACATATCTCTAACAACAGTCAATAAAAAGACATACATATCAAAGAAGATTATAGTATATTTACATAGTTTTCTGTTTATTTACAGGTTCACGTAACATGATAATGGTGTTTTTTTTCCAAGTTTAAACATCGCTTTTCCCTCTACACTCTTAAGTTTCAACATAATCAATATCTGTATCAACATGTACTCTTACAAAAAGGTCTACATAATCACGAAAGCAGAACCCAACATATATGCATAAAAGTATGTTTTCTGTGTATAACTTACAGGTTCACGTAGCTGACCATCTTTTAACCCTATAAAGCCCAAGCTATTTTGACCCCTTCCAGGCCCAAGGGGGGGGGGGGGGGGGGCACATTACACCCCCCCCCCCTATATAACTTCTTTATGTATGACCGTCATATTTGGCACATGGGTAGAGCAACTCATATCCTACATGACCCCACGTTTGAAATTTCTTAAGGTCATCCACTGAGGGCGCTATTAACCAAAATATAAAGAAATACATAGGAAATATGCTAAAATTTGTTTTTTTTCTTTTTATTTCTTTATCCCCAGTATATATGTTTCTATTCTATATCAATCATTTCTATATCAATCATATTTACCATAAAGGAAAAGCAAGTCAGCCTTCACTATTTGTAATGGTTGACATTTCTCAAGATCAACATGTGGGGTGCTATAATTTGTCTCGTATATACACTGTATATTACATGAATCTTTTGCAAACGTTTGAACCTTATTTCAACACATGTATACTTTGTACTATGTTTTTTTATTTTCGATGATTGGAAATAAACTATGATTGAATTGAATTGAATTGAAATATATATTCATTACAATATAAAGAAATACATGAAACCTATGATGTATTGCTTGGAATGGGTACATAATTATATTGGTATCACATTTCATATTTTCAAAATATTGAAATTTTGAGTTTGCAGATTGATAATATGATAAACAAAAGATATTACAGGCAAAGCTTGTGTGAAAATAACCCAAAATAAAAGGGTAGTCTTTGAAAAATGTATTTTTTTAATTATTTCTATTATATCTCTTGTTTGATGCCTATGTTGTATAAAAATAAAGGAAATAATAAGAAGAGCATTTCAGGGTAATTCACAACCATTATTACATCACATTTTGGTCCTTCAGCAAATTACAGCCAAGAAAACCCCCATTTCATCCATTGTTATACTGTTAACTGAAATTGGAACAGAAAATCACGCAAAATCTGACGAACATGGTTGTCAGTTTATGGTTGCCATGGCAACCAGCAATATCGGACATAGCTAGATTATATATCGAAAATTTTGCAATAAGATTCTAGGAAAAGTCACCAAATTTGGTTGAAATCGAGTAAAGGGTGTGAGAGTGGCAAACGAAAATATGATAGGGGGCACAATGTGCCCCCCCCCCCCCCTTGGGCTTTGATAGGTTTAAGCTATCAAGCTGTAACAAAATTATGAACATGCCTTTTAAAGTAACTAATGTAGTATTCAACAAACCTACCAACTTTTTGAATATTACATTTTCTGTTTTACTCTAATTTTGAAAGTTTGATAGCACAATTCCAAAGTGTTGACTGGCTTGTGCATTCCTTGAGCCAAGTTCCATTTGAATGACAAAATCGTTTTCTACAGTTTTCTACAATTATTTGGCAATTCACAAGTTTCATGATTGCACTTGCTGCTAAGCGCACTGCTGAGGCACAATTTTGTTTATATTTGACCTCATATAAAACCATTTCCAGAAGACAGTTTCAATACGTTTTACATTCGGTAATATTTACGTTTGCTGTCAGTCCTGAAAACTTTGAAGGACAATTATTGTTTCCTGACTTTCCAAGAAAAGCACTATCAAAATGGACATGGATTTGTTTTTTTTTTCTTTTCACCAGATGTGATTTCACATGATGATGTCTATTGTCATGATAGTTATCAAATTAACGTTTCTTAACTTCAACATTTCTTTTCTGATTGCAATGGCAAAGTGGCTGTGTTCAGGGTCAGCAAACCCCCATACATAGTCAAAGCTGTATAGTGCAAAAAAGGAAAATGTCGACGAGGATGATAGGACCATACTATTGACATATTATGGATACAGAAAACGTTCGCACTTTCCTCAAAATTGCGTGTTTTTTAGATTTTGTTTTTATTAGAACAAATTGAGATCAACTACAACATTTACAACAATCAGTATATGATTACAAATCACAGTAAAACAAAAAGGTTACACAAAATAGAAAGGCACATCAGCAAAAATATAATACCCTTAATTAACATCATCCATCCTCCTGCTCCCCCCCCCAAAAAAAAAAGCAAAATTATGATTTTATATAAGTTTAATCAAAACAAACTTAAATGATTTAATAAATATTAGAAAATTTAAAAAATTATGATAAAAATGAAGTAGTTTTCTTAGTAAATAAATGATAACATTGATGGACACCAGATGGTCAGATAAAGCAATATACATATATAAAATTTTCAATTACTACATCAAATAAATTGAATTATACAATTACTAAAGTTGGCTTGTATGGCAAAATATGAAATATGATGTCCACAATCAAGTATTGCTAAAATAAACACTAATAGAGTGCAGTATCATTACAAAAAAACCCCACTAAATCTCAACAAATTACCTTTTTGGAACATAAAATAAAACAATTAAATTATTCTTATGATGAGTTGACTATAAAAAAAATTATATATCAAATTTTTTTGAAATGTGCAGGGAACTTATTTCTTTTCTTGGCTATCGAATATTCTAACTCCTGTTGTTTTTTCACAAATTCTTTAAACAAAGCATAATTTGGCAGATTATTCTTAAATTTACAAATATAAATATGATACTTCAGAAGTAAAAACAAATAATTTGTAATAAATTTATCAGTTGAAATTCCAAACATTTTTTCAAAATTAGTGACATTTATTTGAACATTATTTTGGGAAATTTTGGAAAAAACAAGCTAACCAAATAGGAATAACCTTTTCACACTCACAAAATAAGTGAACCATTGTTTCCTCACTTTTATCACAAAAGACACAATTAGGTGAGTCTTTGGATTTAATCTTAAAAAGAAAATCATTTAATGCAATAGCTTTATGAAAAATCTTAAAATACAATGATCTCATTTTAGTATCAATGGAACAAAAAAAAATTTGCTCTATGAACATTTTCCCAACTAATGGTCATCTGATATAAATAAACATTTATCCCAGTAGGCATATCTTTTGTCAGGAGTGTGCGATCCCAATAATAAATTGTACGTATTCTTTGGGACTTTTTAAAAACTCAATAGTTTGTGTACAGCTGTTTCATGAACACCAACAATATCAGGGTCTAAATTCTCCAACCACTCTTCCGGAATGTTTCTAACTAAAAAATTGTATTTCCTTCTGTCTGTTTCTGGGACTCCAAAATCTAACACAAGCTCTTCAAAGAGTTTATGACCTGCAAGAGGTGGATTGAATAAATCTGACAATGTTAACACATTCTTATCATACCATACCGGATAATTAAGGTTTATACTGTTTAGATTTTGAACGAATGAATTTGTTATACCACAAAAATTGACAACCACTCAAATGTGAAAATTTGTTACCAAAAAATCAACTGAGGCTTCCTCTCTAAATAAATACATTCTCAATGCTTCAGATAATTGTATATTACCAAGACATCTTAAAACACTCTCAGGAGCATGAGATTTCCACAGAATTTGGACATCTTGGTTAAACTTAAAAAAAAAAGCTACTTCAATATTTTTCCATGGGGCATCAAAATTCTCATATAGTAGATGTTTTACCCATACCACTTTTTGAGCACATGCAAAATAAAAAGGGTCAATCATTCTAAGTCCTGCTTGGGTATAATCATTACACATTATCTTTCGTTGGACTCTATCATTACCACCATTCCATATGAATTTAAAAAATAACTTATTTAATTCTTAAAAAAAAACTTTGAATAGTTTAATCGCAAGAACGGAGAAAAGATAGATTAACTGCGGCAAAATAAGAGTTTTTATGACACAGACTCTGCCAATTAGAGAAAGATTTCTAGTTCGCCAGCAGATTAAAGTTTGTTCCATTCTTTCTAATTTCTCCTTATAATTCAAATCATAAATTTGCGAAACATTGAGAGAAAAAAACTACCCCTAAACATTTAAATTTTGAAACTTTCCATGTAACACCACGATTTATGTAAGGAAAATTTTGGTTACCTTTCTTAGCCCCTCAAAATTGCGTGTTGATAATCAAGTCACAACCTAGAAAATAAACCTTAGTTAAACAAATAATAAACCTTTCACTTGATATTGTTAAAATGTTTTTCTTTTGGTGAGCGCTAAACGACGTCAATACACACGGTTGAGATAGTCTCATTTTATGATTTATATTTCGTATGAGGTCATAATAGAGGAAAGCACGTTTTAAAAACAAATTGTGACATAATATTAAAGACGAACAATCAACTCGAAAGTACATGCCAGAGAAAATCACTTTACATAAGTTATCACCTGCTTTGCCTCACTTACTTATAGAAAGGATAATAATAGGTACTCACTTGTCGTAGCGGACAGCTGCGTGGGACAGCACGGAGAATAAGGCGACGGCTAGAAGACAAGAACACTTCATCGCTGGTTTCTTTCTCTCTCTAGTACTCACTCTATGAATGAAATCCTGAACGCACAAACTCCCCTGCTTTTATTCGGATACTGCAATGATGCATGTCACGCCAATCGAGTCCACAAGACAGTCGCATCACTTGCGTAATTTAGCGCAGGTGATAGGTAGATGCATTTTTGATAAAGCGATAATGTCAAGTGGGTATTTTAAGGGAAATGAGCAAATATCAGGATGCTGTTTATTCAACGTGTTTTCATAGCATAATATTCACAGACTGCCTTGATAATGGATTTTACTCATCTGAGGAGGTGCCGGTTTCAAAGAAAAGGAAACTGCAGGTTTCAGTCACATTTTTCTATTTGGAGGCTTCTGGTTTTTTCGCGAAACGCAAAAGTTGGCATGCACAGAATGGATGGAATCATTGGAAGATTTGGCAAGGTTTGCGATATTGTCTCTTGTCTCTCGACAGCCTCAGTAAGAGAGCCAAGCAAAATACTCTGTGCTCAGAAAAAGGCCTACTTTTTATAAGAGCAGTCGCTCTCATGGCCTCATAACTGTAAGACGATGGGGGGGGGGGGGGTGAGGGAAGGGCACATCCAGGAGAATAAGACATTTTGGTCAGCTGTGGCCAAAGTTCTATAAATACAGTCATCGTTTTATCTGAAACTTATTGAAACTTTCAAACCATACTAAGGTACTGTATGGGTTTTACAGCGTCTTTTTATTTCGAAGTACACTGTACGTGAATACGGAATCGTTATCAAAATATTATAAGATTAGTGTAAGAGAAAGGATCACATAATGATAACCCAACCTTTTTATTCATTTCAACACATTTCCCTGACCTATATAGCTATTCCTTTATAAATCATAAATCCAAAACGTGGTTCTTTTGCATTTACGTCCGCGTATTTGAGATAAAAAGAGCTTGATTTGTATGATAAGTAGAATACGAATTGATTAAAAATTTCATTTATTAAGTCTTCTTTGAAATCAGGGTAGTCTTATTCAGAGCCACAAAGGTCTGCTTTACAAGATAGTCCTGCGTTGATATACATTACATTACATGCGCACACAATAAAAGACAAGAACAAAATGAACATGGATATGGTACAGTTAACGAACAATCGGTTTGTCAGAGCATAAAACACATGAAAAGAACGTAAAAAGAGCAGAAAAAATAGAAAAAGTGACACTATATGTTACTGCATAGCTAGCTAAGCAAAACAGCCGTTATCATTTGCTTGCAGCATTAACGTAAAACTGTCTAATTGAATATTTGTATGATTATATCACATGAATAGGTAATATCACTCTACTAGAAGGTACATCATGAATAAGTATCCATGCTCACCATTTTAACATCAGCGGAAGATCAATTGACAGGGGTCGGGAAGAGTGTTCGTCCGCACGGAATTGTCAATATTCCTGACCAGTAAGTTGCTTTCACCTAGCGCCAAGCTTACCTCTAGGCTTATACCTCTTTATCCTGCTCTTTTTAATGTCTCCCATCTCACCTCTAACTCTCTCTCTATCGTGTGCATCAGAATGGATATGAAATATATGAATACGTTATTCCCCAAAATGCATTTCTTCGCGAAGCCAATACGTGAGATTTCACACACACACACACACACACACACACACACACACACAGAGTACTTCGTGGATGAATGAATTGAAGGAAAAGGAAAGATTTTTTTTTAAACAATTAGTTTCATATGTGTATATTCTATAGTGTATACATGTATATGTGGTGTGCCTCAGGGCTCCATTCTTGGCCCGCTTTTATTTATATTGTATGTGAATGGTATTATTAATGTGTCATTTAAGTTGAGATTAATTCTTTTTGCTGATGATACCAGTGTGTTTATGTCTTTTAAAGATACTACTGATATGCAATTTAAATTTGTTTTTGATACAGTTTGATACATTGGTAAATTGGTTTTATATCAGTAAATTGGTTTTGAATTATAAAAAGACAAATCTTATGGTTTTGACAAATCGACATGTGAGTACAGATAAAATCGAAATTGAAGTTGGAAATTATAACCTTACAAGAGTTTCTTCCGTGAAGTTTTTAGGAATTATTATGACAAATTATCTTGGAATGTACACATTGGTGGTATTTGCAGTAAGATTGTAAAGTGTTTGGGTGTTTTGAATAGGATGAAAAAGTTCCCTCAAGAAATTTTATTAACTATATATAATTCTTTAATTGTACCGCATTTAAATTATTGTTTACCTGTTTGGGGAAATTCAGGTGAGAAAAATATGAACAGGCTTTTTAAACTCCAAAAAAAAAGGGGCTGTCAGAATTATTTGTCATTCACCTTATCGTGCACATACAAGACCTATGTTTTTATAGTTGAAGTGTCTTAATATTTATGATATCTATAAATTTCAAGTTGCAATTTTTATGTATTCTTGCCAAAATAATTTATTACCAAAGTCTCTTTTAGAGAGTTTTAAACTGAATAAAATTGTTCACAGTTATAGCACAAGAAATGTAAATAATTTTCATTTGCCACAAATTAGAACATGTACAAGAGATCTGTATTTTTCTCAGGACCGTACATTTGGAATCATTTGCCAGAAACTATTCAGAAAAGTCAAAGTTTAAACTGTTCTAAAAGGAGATATAAACAACTTAAATTTTTTGTTGAATAATGTGTAATAATTTTCGTAGGAAACTATATCATTTATATAACTGGAATATTGCTTGTGTGTATGATCAGGTATTCGGTACATGTAATTACAATACAGAGATAGTGTCATGTGATTACTGCGTGCGAGTGTGTGTGTGTGTGAGGGTGTGTGTGTGTTTGTGTGTGTTGTGTTTAGTGTATAATTGTTATGACTATCTAAGGGTCTCAGCCTTTATATAAGGCCTCGGTCTTTCTGCTGATTCCTTACATTTGCATAATTTCTCTTTTTAGTACATGAAGTGTCATGGTCCTTATATTGTCTTATTTTGTTATGTACCTTTGTATGTTTTATGCCAAGTATTAAATAAAAGAGCTTGAACTCGAACTTGATATATTATTGTGATACATTGTACGTTTTGCTTTCCTTGAACTTGTATCGACAAAAAAGTGTCAATGGAAGTAAAATTTCATTTGAATTGCATTGCATTGAATAGTGAAAAAAAAATAACAAGCGGAAATGAATAAACATTTAATCAAGATAGAATGTGCATGATTGACCGACGTCTATCTTATTGGGTAGTGTGGGTGGCCGTGAAGTGGGTTCAAAGTAATCAACGCTCCGAAGAAGACAAAAGCCAACGGTACATCAGTGTTTGGGAAGTTAAATCTTTTCAAAATAACTATAATGATTACCTGATATCAACAAAATTCAAACTGTTTATTTTATGCATTTGCTTAGAAGTAATATAATGCATGCCCTCTTAAATGATTCTGTAAAAAATGAGGTAAATGCTACCCTATAAGACAGGCGGAGAATAAAAAACCACCCAACATTAAGAGCGAGTTTTTGCGATACACGATAAGATATTTCGGCCCCAAAATGTGGAGGAATGTCACAAATTCTATTAAGCAATGTGCTTACAAGTCTATACTAGAGAAAAGAGAGAATACACATTGTAAAAAAAAAAACAAAACAAATATAAGATTTGAATTAGGAATCCTACCTTCCCTTTATAGACCGTTTATCATTGAGGTCAGTATATATTGAGCTTTTGTTTTCTTACGTTTGTATTATTTTGTTCTTGTCTCCATTTAGACACTAATAACCTGATATCTTTTATTAGGGGAGAAGCATTGGGTCAATGGCCTTTTCCCTTTTCTTGAGTTTCATGATGTTTCGTTTTGTTTATTCATTTAATGATATTATAATGTGATATTATCATATGATTATATATATATATATATATATATATATATAGAGAGAGAGAGAGAGAGAGAGAGAGAGTTTGTATGTGCATAACTTTCTTATTCCTGTGCAGTTATTTATAGAAAATGTATCTTAATATTATGTAAATGAGGCCCATACCAGTGACATGGAGATATGAGTCTACCGTCTTTCTTCATTACCTCCCCTCTTTCTCTTACTCTCTCCTCTCTTCGTCTCTTTCTGTATTTCTTCTCTCATGTCTTTTTCAAATTATTGTCATCAAACAGTCACTTTTTTTCAAGTAAAACCGTGAATACAAAGATATATTTCGTCTCAACTTTGTGTTTTATTCCTCGCACTCACTTCTTGCAATATGTTCTCTTAGCTGCTCTACGCCTTGCTTCTTTCGTGTAATAACGCATCATCTCCAAATGTTCACTCCATCGTATATCTAAACCTTTTTTCTTCATCTTTAGTGGATGAAACATTTCGGTAGTGGGGTAAATTTTCTCAGTTGCCGTCTACAACAGAGCAAATTGGGTCGAATTTTAAGAAATATTATGAAGAAAACAGACGCTACCGTGTATTTTTCGTAAGTTGAAGCCTAAAGTGTGCCGTTTCCATCGTACAGTGGGGCGTCATGTGGAATAATCGCTTCACGCGTACTCGTTAACGAGTTGTTGTCCCAGAGTCTTCATTCCAGCAAAGATTTCTTCAGCTGTAGGTTGGATCTGATTGGCTGGAAGTTCGAAGCCATATCTTCCTTGATCTCGAAGTTCCACCACATAGCTGTACTTCACGCCGAGCGAACCGTAGCCGAAATCCTCACTACCGCCGGTAGCTGGGTCTACATCATATAAATATCATTCGGGAGAAGTTTCATTTTAGGGAGTGTAGCTTTCTTTGAAACAAACCTGCAAAAGCCTTTATACATGTCAATACTTTACATGAATATATACGTTAGGGCAAGACTCATCCATGATTTTGATAACAATTAACATGTACAAGTCAACTTTCAAAAAATTATGTTTCATCGTCACAAAAGATTAAAATGTTCTGAAAAGCCTACCCTTCACATTTCACAGGTTTCGTAAAAATAATTATTCATGAAAGTAATGAATGACTAGTATTTGAAATTGCTGTTATGATGTCACTTCCTTTTTCTCCATTTACAATTCTCACTTTGTTCATCGGGTCAGCTAGTTATGACAGGCATTGCACATTAAGAGAAAATAGAACTGCTCTATATGCTTGGGGAAGTCTGCTGCCGAATCGCTGTCTTCCATTAGAGAAAGATAACCTCAGAGGTATATTTACGAAATTTTGAGAGCGAGAGAAACTCGAAGTTTAATCATCGATTATATCTTCTTACTTATCTAAAAATTAGTGACAGATTTAGGAATGTAGAGGCTCTAGCAAATTCCGTAACAGAAACAATTACAACATGAAATGAATGACTTTTCTCATTTCAATCTTCAAAACACTACAATGGATAGCAAAATCTCGGGGTGTTTCATAAAGCTGTCCATCAGTTCTTATGTGCTATAACTTATCAGAATTTAAATAATTCAGCGCAAGAACTGATCACCAGTCATTCTTAAGTCCTTCGTAACTTTACGAACAGCTTTATGAAACACCCACCCACTGGTTAAATATGCAACACTAAAGGGCAGGAATATGGCCAGGTATTTGAAGGGTTAAATCATTACTGGATACAGCAACCTAGCCAAACTCCTAAGAAGTTCAAGAAGTTTCAGGTACATACACATGTCGGGCCCAGATTCTCCTACAAAGTAGTTCTTTCCGTGCACCAAGCTGATGGAGTTTTCAATCTGTACAGCGACATCATACTGAAATATCACACGGAAAGAAACAAGGAGGAAACACATCAAGATAATGATCCAAGTACATACATTGACGTGACGCGACCTAATAACATCGGCAGGTTCATGCCAGTAATGGGAGAAACGAATGTTTTTTTTTTTCTTTCAATAATTCCACAAGTAGTGAATGTCAGTCATAATCTGGCTATCGGTATACGGTGATTCAATGACAGGGCGACCATTTTCTGTATGTAAACCCGATGGTCAACATTAGACGCATTTAGGTCAACATTAGACGCATTTGACCCAAACGTTCACCTCAACGGTCATGCAAAATGTGCTCAATACCCAAGTCACGACTCACTGTTTCTCTCAAACCGTATTTCTCAGTGTTCTTTGGCCGTCTCCAGCGAGGTTGGCACATGATACTGTTGGCGCACAAAGCTCTCGCGAAATATGTGTGTTTTTATGTTTATTTGTTGTTGTTTTCTCGATTGGCCTGCAACTGGAAAAGTCAAACTGTTGTGCATTTTTTTCACAAATCGTGTGTCACTCGTCCTGTCATTAATGTCACATTATTTTCTTCTCACTCACGCAGCCCTGCGAGGGTAAACTTGGATATGTCTTTCTGGCAGGCACGCATGTCTGGAAGAAATTAACAAATGTTGCCACACTGAATTCCAAGAAAACTCAAACCTGTTGATCTCTATCTGGGTGGCCGGTCAGCTTGCTGCCAGTGTATCCCCATGGATGGAGCCAGTACTGCCCGTAAGCATGAAAGTCGATGTAGAGCTTCAAGTTGCTGCCAAAGCTGGTTAAGAAATCCTTAGAGCCACTGGTCTCGGGTTCGCTCAGGGCACTCGGTCCTTGGTAGTCCTGGACACACTTTGACCTTCCAGCGCCTGTTGCCCAACAGATACACGGATAGGAACATGAGCGAATACCATAACTTTCTGTTTTAAGCAAATAGCCGAAGAAGCATTAACAAACAAACAAACAAACAAACAAAAATCGGTTTATTGCATCACCTACCTTGGCTTTGACGACCAGCTTCTCATTCCACGAACTCATGATGATTAAAAGGAATGTGAATAAATGCAATATCTATTCAGAAAAGAAGGAGCAATTTTGTAATCTTCTGAAGAACTAAAACCAAGATAAAAGAGCCCCTACTCCAGAACACTCACCACCCCACTGATAGTCGAAATTCCTATTGAGATCGACGCCTTTGCATCCACCATTGTTCGGGTTACGGTTCTTGCGCCACATACGGTCATCCTACATGATGGTATTTTATGAGAAATAAAATGGACACATGATTACATTATAGATGGATCAGTGTTCAACGAAAGTGTTTCAGCAGCATTTTATGACTTTCTACCGACATCAATGGAAATGATTACAATCAACAGGTATTATGTTAATATGCAGGAAGTCTTTGCTTCGATAACAATTGATAATCAGTATGACAATTCATGAATTATCTGCTTGACAATTTGAATTCATTTCACTCCCTGCAAATTCTTCGGGATGGTTCTTTGATATGTCTTGCAAAATTGACCTTTGACTCTAGGCCAGTTCGGCAGCCCTTAAAGATGAAATACTTTGGCGTAACGCTTTGTCACACGTGAGAGGGTGCAACATTTTAACAAACAGAGTACAAAGTACTTGGGTTCAATAAGTAAGTACACGTGTATCGAGGAAATACAAAATGCAAAAACAAAATAGTTATGAATAAATACTACTAGCTAGAAAAGCACTCGGAGAGCGCAGACCTCCGCCAAGCAGCTCATATCCACCCATACACGCATGCTGCATGATGATCGCCTAATTTCCCGATGAATATGCGGAAGAAGTCTTGTGTTTATCAGCTTCATGCATGCTGCGCGGCGCCTTGACCTGCAGAGCACGCTCTTTGTTAGTGCGCGTATGCAAACCTCAATACAAACTCCAAAGTTGATTTAAAAAAAAAAAATCAAAAATGTATAAAAAATTACCAGACTACTACCACAATTACATCACCTGTTCCTTATGTCTTTATCATTTTCCTGTAAGTTTCATTAAAATCTTTTCACAACTTTTTAGGTTATTTTGCAAACAGACAAGCAAACTAACATTGACCAAAGACATAACCTTCTGAGCGGATCCTGGTGATAATGATAACAACAAAACAGTCAAATGAGAGCAAATTTCTGTTGCATTGTTTTTTTACCAATGAAATACATATTTGATGTAACGAACATATTGTCAGCTAACAAGGGTTTTCTTTTTTTCTTTCTTTCGTTCTTTTAATACCGCCTTTGCATTGTCATTCTTGCAGGGCACACGTTTGAAGGTTTTATCATGCAGCCATCGGGAAGACAGCCGTTGCTAGCCATCACTTAACTGAGCTAAGCGATACGTCTCGAGAATTAAAGTGATGCTATTGATTTCAGCATTAGCATATCCCGGTATCAATCTTGCAGCTACAAATTCGGATTTTGTTGCGCATAGTTACACATTACCATCTCGTTCAAATTAATCATTATTCAATCATTGAAATGAACCAATGTTATCAAGTGTAAGGCAGACGATACTGATTACGTTTCTGAGAAATAGATACATGTATAACCCCAAGAAACAACAACCCCTGCCACAATGACACAAACGGCCTCCCAAAGATTCATTTTACACTAGGCTTAAACTTCAAGCCTCACCGTGTGGCTGTACTTGTAACCATCAACGTTGAAGACAGGGACAATGATCCAAACGAAATTATCCAACATGCTGGTCACGGTGTAGTCATTCCCATAGCTCTCCATGAACTGTGGTAGACAAAATTGATCATGTAAACCATGATATCAAATAAATTCGATCTGTCACTATACGTCATTAAAGTTCATTTTTCATTTATTCATTAATTTCATTTCCACACGAGCGACTGCTTCAGTCAAAGGCTGTTCTTTCACAAGTCTGTGCATCTTGTTCTCGAGTTACAAAGAATTACAGTTTTCTGTAAACGGGTAACTACTTTGACAATTCTTGAGAATATTAAAGATTTGCTTAAGCTGTGTACATTAAATTAGCGTTCGAATTACCTATTTTCATGATATTTGTTATTACCACATATAATTTTCCAAACTTCTCTGTTTTTGTTTTGTTTTTGTTTTGTTTTTGTTTTTTGGTTCGGAAGAATCACCATCTAGAGTTGTGCATTGGAGTCGTTTTATGTCTACTTATATCCTAGTCTCAGATAAGTAGGATTAAAAAAAAAAACATCTAAGTACAGTAAGCGTTTCAGTTGAGATCTGAATCAGATGATGCAAACAACATCATGTACCGTATAATTAAGTATGTGATGCTCATCATTAACGGCTGTCAACGAGTTCATGATCCGACGGCAGCGATACTTAATCACTGATTTCATTCGCATTCAGAAATGTCCAAATAACATCTGGCCTATTTACATACATTTCCGTCAACCTCTTCAACCAATCAGAAAGATACCACAGATCAAGTTGTGTTTATGATGCATTCTCATAAATATGAAATAGTTGGAGCAACGGTGTTGAAATCATGATACAGTGTTCAATGTGAAATTTTTGCAGGCAAAAGCTAGACATTAAAAAAACAAAACAAAACAGGGAATTGAAGTAAGCATATCCGAACTCACATACATTATTCTAAGCTATAAAGCGACTCCTTTCTGTTTAGTTTTCCGCTTTGCGTCTCGTTGTTACGGTGCATTTCGTGTTTGTGATTTCTATTAATCGATAATATTTACAAACTCTTACATTTTCTTCGTTTTGTAAGTGTTATTTACTTTTTTGTATTTTTGTAATGCACCGCTGTTATTAAGCTGGGACCCATCATAAATAAAATGCCAGTGAAAGAGTATAAGATTGTGGTCAGCGTGGCGAGTCGAAAGTTCGGCAAGGAGAGAGAACGTATCAACGTCCATGGCACTTGGCTCAGCAGTTCACAGTAGATGATGGTTTACATTGCCTTATCTTTAGCCACACGTGTCACAAGCTACACAATGGCAGGACATTCAAGTCGACCATTCTGACAAGGTTAACGCGATTTTTAGAAATAAGGAAGAAGAAAATAACACTCTAATGAAAATTCATTAGATTATCAGCTTATGTTCGGTTTAGGGGGTTCAATTCTTCTCTATGTAAACAACGGAATTCTGCGAGAAGAATCTTGAACGATTTTTCGATGATCGGATCACAGAAAATCGTCTTGAGCAATAACGAATTACTTGTAGTTGATTGGGCTCGTTAGCCATCAGCTCATTTTACAATAGATAATTAATAGATTACGCGTTACCTTTGAGGGTCACTTTAGATTGTTATATACATATGGGGCAAAGTGCATTGTTTCTTTTTTTTGACATCATTCGTGCATATACTTTATATTTTATTTGAAAAAAAATCCTTTATCAGACGAGTGTAAGAAAAATGAAAAAATTCTATCACTTTGGATTATGTCAACTTTTTTTCTTTTTGATGATGGAAATAAATACACTATTGAATTGAATTGAATATATATATATATATATATATATATATATATATACATATATATGCCTAATGACAAAATATGTGAGTCATATACTATGTCTCATACAGCCGATGTAGACTGCACTATAGATAGAAGTGCGAATATGTAGAGACAGAACCCAAACATCTCAAAAACTGCTGAAATGTATTCCCTACATTAACATTCAATTCAATAGCTTTAACTTGAATTAGATCGGACATTTATGTCCTCCCAAACCCTAAACCGAGCTCATGGCGTTCGCGTGCCATATGGCGAGCTCACATGACAACGGCACACGACGACCCTATTCCTGGAGCAAATATTAAGTTGCTAGAGAGTGTTATCGTGCAATTAAGTTTCAAGAGTTTACTAACGGTTAATTTTTAATCCTAACTAAATGATAACTTGGTCAAAACGACATGCCAAATTAAGTACCATGCTGCTCCGCAGTTCACGTCATATGATGGTTCACATCGGCTTATCTGTAGCTGTACACGTGTCACGAGTCACACAATGGCAGGGTAATCAAGTCAACCTTCTGACAAGGTAAACGCGATTTTAAGAAAAAAAAAGAAGAAGTGGAAAATAAAGCTCCCCAGAAAGTTGAATATCATATTATGGTTTTACACTAAATTTCTTGCATATCGGAATTCAGCAGAAGGGACCTTGAACGATTTTTCAATGATCGGATCACACAGAAAATTTTGTCTCTATTCAGCAATAACGAGTTAGTTGATAGGCCCGATAACCCTTACCTCACATTTTCATACAAATTTGATTTAATTATTTAATCTGAGGGTCATTTAAAATCACAAGAACAACAACAACAACAAATCCGTGGGTCGTGTCTCAAGAAGGGCTGCATAAGATGTGCAAATATGTAAACAGAGCCCAAACCTCTCAAAAACTGCTGAAATACATATTCCCTGCATTTACATTTCAGTTCAATAGCTTGAAGTTGGATTGGATTCTGCCTTTGAGTCCGCCCAAATCCCAGCCCTAAATTCTATATAGGTCGTGGCGTTCGCTTGTCATGGGATGGGCTCACAAGTCACACGACGACCTTATCAATAAAGTCAATATTTTTGGTTTGAATTCGCACCCTTCACGCGGTAGCCTTTTGAAAAAGAATTACGCCTCCTCAAGAATCTCGGGTATTTAAAATCATAAATTGGCTTTCAGATAAGCGGTACTCGCAGCTGACGTAAGTTGCTCTACAGTTGTCATAATAGACCTTATAATGTTCTGCAGCCGAAAGCCTCTTATATTATATTACAATGTATATACAAAAAGAGTATCTGGTATATTCATATTCTTGGAGAGTGTCATATGCATACAATTCAGTACTACAATGAGTTTACTATCATTTTCTTTTGAATCCTGTCTGAACGATGAAGCATTATGGTCAAAACTCTGAAAGAGGGGGAACGACGAATAAAAATCAACTCCAATTAATCACAACAGAATACGTGATATTTGCCGCGGTGCATAGAATAACCACCAAAAGCATACTATTCGGCACAGCTATGACGTTTATCAATCGGTGGCGGTTATACTCGTAGAAAATCTCGTCGAAATGACTTACATGTACAATTTTCTTTTTATCGTGATTTAGAATTACCATTCATAAAATCATGCATGTCCTTACAGGGACTGACTCGTATGACATGAAATATTAGGACACCGAATCACTGTCTGCATCTGCTGACAATATTTTCTCATATTGCACAACAGGATATTAGATTCCCCTTTCTTATTTGTTTTTTTTTTTAAATATGGTCTGTGACAGATGCATTTGCCTTGTAGGACAAATTTTTGAATAGGACGACTTCTCACCATTCTGACCATGTTTATCATGGTCGCTGGACTGATCCATTCTCGTGCGTGGATACCACCTTGAATGTAAGCTACGTTGGTCGCTGAAGACGACATGTCAATCTTGAAGAGGAATGTGGTTTTGAATAAAAATCAAAAGAAAGACATGTAATGCTTGCCTTAGCTCCTTGTTTTGACAACGAAACTTTCATCAAGAATATATTCATGATGTGTTACCATAAAATGCCTTATACATAACTGTCATTGCAGAAACTGTGAATAAGAAGCACATCCCATTGTTATATTTTCTAGTGGATAGTGCAGAGCACGCACAGAATTCAAGAACTTCAGTTCCATCAGATCAACCTTCATGGACAAGCTCCTGAAAGATATCACAATAATTCTCTTCTTACTGCTTTTGCAATCCCTATTTTCAGAAAGATTGACAATGCTGTATCTATAAAATGTCTGCATTATTACTTTGAGTCATATGGAAAGGTTTTTGGCCAAAAGTCTACTAAAATCATTCTACAGCTGAGAGTGCACGCTGCCCGCACACACAGAACGCCAAGGTGCTCGCTTTGAATTATTCATGATCCTACACGGTCTGCCACACACGTCGTGCACACAGCAGTGATACGGACTGGTCCATTGTCGAATATGGGTAAAATGCTGCGGAAACAACATAGGGGCAGTCATGAATACAGCATTATATGGGTTAAATCTACATTGACAACATGAATTACATGCTTTTCATGAAATTGTTTACATTATCTGCTTTTTAACTGACCACACACTCACACACACACACACATATATACGCACACACTCACTGAGGTATCAATCTTATATTGCTGACAGTCGCTTTCTGGTCATGTGCAGCAACTTCAGTAAATTAATAGCAAAACCCAAGTACACTCTAAAAGATGCACAAATAGAAACTGAAAGCTAATGTAGTGTAGATTCACAATCATGTTGGAATGTTGACCACTGCAAGTTCCACCGGCACTGCACTGCACTGTGCTTCATGCTCCACTCGCGGTTACCTGGGCACGTTCACCCCCATTACACAATGGTGCACTCTGCGTATATGTGCTTGCCGAGAAAGATATGATCATCGAACATCATCGAAGAAGAAAATTCCCGTTTTCTATATCTTCTCAGCAACATATAAAGTCATAACTGGTACAGTAGGTGGTCAGTTAATACAAGGGCTCACCGCTGACTTCAGGAAACTTAGAAATGAGAAATACATATCCAATTTACGTTATAACTCACGGTATATGAAATCATAACTCGTCCAAATGCAGCCACGAATAAACAGTGACGTCAGGTTTCATATGATAATGAGCTTCTCTGTGTCGCTGATTGTGATTGGATTGAGGACGGGACCTTCTCAGTTTTTTGCCGATTCCGACAAGACCTATAATCCAATCACAATGAGTTTGACATATAGGATAGAGAATTTTTTGGCGCGTAATATGGTAGAAGCCACAGCTTCATGTGCCATTCGGTTGCGGAGATAGAGCCTCTCAAATAGGGAGGTATCACTGCATCACACGGCGAATACTTCAGGAAGTGTGTACAATCCTATGGGGCAGTTATTTTGAAGTGAACTCACAAAGCTGTTTTTGAGCAGCCAGTCCGACGTTATTAGAAGTCCATTTATCTTCTAATTTTAGTATTCTACAGAAAAATGTCCTAAGACTAGTAAACCGCTAGCCACAAGTCCACGGACATTACTTACTTTATGATATTTTTCCATTAATGACAGTAAGTCGGGTTTTGCTTGTGCGTCTCCATAGGTTATAACACAGGGTGCGCGCGCGCGTGTTCTGTGTGTATTAAAAGAGACAACCTTTCCATATGTGGCATTCATTGCAAGTCGAAGAAATGATCCTCATAGTTATACCCTTAATCCATAGACTGTCTCTTTCTCGTAGGTCGTAGTAACGGGAATTTTCGTCACACCAGGGTTGGCGCTAGCAAAGTCGGACATCCAAGCATCAATCTATAAGAAACATTAAGAGCACATATATAGAAGATGAAAAATTTAGTGAAAATATCAACTTTAAGGTAACGTTTAATAATTGCACCAGCTAACAAACAGTGAGAGAGAGATTCGGTATCAATACAAAGCTTCCCAAATATCAAATAATTTAGAAAATTACGGAAATGAAGTTTAGAGAACGTTTAGAAAAATCAATTATTAGACATAATTATTTTAGAGACCATGCAACATTTCATCTCCAGCATAAAGCTGTTTCATCTCTTCATTTTTCAATTCAGTAGTTAGCCCCAAACACACACACACACACACACACACACACACACACACACACACACACACACACAAACACACACACAAACTCACTTCGCTGTACTCATGGTAGGTGAAATAGTCGAAGTCTCCTGGCCGTAAGACACCCTTTGCTCGTACCATCTCTGCTGCCTCTTCGTCTATAAGAGATTGCACATCTGAGATCTATGTCCGAGGAGAAATGTATCGGGAGGTTTATTGGCAGACAGAAATGTTATACCTGCAAATTCTAAATTTTCTTACGCATGACTACGTATACTCTGCCGTCACATTCTTGAAGTACAGACGTCCTAACGAATCCATCTTCCAGAAACCCTAACTTTGATTCAGAACTGTCATGATCATCAATACACTGTTATATTGCATATCATTATCTGATGGGCCACTTTTTTATCGATTTGCAAAATAATGGGTCAATATACACTATAATATACGCGCGTTTTGCTTTTGATTTTTCTTGTGGAATGGTACACTGTACTCATATCAAAGGTCCCCTCCCCCGTCTATCAGAATTATTTAGATACAATTCATTGTACTTTCAAGTTGAATGGCCTGACTTGATAAAACATAAAAAGTGGAACGCTTAACAGTCTTTCTCCGAACGTTAGAAGCAGGCGACGTGGAGTCGTGAAAGGGAAATTCTCTTCAATTAATTTTGTCAGTTTTCATTTCACAAAGCACGTTAACACACTTCCCGTTTTTCGACTGCAATGTAATTACTTAATTACTGGGCTTCAAGCGATATTGCCTTCTTATTCTATACCTCAAATATGAATGTACAGCGAAAATTAACACCGTGTTATGCAGTATTAGATTGAGAAAGGGAATCTTGTGTATAGCCCATACACAGTGCCCAAATATTATGAGTGTAATAAGTAATTGATAAGTAAATCTTCGAGTTTGCCCTCTTAATACAAAACGTGCATCGTGCCATTTCTGCCCATAGATATCTAACTTCTTAATTTTCCCCATCTTGAGGGTCTTCTCACAAATTCCAAGAAGCGTTTGTCAAATTTGCAGACCTCCCAACCTTTCTGATTGAAAAAAAAAATAGGGATGATTTGGCTCAAAAGTAGGAAAAAAAGAGCTGTTCCCATGGGAGTATGCACATTATAGCAAAATCGTCAAGTAAAATAGGAAACTCCAACTTAAACAAGGGCTGGGAATGGTCAAAATCTATATAGATTTTTTCTTCAAAATTCAGTCTGGTTGGGAGGTCTACATTTTGTCAGAGAGAACTGAAGCGGACGTGTGTTACCCAAGTCTCAATGGACAGCCCAGGCCGTGCGAAGGCTTGGAGTACGTCGAGGTGCAAGGCAGGAGGGACCATCACATCGACCGATTGACCAACTCTGGTAGGGCGCTTCCAGAAGTCCAGCTGCATTTAAAGAATTGTATCCGTGATTCACAACAGATGGCTTTTTTTCCCTCTCTCTCTCTCTCTTTTACATTTTTTTTTTTATCTAGCAGTGACCTCTTGCGATACGAAGTGAATATTAACACATTTCTCAATTACAATTACCATGATTATTTAGTTCAATTGACATTTATTTCCATTCGTTAATTATTCATTGCGATGGAACTGCATTGTTTGAATCAGTAAGTCCACTATCTCTGTCGTTAGATAATTATACATATGAAAATAAGCGTGTGATGGGTAATAGGTCTATATTCAATCAACAAAATACAATATACGCATGCATCATAGTTTGCGTGTTTTCATCATAGTTGCTTATTTGTTCGATTATAACAAAATTTAGTTATGACGAAATAAAACTGCAATTCCCGAGGACTTTGTTATAGCGGGAGTGCACTGCACGTCGGGCTAATACCAAACAGCCGAAAAGGTTGGCTTTATGTTGATGTGATACAGGGAAGTCAAAAGAACAGCGCCATCTGATATCTACCATTTCCAAGTTCGCGGCGACTTCCTTAATCCATTTGAGTTCCGTCTCACTCTTCGGTGTCATGCGAAACACCTTGTAGCTGTGGAAAATACAACACGAATTGATTCAATATGAAAGGCGTATGAGGAATTTTTTAGCAAAACAGCAATTTATCGTTTTTGCACAATATCATATCTATTGTGGTTCATTTTCAAGAGGAGATGACAATAATTATTGGGAATAATGAACTGACAGTGGCGGATAGTGTAAAATGTTTATATGCTCAAATTTAGAGATAAATGAATAAGATGAGTGGACTCACTTGTCATAGCGAACCTTACCACTGAGAGGCAAGGCTGAGCAGACAGCCAAAATTGCAGCTAACACGAGCAGAGTACTTCGCATGATGCTTCCTGCTTCTGAATTTCCGTCAGATGGTTCCAAGCCACGTTCGAAAATATAAGACCTTAATATCGGGTGACACTGGCTTATATAGATTTTCATCGGACGGATACGTTTATGCTGTAATACGATTAGAGTAATAGCTTAAAGAATGGGTTTGAATAATCCGCGAATAATCCAGCATTTAATCGGATTGAAATAAGATACAAGCACTGATAAATATGCAATTTTCCTCAAAATAATGATCTAGTATAAGGCAGCAGAGGAAACGCTGCAAATTTGTTCTTCCAGACAATATGACGATAGACTATTGCTGCATTTATCATTTAAACCCGTAAATAAGAAGTTCTTGAATGCATTTTGTCGAGACGTATACTGATGGCACGACGACTACAGCTAAGGAACTGGATGTAAATATTTCGAGGTTGCCATACTGGATAACAGATGTCCTCATGTACCGGATTCAGAAGACATTGCCCTTCTCCCTTTTTTCCCCTCTGAATAGAATTTTCACCTTCTTTAAGTCAAAATATTCAACGATACGCTTTACATTAAACATTAAAGCCGCTGAAGGATATGATACTTAAATAATTGATATAGTCACTGAATCTAGACCGAGGCACTCAAAACCAGCATTTCGTAATACACTATATTGCTTCAATATGTGACGAGTTAGATTACGTTTAAAAAGAAAAGACAGACTTAACAGCAAAACGGGACGTATCCAATTTTATCCCATAAAAATATGTACTTAATATATGAATATATATATATATATATATATATATATATATATATACTTTCCAAGATTGTGATTGGTCGAATTGGTACGCCACATAACATTTATTTATTTATTTATTTATTAAGTCTTCTTTAAAAGCAGGGTAGTCCCATTCAGTGCCACAAAGGCCTGCTTTACAAGGGAGCCCTGCGTTGATATACATTACCAGGGTGGTCCACAACTTGAAATTTTATCATGTTGCAAGCTCAGAATCTGAGAATATTGCAGAAATTGAATATGCGCGGAGCGCACACGATGAGCATATAGTACGCAATATTATGCTGCTTACATTCAATGTTCTCTCTCATGTTTTGCACACAAATATCTAAAGTACCTGGTAGTTTGATGTTTCTTATGTTATGCACATGTTTTGCACATTTTTGAATACTTTTACTTTGAGCTTGTTGCAAATTCTTGAGGATGTTGCATAGCATGTTGCTGGCTTTTTAGGATGTTGCACAAGAATTTTAGCATGTTGCAGCGACATGCTAAAACCCCTCGTGGACCACCCTGCATTACATTGCATGTGCACACAATAAAAACAAAAACAAAACGAACATAGATATAATACAGCTAAAGAAAAATCGGTGCGAAAGAACATAATAAGAAGAACATTAAACGAGCAGAGAAAATAGATATCTTAATAATTCATAGCTAGTGTAGAGGGTTTATATCAAATGAGAGATTGATGTTGGCGTACACGATTCTTAAATGTTTGCAATGAGGAGGCTGTTTGAATAAAAATGGGTAACTCATTAAACCATTTGCTTGCAGCATAATTTATGTGAAGGAGCATTTCTTATATTCAGTTCTAGGTTTGGGTATATGTAATTGGCAAGAAAGGGCATATCGAGTGGTATAAGTAGTATGGCGTTTGGTCACAAGTTTGACTATGTACGTTGGGGCTAAATTGTGTAATAATTTGTCCACCAGGCCACAGTAATGATATTGAATTCTTTGTTCAACTGACTGCCATTTGAGAGCATGAGTAAGAGCTTGCGCTGACATGTAATAACCTCCATTCAATACCACACGAGCATACTTATTTTGACAGCGTTGTAGTCTATTTAAATTTGTCTTTGTTAGTGACCCCCATATAAGCACAACAGTAATCAATATGTGGAAGTATGAAAGAAAAATACAACTGATTCATGATTTTACGTGTCAAACACGATATGATTCTTCGTATACATACAATAGAATGAGAAATTTTCATGACTACTTCATCGATGTGGGGAGACCAGTCAAGAGTTTGTTCAAAGATTACCCCAATTCCCATTTATTGAATTATAGTTTGATTTGACCTCCTTTTTATTCTTGCCCGGGAATTCCCTCGGACTGAACAAATCAATGTTATACAACACTTTATTCCCTTTAACTAAAGGCAAATGATCTTCAGTGTACATGTTCTAGCAAAGAGGGCACCTCCCTGGCATTATAACCAATAAATTATATACTGCAAAATGCATTATAACCCTCGTGCATTTCTAACTAGATAAAATTGCACTTGGGCAATTTATGCGTTTATCGTGCATATTTGTTAGAAAAGCGCATTCAAGATGATGCATACACTGTACTTTTCTTATAATACATTGTATTTATTACATCAGTTAATACTCGACCTGAATGTATCTACAGGTTAAGCACGAAGTACGTAAGACATGTTTTCTATGTAGGGCCGCGTGCAAAAGTAAAAACACCGCAATGTATCTCGACAGGTCTGCCACATTCCCACGTGTATCAATCCGTCATGTCCTTGTTACGTAACGATTGACAGCACCATGACCAATCTTATATCAGACACCTTTCATGTTTAAAGGAAACCAAAGCCCAATTAAACATGAATGTGGATTGAGTGAAAGCAGCAATATTGGTAGAACATAATTACCGAGAGATGCAGAAAACTTTCATCAGTTTGGTATAAGTTTGAATCTCCTACTGGATAATTATTGAAAGTTTGAGAAATCGGACAATCCATTCAAGAGTTGTGAATTTTTGAAAGTTTCGGTGTCGTCATCGCAGGATAAGGAGACTACTACAATTCATGACGTTATTTAGGGCTCCAATATAAGGAAATATAAGGACAATTCCACAAATCTTCACTTTTTATTTAAAAAAAAGGACATTCCATCAACATGTCACTGACATATGTTCCCTGCACGCTTTCTGAAAGAGGTAAGTGCTCTTTCATTTTTCAACAGAAACGTGAAATTATTTTGTATTTTGTTTATATTGTATTCATATTGTCTAAAATGACGCAATAAAATGCATAGTAGTAGATTACGGCACGGAAACTGTAAAAATTCAAAACCTTTTTTTTTTTTTTTTTGATCGAGTGTCCGATTTTTCTCAAACTGTCACTGATGTGTTCTACTATATTGCTGCTTTCACACGATCCACATTTGAATACTTGGTCATTGGTTTCCATTAAAGCCTACAGTAACATGTGACAACATTACGTGTCTACGTGTGTGTTTCTGTGTGTGTGTGTGTGTGTGTGTGTTTGCATACGTTCACACAGGCATGTCCGGTGTAAGTAGTGGTGATGCCGCATTCGTAGTTGCGTCCTTGTGTCTTTCAGAGTCTGTAACACTGATCTCTCCTAGATATCAGTCGTCTGTAACAACCGTTAAGCGCAGCAAATAATTTGCTGATATCATCCCAATTGTTAGCCTGAGCTACAACACACTGTTTAGGTGAGGAAAAGCATTTCAGTTTACAGGAAATGCTGAAAGGTAGATATAACGCTAACATCGGTCATTGTCGCGTTTCATTAACCAGCAATCTGTCCACTCACAAATTGACGTTGGTGACGTTGAGTCTTTCGAAATAATTTAAGTCAGGTAATTTCGTGTATATGAGCGCAGATCGATTCACTTGTAATTCAAAGTCAGTGGATTTGTCGTCATTTCATTCAGCCTCTATACATGCAGTGGCATTCCTATAGACAACAAAACAAAGGAAATGAATAAATTCAGACGTAGGCCAACACACGAGATGCAACACTGAGAATATCTGGGGTAAAATAAACAAGACGCCATGTTTTATTTAACAGCTCTGCTTTTCCGACAAATTTTGTCTAAAATGTACAGAAAATTAAGCGCGCAAGACTATAGCACTTGAAAATTATACATGAATGACAAAGCCCCATCTATCTCCAGACAGAGGCGTAACATACAATATATACTGTACACAACAGAAGCTCAAAATTTGTCACTGAAGCGATTATCAGTCTGATAATCCTTCAACATGATATTCTGCGGTGAGAAAACATAACACATTTAACGAAAAACATGAATTAAGGAGTGTGACTGAGCCTCTTAATAACAGAAAACATTGAGAAAATGTCTTCATTATGTGTGTCCCGAACGTAATGACAAGCAGCCATATACGTTGACATTACGCTTTTCTACAGTAAATGAGTATACCTGCCTTGGGAATTCCTGGAAAGTAGGATGTCTTGACAAAAAATAACTACCTCTGTGACATTTTCTCCTCGGCGGGGTAGTCATAAGGATAACAAACGCCATTCTGGGAGCAGGTGCGGGCTTATTTGCGCCATCACCTTCCTTGTGGCAGTTAACGACATGTTATGACGTTAGAAAACATCTCTTAGACACATGCTTCTTAAAACCGCGTTTCCCTTGTTGTTGCATGCTTGGTCATGGTTCCAGCACTCTTTATAGATTTTTTTTTTTTCTGCCAGCCAAAGGTACGAACAGTCTGGATGCACAGTCAATTGAGTGAGTGTTCCAGAATAACGTAGAAAATGATTAAGTCTGATAACGCCGCATTATCTTTGGATATTACTACTGAGGATTTTTTTTTCTCTTCCAAGTGAACGATAGAGTGAAAAGGGGGCTCGTTTGGTTTATCATAAATGCTGATTTCGATAGCACTGAGATAATTTACTTGCTATACAACGAAATAAAACCTCTTGGACCTTGTTTTGTCAGTCCTCTCGTGAAGGAATCATGAAAACTTACTCCTACTCTGCTATATATTGAGTAGTGTCAAAAAGGAATTCTTCCTTTAAGAAACAGGTCATTTCACGCCAAAGGGAGAATGAATATTCTTGCACAAGACTTAGGGTATCATCTACTTCATGTATGCCTACCCTTGAGGATAAATGTTACAGGCTCAAATTTCGCTATTGCGAAATCTTGGGACATATACAGTTTAAAAAAACAAAAAACAAAAAACAAAAAACATCATGATAATACCCGGAAATAGCCCATACTCCTCATGTTTTAAGCTTTCAAAACCCAACAAATATATTTATATACTACTAGTGGTAGCATTCATTTTCTGTCTTTTCTCATGAACAAATACAATCATACAAGGAGTACTATACAAGCTTCATAATGACGCATAGTAGAATACCAGAGGGACAAACGCAAAACATTCCGATGAGCGTGTATTTTGGGCCCATGTTCCCTCACCTTTTACTTATCGTTATCAAAGTAAGTTTCAGAATCAGTGATCATTTACTGAGTCGTGTCGAGGAAACTGTCAACGGTAAAGATGAGGCATTTATTATTCATTACACGGACAGTGACTAGCGCGCAATGGAAGTACGTGCTAGACTTCAGTTTGCGTCATAGCATCCACACTCAGTGTATGGAGATGACGTGTACATGTGGCAGTAAAATATTAAACAAGAATGGAAAGGTCACCATGGCAACTCGCATGTCTCCGTTCTATCACTATGATCTGGGCAATATGAAATGACAGTGTCACATGATTGACATTAACTGATAATGACAAGCTTGAAAGTTTGATAGCACAACCCCCAAAATGTGTTGAGTGGCTTGTATATTCCTTGAACCAAGTTTCATTTGAATGACAAAATCGTTTTTAGAGAGCAATTATTTGGGGATTCACAAGTTCATGATTTCACTTGCTGCGCACTATTGAGGTACAATTTTGTGTATATTTGACCTCATAACCATTTCCAGAAGAGAAGCCTGCTAATCAAACACGTGCAATGAGCAAAATTGTAGCATCTTGTATTTGCCTTTGACAGTCTTCTCCCTTGACTTTTGACCTTATGTCCCCAAACATATTAAACTTTGGTGATATATATGTGTATAGTACGTTCTATGTTTCATCAGGGTACTCTGAGCCTTTCAGAGATGGAGAAACTTGTGAAATTTCAGTATTTTGACCCCGTGGCCCACAACTTTCTCCCAAACTATCTGGTGATTTGTTTGCACCAATTTTCATGAAAATACGTTGAGTCTTTTCCAAAATATAGGGGAAAAAGTAGCGCAATCTTACCATTTTCACTACACCTTTGACCCATGGCCCAAATCTTCCCCTGCAGCATCACTGTGCAGTAACGCATGTATGTACCATCTTTAATTAACTGTATACATTGAGTCATTTCCACGCTTTGGAAAAAAAAGGGTGCAATTTAATCATTTTAACCTGACCTTTGATCCTTCATCTTTGACCCGAATTTTTCCAGAAAACCATTTCTAGGCAATGCATGTATTTGTATTTGTATGGAGCCATTTCCGAGATAGAGAAAAAGGTCAAATTTCAGCGTTGACATTGTTACCTCTAGGGCCTCTGGGATCTCAACTCAATGCCTAAACCCGATGAGTTTACTGCAAAAGCTGTAGCATGGATTTGAGATCAGGAGGAGCAACATCAACAATGCCCCAAATAAAAGCAGTCAATATATTTCTTCAATATACCAACAAAATCAAACGAAATTGTCCTTGGTCAATCGCACTTGCACCAACAAGTTTACACATCTGTGTTGCCATGCAATGGACATTTGCATTGCTATGGCATCAACAAAGGAGGTCTCACACTTTGGAAGGCAAGCGTTTAGATGGACCACAAGATCAGTTGGTAGGTTCCTACTTATCGTCGGGGATATGTTCTGTGGAGAGTACGCCTGGCTTCACGGAATCCCTCTCTATCTCGGAGGAGAGCCGTCAAAGTAAAAATTTTATTAAAAAAAAAAAAAAAAAAACCCGAACAGACTGATTTTTCTGTCAAGCATTTACAGTAAAGGTACATGTCTATGTACATTATGTATCACTTCGAATAAAAAGAGGGCAGTTAAGTACTATGGGGTTGTTTAGGTACTATAAGGCTGAAGGCAGTTGTTGAATTTATGGCCCAAATTTCAGCCGATCAGAACCTAGGTGACGTTAAATGAGATGTATAAATGACACTACATAAAGCCAGTAGCCAAATAGACATGTTTGGTACTGTCAGGTCCTGATCGAATAATGCACAAGTAGCTTGCTTCTTAACAGTTACTGACAAATCAGTACATGACAAGACTCTAATATATCGCTATATGCATCCAAACTGATGTGGAGTTGCAACAGATTGTGGACGATGCACATGTCAAAGGTCAAACTTTCAGTGTAACTGTACTTTGTAAGAAACAGCACAATAACATTAAATTAAACAGAGTACTTTAAGATGTAAAACGCAATTTGCGATGGTACCTTATTTACACAACATATGAAGCTGCATCTCTCTTATCAGAACATGTGCTCTGGAAATAAACATAACATCGCGGTCAAATCGCACCAGCATGATATCCGTTCAATTCGGGTATGGGCATTGATATGCCTCTATAACTACCATCCAAGTGCTGCAAAATCACAATGGGATACTTTGCCGAAATGTTAATGACACTGCATGGTTACATTTTGCTGCAGTTGTCTAAACTTACGTGAAATTAGTTAAGATTTATAATCTCACAAAAGAAATTCCAATTAAAATGAAGAGATGCAGGCATATGATATGCCTTCAATGACATAATTCCTTTTATTTCTACCGTAAATTAGAGTGAATTAAAGTTCCATTCATACACCATGAATAACTGCATTTCCACTGCAGCAGAAATCAGAGATATGCATATGCATGGCATTTTTTCCTTATATAAGAAAGAATATCTATGATAATTGAAAAAAAAAATGGTTCAGGGGCCGTGGAGCTGGATTTAGGGTTCACCTCCTCAATTACCCTTATGGGCAATCAATGACGCGATCTGGAGCAAAATGATATTCATTTCTTGCCAGAAAACAGGATTTTCACGGGAGACACTACAGCCCTGAAAGAGAATAAAGAGACAAGAGAAACCTTATTCTAGGTTCTACAGCTACACGTATGTCACAGTGGGAGTTCACTAGACAGTCTCTATTTTGTCGTCCTTAAAGATCAAAACCACTGTAAGGGAGTTTAGAGGAAAAAGTGTCATAAGAATTAGAGGCTTTTCTATAGAGTATCGTCAACCTCTTGGCACGAGTTGAACTGGCACTTCAACATCACGGGCCAATTGAAGGAAATCATGCCATCCAAGGCCAAAGTGAATGTACTGAATGAGATCATTTTATCAAAAGAAAGCGTACCCCATTAATTTAAAGGTCGACACTTTCCAAATGTTTCGCACTTGTAAAACATTGTTAGCATAGTGTTATCTTTATCATAGCAGCATGCAAATGACCCTTACTGCCATAACTACTTCTACCAACCAATCATCGTACAATATAAACTTGTAGAAAAATATTTTATACCAGTCTAAATAGTCAAATTGTGGCCTGTCTAACTCAGCTTGGTTGATCATGCTGATGATGTGATAAGTAAAAAAAAAGAAAAAAAAAGAAAAGAAAAGATCATCAAGTTAAACTTACTGAATCATCTGTCTAACAAAGCCACGGGTGACCTGTCTCTCTGGGGGCTGTGCATCCCCTGCAGCTGTAGCCATCTCCTGCAGTCTCAGCCGCTCGGCCAAGATGTGCTGTTCTACACGCTCTCGGCCTGGGTGGAAGATGTGAGCCACCCTGGCTGCTCCATCATCTTGCAGATAATCCAAGTGAGAATCGTACATAAGGGACAGTGCATGCTTACTCAAGTATCTGTTGTCTATTTAAAGAATATATAAGATGACATACAATGTAATTCTGTGACCTCAGCCACCTGTATAGTATCAAACTTTATTCTATAAATCACACAAATCTTCAGCTTGGTAGTTAGATTTTACTCATCATGTGGACACAATTTGTACTGCAGCGAATCGTAGAATTGGAATTATTAACTGTACATTTTCTACTTTCAATGAGAAAAGATTTATTCAACTGTACAAGTCTATTTTTAGACCGACATTAGAATATTGTTCGTCAGTGTGGCATCCTCACTGGAAGAAGAATGTTGTAAAAGTAGAGAATGTACAGCGTCGAGCTACCAGACTGATACGTCCACTCAGACCTCTGAGTTATGAAGCAAGACTTAAACACTTGAAATTGCCTTCATTGGCATATAGACGGCATATAGAGCTGATATGATACAGATTTTTAAGATTGTGAATGGGATTGATAATATGAAGTCTTCAGAGTTTTTTGAGTTCTCAGTTGGAGGAAGGACGCGTGGTCATAAATTTAAGATACTGAAGAAACATGCAAAGTCTAAAGTGATACAGTGCTCTTTCTCTCAAAGAGTTATTAGTGAGTCGAATAAGTTGCCATCATTTGTAGTTGAAGGCCCATCTGTGAATAGTTTCAAGTCTAACCTAGAGAGGTTCTGGAGTCAAGACAAGAACAACTACAACCCGAATGGGATATTTTTTTTTTTTGTCCATGTAATACTGCACAGCGCCTAACAAAAAGTTATTAATGTCATGTAATGACGACACTGAGGGGCAAATAAGTTGAGTCTAATTTTACGCCCACATCCAAGGTATGTTATCCAAGGTATGTTGGTGGATCTACCTTTGCCTTCAGCCCAGACAATTGCTTAAAAAAGGTTTAAGTTTTCTTTGCATTTTACAAAGGACATCGACGGGGGTTTATAAGTTTTTCAAATTGTGCCACATTAATTCAGAAAGTTTTTTCTCACCTGCCAAGGATAAAATGACACACATACACACCCTCTTCCTCGTATAAAAAAGAGGAATTAGAATCTAAAAATCTTCATCACATACCTGATGGCTTGGCTGCCAAAGGCCCTTGATCACCGATGCTGGATGTTCCAGATTGATCAGTACATGGTCTTCCACTCTTCCTCCACTGATGGGTCTCTGACCCCTGTCAAAGTACGAAGTATAGAAGCTGCATTAGCAGTTACATCATTGTTTTCTTGAATGGATCATATCTCTTAAATAAGAATGAACTATATAATTAAAGGACAAGTTCACCTTCATAGACACGTGGGTTGGGTGAATGCAGCAATATTAGTAGAACACATCAGTGAGAGTTAGAGCAAAATCAGACAATCCGTTAAAAAGTTATGAATTTTTAAAGTTTCTGCTCAGTCAAGGCTGGATGAAAAGACTACTATAGCTTCTGATGTCACATGAGTACAACGATATAAAGAAAGAATAAAGAAAATTCAACATATTTCCATTTTTCTCGCATAACAAAAGAACACTCGACTTCTCTCTTTCAGAAGGCAGGAGGAATATTATTACCCGTAACATGCGTCAGTAGCAAGTCAAAGAAATGTGCACTTTATTCAAAAAGTAAAGTTTTGTGAAATTCTCTTTTTATTTTCCTTATATAGTTGTACGCATGTGACATCATACACTGTAGTAGTCTTCTCTTCCAGCAGTGACTGCGCAGATACTTAAAATATTCATAACTTTTGAACGGATTGTCCAATTTTCCTCAAACTTTCACTGATGTCCTCTACTAATATTGCTGCATTCTCTCAATCTTTATGTATATGAAGGTGGACTTGTCCTTTAAGGAATTAAGCAGTATTGATAACATAGATTATAATGTAAAAGGTTATGAAAAATCAAAACGAGGCAATTGTGATTGCTTAAATAAACTCCGAACATGGCGTAAATTACCCATGGATATGATATGTTATCATTTGATATCTTGCTTGTGATCTTGCTGTATTGCTATACTGTTCTCTTGATTCTTAATCAACTCTACATATCTTTCTAATTTAAGTTAAAGGTATTTATTGATGGTGTTTCTCCCCAAAAACGTTTTTGATGCTTGCTAAATTAGCTTGAAATGTCAATGAGCAATTATAAACATGCAACAAAAATAAAACACGTCGAAACTACGACGAAGTTTATGATTATAATGGAACAATTTTAGAGTGAAATCGAATACTACTAACACATACATTGTAATCCGACAGCCTTTGGAGTAACATACCAATACGGCCTTTGCATGCATGTGGCAACTATAGCCTGACTCCAACTCGGGTGATTCTTCCCTCTGTTGGCAATGTTTGATGATTTCATCATCTATCCAATTCTTCTCTTCATCCAGACGTTTTCCTTTAGAATTATCTCCGTCAATCTCTTCTTCTGACTTTCTGCATCCTGCAAAGCTATCACTATTAATCTCTGAAGTGGTAGGCAAACGCAGGGCCCGCTTCCTCAGAACATACTGGGACCTTGTTGCAGATGCGCCACGATGAGGAGTAAGCCTTGTATTCTTGTGGCAGTTTGACCTCAGATGAGGTGTTACACCCTTGCCACTACCATGAGAGAGTTGTCTCTTTTGCCTGTCATGGATATGTCGACAATAAAAGCACTCTCTGAATAACAAATCAATATACAGCGTGTCCCAGAAAAAACGAAACCGGGTTTCCATGCAACTGTGTACTATCGAAATCATACATTTTCTTTATGAAATATACATCAATGGAAAGATAAACTTTTCTTCTTTTATTTGATGTACAACTAAATGTTCATCGTTCATGCATGATTGAGTTAGAACAATGAAAAGAGGTGCTACCAAATTTTCATTTGCACGCGCAAATGGTGACTTTAAGTGAATTTTTCAGACTTTTAATGTTACGTTTTCGAAAAACAAAGTTCATAACCCAAATATTTATATTTTCTTCTTTCATATGAGACCTTACGCGTCAAATATGAATAACGCATGCTTGAGAAAAATTTGTATGAAAGCATGCTTCATTTCTACCAATTCTACGGATAGTCGAAGAAAACAAGCATTCAGCTCTCCCGACTTAGCATTAGACAATGAGCTCATCTGCACCATTGAAATCACACAAAACAAAGCGCAGTGCTACAGTGAATGTTGTTCGGGAGGGGGGGGGGGGCATTTACAGAGAATGCTGTATGAGACGGACAGCTCTTTGTTGTCATTTATTTAAAATAAGCTATGAGACATAACCAATAATTGAAGACTAATATCGTGAGTATTCTCAGGCTGCACGCAGTCCAATGGCATGGGGAAATCAACATTTCAACAATGGCACACATTTTGATTATTTTATACCTCAAACTTATTTCAATGTTTTTATCCCTCTCTACAAATCCCTCATGCGTGGTTAGTCCTTTAGGCCCCCATCTCACTAGGAAGGCGACCATGGCGACCATGGCGATCTGTGACGATTTAACAAATCGTGGCGCGATCGCCGTCCGTCTCCATTTTCTGGCCTCCGAGGCGATTACACTACGGTTTCTCCACGCTCAACCTGCGCTGTAGGCGATAGCGCCACGATGATAGTACAACTCTGCCACGTTATTGCCGCGTTTCCAGGCCGACGAGACGCGCTGCTTCTGCGATTGAACCGACTGTGTTGCCATATTCGTACGCTTATCAAGACCTCACTACAACAGTGATACGATCGGAGCGACAGTGATACGTTTACGCCGGGCTCATGCTACGATCTCAAGCGATCGGGGTATAAAATGTGTTTTATGATTGAATTTCTTCAGGCAGATGTCAGTGTCAAATTAACATGGATATGCAGAATATGGTTCTGCCCTTACATCTTACCATTCTAGAACACACCAGTTAGAACCTGATGTGAAATTGCACTATTAGTTAAGTCATCCATTCAATCAAAAGGGTAAAACGTGCACAATATTAAAGAACCGGCTTTCGAGCAAACTACAAATCGTATCCTACAATGAGACAATTTCATGAAAATATATTTGAAAAGATTACAACTTAATTACTTTCATTGTCTTGCAATGGTATATGACAAACAAACAATTTAATAAACAGAGCAGATTCGTACCGAGTGTACGTGGAAAAAATGAATTTTATACGTTTTTCTCCATGTCCACCTTCCTGGTCGTATGCCCCAGTCACACAGTGCTTTGCGATGGGTTACGTCCGCTGCGGTTAGATACGAATGAGTGAACGCAGGGAGACGCAGCGTGGACGCAGGCATCCGCAGGGACGTATGTAGACGTAACTGTCCGTAACTCATCCGTAAAGAAACGCAAAATGACGGCACCAAGCCTGCGAAATTTTGAAATGTTCAAAATTTCGCAGAGGGATTCTACGGATGCACACTTTCGCAAGTAACCGTAACCAAACGTAATTATCCGTAACTGAACGTAACTATCCGTAGCCTGGACGCAGACCATCCGCAAAAAAATTTACCTCCCGTCCGTTTGCGTTCGTTTACGTCCACCGTAAGTATCCGAAAGTAATCGTAAGTTAACGTATATCAACACTTTCGTCCTCTTACGGATATTTGCGGACAGTTACGGATGCTGCGGAAGATTACGTCCTTCGACGTTTTCCGTTTTTCACTCGCATTGGAACACAGAGACTCGTGGGAAGCCACACAACTCGTGTTGCCAAGCTGCAGCGCATTTACCTGAAGGAATGCTACAATACAGTCGGAGCAGTGGAGAGGCAGAACCGCATGGTCAAATTATGACATTTCTACCACAAATGGTCATTTTAGGTGGCACCCATATACTCATGACATCGGCTGACCCTTGGTGCTGAACTTTTTTTTTCTTGCACTCTTTGAATGTATATTTTTCGAAAAGGCAATATTTTGATTAGGGGAAGGGGTGACAGCATTTCATTCACTTTTCTGGCCGGGAAAGGTGTGTGACAGCGATAACTATATAAAATTCTCTATGTCAATGATGTGTCAAAATTCTCTATGTAGGGGATGGGGTGAGAGCATTTCATTCACCTTTCTGGCCGGGAAAGGTGAGTGACAGCGATAACTACATGAAATTCTCTATGTCCATGTCAAAATTCTCTATGTCAATGATATGTCAAATTCTTCAAACATCCTCTCTTTCTTATTTTTTGCGGATGATAATAATGTGTTTTATCTGATTCTGATTCTGATCGATTAACACATGATACTTTAAACTGTGAATTAACGAAGTTACTCCATTGGATAAGAGCGAACAAACGGTCAATAAATTTGCAAAAATCTGCAAGAAAAAATGCATGCTGTTCAGTAATTCGCTGGAAAATCTACCGAGAAACGTTTTCCTGGAAGACACGGTCATAGACGAAGTCTCTTCCATCAAATTTCTAGGTTTGATTCTGGACAATAAACTTACCTGGGGTTTGAATATTGATTCTGTTTGTGGAGTTATTTCAAGGAATATAGGTATTATAAACAAAGTTAAATTTTATCTTCCCAAAAATTTACTTTTTATGTTATATTCTGCTTTGATACTACCTTACTTAAACTATGGTATACTCGCATGGGGAAACACTTTTTCTACTTATACAGAAAGAATACTATTATTACAGAAAAAAGCTCTTCGTATCATTTGTCACGAATCGTGGAGAAATCATACTTATAATTTATTTCACGAAAATGATATTTTGAAAATTTGACCTATATTGTTTGCAATTAGGACAATTCATGCATAAACTCACCAACCATTCTCTCCCCCTTGTGTTTGATTCCATGTTCTTAAAGAATGAAACTGTTCATGCATATCCAACCCGTCAATCCCATGCATATCATTTGCCTTTGACTAGGACGGTTTTTGCAAAATCTTTATTCTCCTTTTCTGGACCAAAATTCTGGAATTCTTTTGATAATAATATAAAAGAAGCTTTAATTCTTAATACATTTTCTTTAAAGTTGAAGAATTATTCAAAAACTTCGTGTGCAGCAAAATAAATAATTCTTTTTTTTTTTACTTTTGATTTTCAAAATCGTTGTTGCGTCGGTAACCTCACTATACTCTTTGTTTATCAGCGAGCTTGTGCCTCCAGTGCCCTGGTTATGACCCACCATTTCCCTCTCCTCCGCCCTTTCCACCTCGGACTTCCTACCTTCCTTACTATCTTTCTATCCTCTCATCAATCTTTCCTTACAAGAGAGCCTCTTTGTGTTTGTTAATGTGAGTTGGTATGTGTGCATGTATGTGTGTATTACTCTGTCTGTCTTTTTTTTACTACCGTTAAGGGAAATTGTTGTTGTTGTTGTTGGTTTTTGCTATTGTATGTTTTTCTGTATGAGGGGACTGCATTCTACAAGCCCTGTTTTTAGCAGTCCCCTCCATTTCCAGCAATATAGTTTATGCATTCACCACAGTGACGTAACAGTTATTTGTATCTCTGTTGATAATTTACCTGTATCTCTTTTACAATGTTATTCTGTTCATCGCATTGTGGTACTGATTTCATGACATCTGTGTATTCGAGTGTTTCATTGTATTTCTAATTATTTTGTTTGATGGAAATGAAATAAATCAACTTGAAAAAATGAGAACGAATTTGGTATTTCTCTATAGTCTTACCCACTTTACGCTCCATGGAATGTGTATTACATTTTTTGTATATATATTGTACTTGGGTGTGGGAGGGGTGTTTTAATGTCTTGATGTCTTTTTTTTTTCTTGAAATTTAATAAGCATTGCTTTATTATAAAAATCTCCTTAGCATAACCCTATAAGTCATGAATATCGCTGCACAACGACAGCGTAATCACAGTTTGTCTATTCCATGACTGTAAGTAATAATTTTCTTACTCTAATGTTTAACTTCGATCTATATTGTATTATATTTGTGGTATAATTATGTTATGTATTCTTTACATTTATGAAGTTTATTCATATTTGAGTTGCACAAATAAAATTTAAACCTCAAGTTCAAAATTTCATATATCTTTTATCACTGCAAAGCAAATTAAAGGATTACGATTTTTTTCACAAATTGTACATAATTGAATTTCAGTTTTCCCCAGTCATGCCTGTGTACAATGTAAGACAGTCCACTATGTGATAACCTTGCTGTCGTAATACACTGACTTAGCAGGGATCGTCACAGAAAACAATACTGTCCATAATTATCTATAGCAATCTGTAACTATCCCTAACTATCCGAAAATATCCGCATCTCTCCGCAAGTTTTCAGAACTATTATGTGCCAATTCGTAAGAATATCCGCAAGTGGACGCAAGTATTCGCATCTGGTCGTATTTGTCCGTATCACCCGCACTTTTTCTCGGTATGTTTTGAATAAATTTTCTAGTGACGGCAAAGGATCCGCGGGAGTCCGCAGAAAAAATGACTTTTTTGGACGTAACGCCGGACGCAGAGCATTATGTGACTGGGGCTTGAGCATCACTTTCTATCGTTCATGGTTGGTTCCTGTTACGTAATACTGTACAAGTGGAAATTTTCATGGGCGATGGGAGCCGCTTTTGATGCGCTTGAGTTACGCTTTGCGCGAGGCTACCCCGTTAAAGCTACGAATGTGGCGCTTTTAATGCGCTCGTGAGGTGATGGTGATACGCTCTAAAACCACGGCGATCGGTCGCGACTTCGCTACGGAAGTTTTGGACATGTTCAAAACTTCCGTAGCGAGGTCACCGACCATGGCGATGGTGGCGATCCTCCGCGCTTCTGAACCGCTCAAGATACGATGGAGAAGATTTAAAGCGATCAAGCCACGATCCGCCGCGCTTTGTCGATTTTTGATGATCGTAGCGGAATCGCCGTCTAATGAGATGGGGGAATTATCACTGACAGGGTTTTGAAGTTTTTGAAGGGGGAAGCGAAGCAGAAAGAGAGGGTATATCACTTCATCTATCGCTGAACTTGCGCTTCTAACATTTCAAAGGTGCAAGCGCAGGGCAGAAAGTCGTCTTTTTATTGGAGGGGGGGGGGGGGGGCTCGGAATTTTTTTTCGGTCCGTTACTCCAACCCCACCTTCCCAAACATTCCGCTGATGAACACCCTTTGTTCTGTAGTTAGCTGCATGGTCAGGCAAGCTCATGATCACGTTCTAATTTACGACCCTACTCACAACCGAACCGTCAGTAACAATCTCTTTTACCCCCTCCCTTCATGTTTGAGTAAATTCATCGAAGCATGAAGGCCATTGTTATCTGCAAAGTCGGGCAGGCGTAGGGAAAGCTAACTGTTCCTTTTTTACTATCTATCTATCTGGGTAAAATGTAAATAAAATTTTCAAATTAAGCTTTCTCGAGCAGGCGTTGATCATTTTTTTATGCCTCCGCCACGAAGTGGTGCCGGAGGCATTGTGTTTTCGGGTTGTCCGTCCGTCCGTACATCCGTCTGTACGTCTGTACGTCCGTACGTCCGTCCGTCCGCTTTCGTTTACGCGATAACTTCAGTAATGTTTACTGGAATTTTACCAAACTTGGTCCAAGTATGAAGTATGATGGGGCAATTATTTGATTAGATTTTGGGTGAAATCAGCTAAAGGTCAAAGGTCAAGGTCAAATCATGAAATTGTATCCGTTTAGGCGATAACTCAAGACTGGATGGAGCAAATTTCACCAAACTTTGTTGGAGGATGATGTATGATGGGACAATTACTTGATTAGTTTTTCAGTGAAATCGGACAGAGGTCAAAGGTCAAAGATCAAGGTCAAATCCTGAAATGTATCTGTTTACGTGTTAACTCAAAACTGGATGAAGCAGCTTTCACCAAACTTGGTCCAAGGATGATGTATGATGGGACAATTAGTTGAGTAGATTTTAGTAACATTGGCAAGAGGTCAAAGGTCAAAAGGTCAAGGTCAAATGCTACAAATGTTGCAATTTCCCCCATATCTATGCAATGCCCAAAGGTATTTTCTTGAAACTTGGTGTGGACATGTACTATTGCGTAAAGATTCTCCAGAGAGAGTTTCATGTCATATGGTCAAAGGTTAGGTGAAAATGTTGCAATATCACTTTTCTCGCAAATGGTTCCATGTATCTTCATGGAACTTGGTACATACGCATGTACTGACTGGCAGGGATTATCTAGGGAATTTAGGGGTCATGGGTCAATAGTCAGGAGTCAAAGGTCATGGTCAACTCCTCAAAATTTTACTATTTCCCTCATATACTAGTATATGCAATGCTTGCATTATTAGTTTCAAAACTTAATACAATCATGCATTACCTAATGGAGATTCTCTGGGAAATTTCCAGCCAGAAGGTCAAAGGTCAAAGGTTAAGGGTCAAAGGCCAGGTTTTAATGCCCCCCCCCCCAAAAATAAAAATAAAAAATAAAAATAAAAATAAAAATAAAAATCTATTTTGTACCGTCATTACACTCTTTCTTCATACCTTGGAAATTACTCAGTGCATAAACTTATAAAAAGGTCTGTCAGAATTCAAGTAAAAATTCTCAATTCCCCAAATATGTGTACCTGCACTCTTAGAAAATTATAGCAAACCCAGTTCAAGACATTTCTGACAAACCTGTCATTTCAATATTTTGCCAGTTATGTGAAACTGTCATGGACCACACATTGTGAAGACATTGCACTATACGCCTATTGGGAGAATCATGCATTATGGCGGAGGCATCAGTCGCCATAGCGACATTTCTAGTTTATGCATGGGATGTCAAATGAAAGGAAAAAGAACGGATATTAAAGCTATGATTTTATTCTTTTTTTGCAAAAGATTGCTGAAAAAGTCTGAAATATTCTTTCAAAGTCGCCATTTACTCGTGCAAATGAAAATTTAGTAGCACCACTGTCTATTGTTCTAACTCAGTCATGCATGAATTATGAAGAACGTGTTGTGCATCAAATGAAAGAAGAGAAGTGTAGCTTTCAATCCATGTACAATTCATAGAGCAAATATATGATTATGATCGCAAAGAATTGCAATGAAAATCGATGTCGTTTTTTCTTGGACACGCTGTATAGTGGATAAGTACAACTTCACACATTTGTTGGTCTATCACTATGTTGAAATTCACTGCCTGTGAGCCAATGATCAAATCATGCAAGCTGTAATGTTAATACGATGGTATTTAAATCTATTCTTCCTTTCATTACATGCTTCTTTGATAAGATACAAGAAACTGGCTAGTAAGGGTTACAAAGGCAAAACTCTATGCTAATCCTATGTTTATTGGGATTACTGGAAATGTGTACCAGACAAAAGTTACAATCAATGTTAACATACCGCTTAGAACTCTTTGATGTCGATGGAGATGGGTTCGTCTTCCTTGGGTGGGGGTCCCCAGTATCATCACATGACCTGCTGCCATCTATCTGCATAGCATCCTAGTAAATAAGTGCATTTGAATGGATTTCCATGCTTTAAATGGACAAACCAAATGAGTGACAAAGTCGATTTATGCCAGGTGAAATAAGACTACGCCAAGAACTGGAGCCACGTGTTAACAAAAATGTACATGTAAAGCAGCTTTATGTCAGGACTCTAAACGTTATAAACCAAAATATTAAGTGTCTGATCTCTTGGGTAACAGTGACAAGTCATGCATCTGATCTTACCCTCTCTTCATGATTTTAACCTGTCTGACCTTTTCAATGAAAGACATCCACAGTGACAGAAGTTTCTAACCTCATTTCTCTCCCATTACTTGATTGGTAATTGTTCTTCCTGACCGTGAATTAAATGTTTTATCATATCAACTTCAACAAAATATTCCGATAAACCAATTTCCATCAAAGAGCCCAAAATCAAAGAGCCCAAATGATGTTTTGCAAATGAGAAGTGCTAATTTTACAAGTGTCTTGCAGTTTACCATTGATGAAGCTTCCACAGAGTGTCCTTGTTCAATTATCCTGACATGGAGGACATACATAAAGTGGTGAGCAAGTAGAGACTGTCCATTCTCCTTGAAATCAACCTTGAGGGGAAGTTTCCACTCCTTGCGCTCTGCATATGAGAAAACAAAAACATAACGAACTTGCTTGTAGGGGAGCAGCTCTCTCGCTTGTACAAGCCCCGATCAAAATGTGGATACAGAACCAATTAGAATTATCACTCATTGTGATTGATATACCCCCACCCACAACTGAGGGAATCAGCTCCACCAGGATTAACTTTTTTACTTTTTAGTGGAAAAAAAGATGTTACCATGGCAATGCACTGTTCAACAGTGAATAAATGTATTGCTCACTGTCAGTCACATGTCCCACATCTCATGTCCCACATCAGTCAAGTGCTCAAAAACTGGGTGAGCCAGATAGATAAACTAACAATTTCTATGGGTTTCATTAAAAATTGTGTTACCATGGCAACACAATACTGGACATTAAGAAAAAATGAAGTTTGCACAACTATCATAGCCGTCACATGTGCTAAATTTCAAGTCAAATGCTAAAAGGCTGAGGGGCTTAGGCCCTAGTTGAATTCACAATATTAGTGTATTATTTTCATTCCTCATACTGTTACCATGGCAACACATTTGCCACACTGACAAAAGATAATTTTTGCACATCTAGGTTAATGTAGAGTTAACATGTGCCAAATTTGAAGCCAAAATGCTCCAAAACGGAAAGAGTTGGGAGAATCGAAATGTTTGTAGGATTTTCATTCAAAATACACTGTTACCATGGCAACACATTGTTCAGCGATGATGAAATATGAAGCTTGCATATATCTTTACTATAGTGGTTGCATTTGCCAAATTTCACGCAAAATGCTCAAAGACTGAGGGAGTTACCTGTATCCACAATATTTGTGTATGATTTTCATTCAAAATATGACATTACCATGGAAACACATTGATCAACAATACATCTAAGTACCATAGTGGTCAGGTGCGGAGTGCCAAATTTCAAGCTAAATGCTCAAAGAGTGGGGGAGATAGCTGAATCCACAATATCTTTATATGCTTTTTGTAAAAAAAAACACTGTTACCATGGCAACGCATTGTTCAACACTCATGAAAAATTAAGTTTGTACATCTATATGCTATAGGGGTCACATGTGCCAAATTTCAAGTTAAATGCTCAAAGACTGAGGGGGTTAATTGAATCCACAATATTTTTGTATGATTTTCATTCAAAATATGCTGTTACCATGGCAACATATTGATCACCACTGACGAAAGATTATGTTTACACATCTACGTACCACAGTGGTCATGTGTGCCAAATTTCAAGCTAAATGCTCAAAGACTGGGGGAGTTAGCTGAATCCACAATATTTCTTATGCTTTTTAGTATAAAAAAGCTGTTACCATGGAAACGCATTGTTCAACACTGACGAAAGATTAAGTTTGCACATCTATACTACAGTGGTCAGGTGTGCCAAATTTCAACAAATGCTGAAAAACTGAAGGAGACAGGTTAATCCACACATTTTTGAATGATTGGTAAAAAATACCTGCTGCTGCCATGGGAACAGATTTATTAACGCACACATCAAAGGTGTTTTGCACAACTACACATTACATTGGTTGCATGTATCCCAAATTCAAATTGAATTGCTACAAAACTGAGAGAGTAGTTCGATCCACAACATTTTGTAAGATTTTTATGAAAATCTGCCGTTGCCATGGCAACGCATTATGAAATACTCATGGAAAAGGTGCCTTCCACATCTGCCTGTGATAGCGGTCACATATGCCAAATTTGAAGTTAATTGCTCAAAAAATGAGAAAGTAGTTCGATCCACAAGTTTGTGGGGAAATATGCTGTTGCCATGGCAACGCATTATGCAATACTAACGAAAAAGGTGTCTTGCACATCTACCTTTGATAGCGGTCACACATGCCAAATTTGGGGTCAATTGCTCAAAATATGAGAGAGGAGTTCGATTCACAAGATTTTGCAACGGACCGACCGCCCGACCGACCGACTGATCGACCGACCGACCAACCGGCCACCGACCTCAGAGTGATTCCTTTACCCCCATACACGCTATGTGAGGGTGGGGGTATAAAATGCCCATAGTGGCTTGAACAACAGCAATATTATTACGAACAACATCAAACTGGTGATAAAGGCACGGATATTTTTTTTCTTATATCACAGAGTGAATCTGTATTCCTCATGACTTGTAATTATGAATATATTAAGATATTTTGAGAGACTCTGTTGGATTTTTGTATGTCTCCCCTACTTCATCAAAATGAAAAAAAAAAGTCAATCAAGAAACGAAAGAAAAGAAAGAAAATACCACAAATCTATGCTTTTTGAATAACTCTGCATGAATTACGAGATCAAGGGGGAAAATCATTGTCAATATGGGCACACGGAATTGTCCTGAATGTATTTGGGCAAAATATAAATTCTCTCCCTAAAACAAAAAGTAGCATTCATACATGATCCTCACCAGGTTTGATTACAAAGTGCTCGGTTTTCATAATCATTGGTTCCACAGTTGGAGGTACTGAAAGCACAGCTCTAATTACATCCTGTGAGAATAATAGATGAATATAGTGATAACCGTCAGAACACTTTTCACCTACATATAAAGTTTTCATGATGTGATACTAGTAACATGACCTGCTCCACTTTTCATGTAAAGCACATTCACAAGCAAGAACTGTGTGCTGCAATATTTACAATAGCATCAACACACAAGTCAGTCAGTGCTCTTTGTATTATTCTTTCCAAGTTGCGTTGAAATGGTATGTTCAGTTACATGCAAACAAATACAATTATCATCATAAATATATATATATATATATATATATATATATAGCTGTATATATATATATATATATATATATATTTTTTTTTTTTTTTGCCTGAGCCAAAACCAATCGTACTTCACTCTATGATAAGCATTATTACAATTACCACTGCTTAGTTGGCATTATTTGGCACCTCAAACATGGACAGTATACAATGCACTACTAATGCAGACAAGAATTGTGATCTGTTCTGTATCACTGACTACCGATAGTTTTGGCATCTTATATGCTGCACACGGCAAACACCTATCTAAAGTAGATAGCAAGTTACCTGTGTAAATAGACTGTCTCTGCAAGAATTATCACATTTCTGTAGAAATTTGGCCTGTCAATAATCTTTCAAAACATTTCATCAACTATGATAAACTACCCTTCTTCCAGTAGGAATTCACAAAGTGATTTTACTTTCTTATCATGGTGCAGAGGAGTTAGCGATATGCTGAATATGTTTGATTCTTGTTTTGACATATCAAGTGAGGATGAAATGGGTAGCTATATCCTTAAGCGATTGCATTTCCATGGTACAAAATGTATTGAACTGTGACATCGAATACACTGTATGTAATGTTCTACATTTGTGTCAGAATAATTAGCAGTATATTATAAGTCTGCTAATAGAAAAAAGGCGTTTATATAATCGGTCTATGAGACAGTTACCAATTGAAAGCAAAACAATATGTCGCAAAACCAACTGCAATCCTCAGATATCCCTGAAAAAAAAAATTACACAAAGGACCTTGTATGGTCACACCCCTTTTTTGTGGCTTTTTCCATTTCAGTCAAATATTATCCATTCAAAACTGACCCGTAAAGAAACCACGTAACTAGTTTCTCATCTTTTTATGTTGGGGCCTTATAAAATTGTCCTTTCATTTTCTCTTGATAGCACTACATTTTTACTGCTTCTTGAAGTGAATAATTAGATTCTTCTTCACTTCATTTATTAAGACCAGATAGCATTTTCAATTTGAATTTTAAACAAGGTTATAAGTGGGCAATTTTGAAATAATCACACACTGGTAATCAGTGGTATATTATATTTTTGTTTGTTTCTTTGCTTGCTTCAAATGATCATCTTTGCCTGATTTATGAATAAACATTTAACATCCAATGCAATCCCTTCCCTTCTTCTGAAAAAAAAAATAGCTTGATTCAAATTATCATCTTTGCATGATTTGTAGATAAACTTTTAACATCCCATGCAATTCCTTCTCTTGTTTTGATTTAATTATGATAGCTGAAATGAAAAGTCATTATGTGCTTGTTACAATGGTTAAGAATTAAAATTTTTCTCATTCTTCTAAAACACATCTTTTTAACACTCACCTCAATTTCTCTATGAAGAACATCTTCACTCACATAATCACCGATATTCCTGCTGACCAAAAAAAAAAAAAAAAATGCAATTAATTACATGTAGAAAATGTGTTTTGATACACCTGCCGACGTTGATATCTTTCCCATTATTCTCACTGCTAGTGACAAATTCGCAGAGAGAAATTTTCATTATATTGCATTCAAGTGAGATAAGGGATTCATTTAACAGTTTAATAGAATCTACTGATCCCATTTTTCAGTGAAGTGCATGTAAGAATATTTTACCTTTAAATGTACTTCAACTATCAAATTTGAATTGCATTACTCTCCTAGTAGTAGTAACCTAGTAGATCTAGTTCTAGTAGAAATAGAAAACTTATGACAAGTTTGAATGAGTAGCAGAGTATCATCACAAACCTAGGTTCTGACTGACTTTTTAGTACAGTGTATTTCATGCGTAAAACCGTAACACCTGTTAAGTAGTGTCAGTGTTAGATCTATAAACGAGTTAGGGAGAGCGTTAGGCCAAACGTTAAGACTTAACTGTTAGACGTTAACTTGGCTTAGATCGACCTAAATTCTGTACATACTACTTAGAACCCGGTAACATCTGTACGGTTTAGTACTCTAGACGATCTATTATTTTAGATTTGTTAAATTGTAATGTTGGGACTAGACACATTTCAACTCACCCTCTGGTTGGAGGAGTCATGAATGTCTTTATCTTGAACACCCGACCGTCAAACCGAATGCAGCGACTGTCTTTTCCTGGCAGGGAAAACCTCTTCAAATGTGCAGCCATTTTCCTTTCTTTGTTGATCCACTCCATTAACGATCCCAGAATGGAGCACTGTATAATGTAGCTTCTAGATCCTCTAATTCAACATACGGTAGACCTAATGAACGAAGTTAACAAAAAATTAGATTCGGCCATTCTACAATCAGACCTAGGTTAGGTTAGTGAGTTAAAGTGTTAGAGTAACACATGAGACACCCCCATGAGATACATTTTGTAAACACTAACAGTTAGTGACTAGCCTATTTAAACGTTAAAGGGATTTCCGACAACCAAACCTAAAGCCATGGAAATGACAGATCTCGAGGCCTAACAGTTAACACTAATGCCGAGTAATGGTTAATAAAGTTAACACTTTTGTGGCCTCCGCTGTGCACCGATTGAATTTGATTCATAAATTTGGCCCCTAAGCTTAACTACTCACAGTATACGGATACACAGCCCAGTCGCTGTCGCACAGCGTACAATGTACTTACAGCGTCTGGTCGGGCTACCCTATAAAGCTAAGTAAGACTGAGGCATAACACGTGGTACAAGTTAATACAACTCTTACACTTCAAATTAGGCACTTTCTAATTTACTTTCAATAATCGATATCGTATATCTTAGCGCCTACTGCCTAACGTTAGACGTTTCTAGAGTCGAGACATACCAAAGATCGTAACATACCGTATCCGCCGCGCCGCCATCCATACAGAGCTAACGTTAGATAGAAGGGAGAGGTTTAGGTTAGCTAGCTAGCTAGCTTTACCGTACCTCGAGTACAACCTCGCACTGCATGCTTTACCTACCTCTACTGCAGTAATTTTAACGTTGAGCGCGCGAGCCCGGTCGGTCGGCTGCAGCTGTGGGGCTGAGGCCGCGCCCAACCTCTTTGGCCGCGCCCCGCCGGCCGCGCCGCCGGACCTACACGTACGTTCAGCGCGCTTGAGCAAGCTAGCTAGCTTGCTCACCAAATCAGTGCTAGGGAAAAACATGTTCTGAGCATGCGCAAAATTGCGGATCAAAATCAATTTATTTTTAGCTCGCGTCGTCTGAGTTTTCACGACGTGGTTTGTTTTGTGTGTGTGTGTGTGTGTGTGTGTGTTTTGTTTTTTGTTTTTTGTTTTTGTTTTTGTTTTTGTTTTTGTTTTGTTTTGTTTTGTTTTGTTGTTGTTGTTTTTTTGGGGGGAGGGGATGTTTCACGAAGAATTACTCCAGGGGCCCTTTGCATAAAAGTTACAATTATGAAACACCCCCTGTACTAGTACAAGTATTAAAGTCGAACTTAGATGGTAGGCTGTGTGTACGAGTAACTTCTCCTTCTTCTCGTAAAGTTTGCCTCCTTCAATGAGCTGAAGGTTCTTGCAGACTGTGTCATTTACATTATAGATACATGTAATTTACAGATATTTACAAGCACATAACAAAATATGAAGAACAAGACTAGCCACTGTGTTCAACCGTTTATAGTCGGTTACGGAATGCTCCCACAGATGGCGCTACAACTATTTCCGACGACAGACAGGGAATTCCCGCTCCTTACTGTTCTCGAAAGAACAAATGGCGATGCGATTCAGTTCTCGAGTATGGTATTTTATATCTGATAGGAATGAGGTTGCCTGGCTCTCGTCAACTGAGTAACCTGTTGATACTATCGTCCTGTGCCGAAGATGATGATTACTTCAATGATATTCTGATGTTCATATACTATAAGAATGAAAATTTGGAAGACATTTTCATTCAGGTATTATAAATTAGGGCCAAATCAACAAAATAAAGTAAAGGACGAAGGATTTTCTGTGAATTTTGATAACAATCTAAAGTGGATTCCAAAAACATCAAATAAAACTGAAGAGAGAGAAAAAAAGCGCATACCATAATTCTAATCTCAATTTTTAAGTTCGACTTAAATTTTTCATGAAACACCCCCTGCTTTTGGCTATCTTTACGCCGATTAACATGGGGGCGCCATTTATTTATTATCTTTTTTTATAGCTTGCGTCCTAGCGTAATCTAAACATGCTAAAGCTACAACACGACACAGTACAGAGGAGAGAGGAGAACGTCCAACGCAATCGTCGTCTCAAACGTCCGCGTCGCAAAACTAAGGGCGCGTTTGCACCGAGCACGGTAACGGCAACGATCGTGTTTTTTGCTATGTTGTGCCAAAAGGAATCAGTAATTGGGTACAAAGTCACCCAGAATTGTATTCTTATGTAAAAATCAAGAGCAACAGAATCACCAGTTGAAGATTAATTTTGTGTAGCAAAAAAAAAAAAAGATTAATTTTGTAAGAAAATTATTAGCGGGGAAGTGATATTGTAAGAGAACCAGACATGCCACCTTTTGGCGCACTATCCATATGGAAAAAAAAAAAAAAAACCGGACCGTTGCCGTTATGATACCATACTCGGTGTAAAAGGGCCAAGCTCCCTTACCTTGCCATCTGATTTGATGAATGCGGGTCAAATGACATTCAGAATAATCAGCTACTTGCACGCTCACTCGTATAAGGTGTTATAATTATTATGATTGTATTGTCTAGGCACATGATGTCTTATCCTAAATATGATTCCAATTGTTTTCCTCATTGAGGAAGAGACACCCTAAATATGATAAGTTTTCGTCTATAACTCCTAGAAAATAAGTAGAATGTATACTTGTTTTGGTTCTATCGTATCTGTGTGTGTCATAAGAAGAGAGGAGATCTAAGATGCAGAGGAAGCAGAAAGAAGAAAAGAAAAGCATAGAAGAAGACGAAAAAAGAAATAGGCCTAGAAAGAAGAAGACAAAATTTAAATAGAAGTGAGATAGTATACTCATTGGCGATTTACCCGCCCAATTAGGATACTTTTTCAACACCGAGTAATCAGTCTCTCACAAAATTGCTCTTCTTTGTTTCTCTCTCTTCCCATCTCTCTTCTCAGTTTCCCCTCCCTGATCAACTTGCAAGCTTGTAAACTGAATTTAAAAAAAATCAACGACAGTGCAAAAGTTCCTTGTTGCAGCCTTTTTGCTTTTAAATCAAAATGGTTAACTATCGTACTGGGTCTCACATACTTTTCCTTGAAAAATCGTCAGAAATATGCTATATACGGTGGTAAAATGTGCACCAGATCGTTGAATTTCATTTCTAAAAATGCAGTTAAGCTCCCTCGTGAGGGAGGGCTATATAATTATACTCTCTACCACTTACTTGCACGTTTACCCTCCAAGATTGAACATTATTCTTGCCCCCCCCCCCCCCCCCGCAAAAAACCCCCAAACATCATGTCTGAATGAGCTATTAATTTTGCTCTGTATACGCTTACTTTTATACTTCCATATACAGTTGTAATGTTGTCTAATATTGTATGATGATTAATAATTCACTGGATGTATGTTTTATTTGTGTATTGCAGGGTTGCTCTGGCTCTGCTTCGGCAAATAAAGATACACATGCATTTTGTCTATCAAAACAACTTGAAGAGTATATAATTACGTGCAATTGTCATGCCTACATTCATGCGCACAACCATGCCCCTTCCAGGCAGACCCCACAGAAAAGTCTTATTTTCAATAAAGTTATTGTATTGAACCCTGGCCCCATGCCATCCTGTAATTTAATCAACGGCCCTGTCGTAATGTGAGAGGAAAAGTGTCGAAAATTCCTGCGTTGGAATCATTTACTTGGGTGCAGGATTGAAATTCTTTCATGAAATGGATAGGTTTCCCGTCCAATTTTGTCAGAGTTGCGTCCGATTTAACGATGTGATTATTCACGTTTGAGCGAATTTGAATGATCAGTATATAGAGTTCAACATTCAAAAAGCTAAAGTTCATTCAATTTGATTTCATCAGCATTATACAATATGTGATTTCATGATTTTCTCTTATTATAAACGTTTATAAAAAAAAACGCATTCATATTGAATACGCACGTGAACGCACTTAAATTCGCATCAGCACCAATTCAAATTGTTTTGAAGTTGTTATTATGTTAATTTGGACGTGAAAGAAGGCATAAGAAGAAATGAAAGATGAAGAAGATGTTGATGAGCCTGTACTCGTACATGATTTACTGAATCTTTAATGGTAATATTGTCATGATTATGGAATTTATTTAAACTACCCAATTAAGTAAGATACATAAGATGCACCTTGAAGATGCATTATGAATACTTTGATCATTATTCTTATTTTCTGCCACAACGATATAACAGATTTTTGTTTATTGTCAGAATATCATGTTCTCTGTAGTTATGTTGTTCTTTGAACAATATTGTTATTTGTGTAAGCCTATATCTCTTGAATGTAGTCCTATTCAAACGCTGGTGGAAGGCACTTTTCCTCATTCGTATTTTTGGACAATAAAACATTAAATTCAATTCAATTCAATTCAATTCAATTCCATGAACAGGCAGGCATCAAAATCAATGGAATCATGACGCTCTTAGAGAGTTTTGGCTACACTTTGCCATGACAAAGTACAGTTATTAGTATCGCGGGATGCTATAGCGCCCTGTATGCTGAGAGAAACTAACGGGCGCGCAGATCAAGTGTCGTCCGTACCAAAGATGATAGAGCGCCGCGTTCGTACGCAGTGTAATGGTCAGGGACATCTCGGCTTCAAAATACTACTCAGTACAATCTCACATCATACGTATTATGCATTACTGGTATGTGAAGTTGTACACATCGCGTCGGATTCGGAGAAACCATTGTGAAGCAAACCAGAAAACAACTGGCAGATTAATGACAACAACATACTTTTTGACAACTGCGACTGCGCTTTTAAAGGAACAGAGCAGTTAGAGGTTTTGGGTGAGTCCCTGTCTTTCAGTTACTTTCCGTCATGGCATTACAAGATCAAAGAAATGTGAATAGACCAAACGTAGCCGCAGTTCATTACCAACACAACAGTCAACACTGTGAATTACTGATGCTGCTGTACACCGGCGCAGCTCCTGGCTTACCTACACAACCGTAGCTCAGTATTTTAATGAATTTACGCTACCGTACTCGTAGCCGCAGCAAGGAGGTTGAAGAGATGGAGTAAAAACAGAGTTTGATTTCTGTTATAATGTTCATAAATGAGAAATATGGAAATAAAAGAATTGAATTGAATTGAATTGAATTGAATTATTCCCTTTGATCTATGTTGGAAGCCGCTGCTCAAAAATATTTGAAGCATGTGCTAAACTTGACCGAAAGATCGGTCTGTATCTGTCCGTCGGGGAATGTTCCGCGGAGACTGCGTCTGGCTTCACGGATCCCCTCCGTATACAGACCGAAGTCAATGATGCCAGCTCCTGTGTGGCAGTAGCGCACAGATCAAACGTTACGATAAACCAAATTTCAGACAGCTTTTTTACATTCAAACAAGTTTGACATGACATGACACATTATGCAGCAATATTTGGGGTTAATTTCTCACATTTTGCAATCGAAATACTCACAGTAACGCGGTTATAATGCAGAAATTTTATCCATATCGCAACATCGCCGTTCGCTAGCTGTAGGTCGCCATTTTGAATCTGTAAACCAATCACATGCGAGGTACTTTATTAAGTAAAAAAAACACGTAGAAACTACCTCGCATGTGATTGGCTAAATAGATTCATACTGTATGTTTCTGCAGTTTGAACGTGACGACGCGACGGGCTGGTTGATGTGTGTTTTGCGTTGAAAATTCGACCGAAATATTGGATTATTCATTAATCTGGTGAGTGTAGTCTATTCTTGAATAGTTGATTTAACTATTCAAGCTTAAATTTGCCGACCTACACGTGTAGGGCCGTGAATTAGACGCAATCGAGAAGGGTGAGGTACCTCACCCAATTTTCCATAGGGACAGTGGTTAAGAACATCCACACAGCAATGGGTACTACAACCTTCCGTCTGTCTATGGAGGACGGCGTTAATGGCAAAATACAAAAGAGTCCTCCGGACAGACGGATCTTTCTGTCTAGTGCTAAACAGGATCTGCCGCGCCGATACGAAGACAAGGAATTGACTCGTGTCTCATTGCATAATCACCAGCCACTTTCAAAGGAAGATATGATATGTCTTTGTGATGGTAATTACTTTTCGCTATCCCTTCTTATAAAAGGTAGGTGGTACAGACACGAGGATGCGCGAACAGAAATTGAGGAAAAAATGCTGAAATGAAGATGAATTACTCGACTGGGCATACGCGGGCACTAATTAGTGATATATCTATCATTCTATCAATACAGAATTATACTGGAAGATTATTACATGTTAGTTTCATTTGGGGAAATTAAGTGGAAAAGTGATAAAACCAGCTTTCCAGGATGTTACAGTTTTAAACATTTTCACATAATACAGCTCTGATTTACACTTGTGCGCAAAATTCTGAACGGAATTGACTTTTGAGTTTTGTTTTACATGCTTCATCATTAAGTGAAATTTCAATTCATTTAATAGATAAATAAGCAAAATATGGTCAACATTATGATATCGTTCAAAATGAATCTTCAGATTGCTCAGCAAGACGGCGGCTTGGAACATCGGTCATCAAAGGCATAAGTGCACCTGTGGAATTCTTTTGTACATCAATAGAAATCTGACAACTGTTTGAATAATTACAGCCAGTTGGAACTCCATAACCTCCTTGGTCGCAGTATCTGTACTAGTACCACTGACTGGGGGGGGGGGGGGGGGGGGGGGCACTGCACTACCACGTACCAGTCGGGGATCGGAGGACGGGGAAGGGGGAGGGGGTGCATTTGGTCATGCTGGTTGCTGCAACTTTACCCAACTGGCCGAAAGATCGGTCTGTATCTTGTTGTCGGGGATACATCACATGTTCAGCAGAGACTACGTCTGCGTCTGGCTTCACGGAATACTCTCCTAGTTGGTCCTACTGACGTACTGTCAGTACTGACTGTCCAAGTCCTACACTACAGATGAGAGCCGTTAATTTAAAAAGAAAAATTCATTGTAAATTTAGACATTACAAAAACTCCACCGGACAGACAGATTTTTCTGTCTAACGACGTAATGTTTCACAATAACATAATACACTTCAATGAGCAATGGCATTGCGATACTTTTGTACAGACACAAGACCATGTAAACAAAGAGCCAAATGTTATGAATATAAAATTATTAAATGATGTACCAGATAATGTCCTCTCGTCGTGTTCTGTGTAACTAGTACATACGTAGATCTACTGTCGAAAAGTTGAGACTTTTTCCAGTCTCCCACTCTCGGAGATGTCTCAGACACCTCATTAGTTGTGACCAAGTCATGGAGAGTACTTGTCCATGAGGTCTCCAAGATGTCTCTGCAACCTTGTGGAGGCCAATTGGTGACCTGCCAGAAATGTCAACAGTCGTTGGGACTCCTCTGCAATTAAGAAGACATCTCGGAGATCTGTCACAGCGATGTGTCCACTTCTTTGGGTGCATACTGTATGCCAAATATTTCGCGAGGTTTTTATTTTCGCAAATTTCGCGAGTCAGGTGCTATTCGCGAAATTAAAGACACCCGGAAATATTGACTCTGATCCCGATGTGGATGTAAACGTACACGTTAACATTTTCTGTGTTCGGTACAGGACTCCACGATCGCGAATTTAAGTACTCGCGAAATCGTTGGGAATTCCCGATTCACGAAAATTTAGACTCGCAAAATATATGGCGTATACAGTATGTTGTCACCTTGTTTGGAGATGTCTCAAACATGGTAGACTTCACACTGGAATTGCCTTCTTGGTGAGAGCACAAGCCATAATTTTTTTTTTTCCCAGAGTTGCATTAGTCGCGGCAGTCACAGTGAAGTCTCTTCCAGTAAGATAGGCAATTCACTTCCTGTGTCAGGACCTGCGTAGTACCGTATTTACTACAGTAGCCATAATTCTAGTAGAGCTACTTCTGCTGTAAATCTACTCGATCTAGTTTAAAGTATACTTCATTTGTTTTTATCAGTTTTTGGGATGTTCTTAATTTCAAGTTCAATTTCAGTCAAAACAGTTAGTTTAAGATGTGTCCAGGATTAACGTCTTGGTGAAAGAACGGACATCCAACCATACCTTCAGGTTAGCAAAGGGCTAAGATTAGGGTTTTACATGTAAATTGAACTTATCTAGAGATCTGTCATATCTATTGATGTCATTAGAATCAGAGTCAGCCCAAATTCGAACTGAACCAAGTAATGTTAGGAAATAATCAAAACATGGATAGCTTATTATTGAGGGGGGGGGGGGGCACCAGGCTCAAGCCCCCTCTTTATTTTCGGTTAAAAGAAATAAAAATTAAAAAATGGGGGTGTGTGCGCCCCCTTTAATTTTGCAAAGACACCTCCCCTATAGCCTTTACAAAATTTCTCGATCCTCCCCTAGCTGCTAGAGTACCACTATGATGCAGTGACTATAGAGCAGGACTGACTGCAGGGCAAACTAAAGATGCGGCCATGGATTGATTGTGGGAGGTATTCTATGGGATTTGTTTTTATACTTTTTTATTTCATGAGGGGCAAAAAATGAGGTACAATCTGATCATTTGTGGCCTCCCCACCATTGGATTCATGTAGAAACAAAGCCATTGATAAGTGCAGATATTTCTCGCTATTGCCAGTGACGTAAAAAACTCCTGCGCACGCTGAAGAGTTCTGTCACAGGTGCACTGTGGGATTCCTCGGTCCCTTGTTCGCTTCCGGTTGTCTCACGCGAGTCGCAGTTCCCATACGATTCAATGGAGTTCTTTGTCTGCTTTTCCGTTGTTAGCCCTATTTTTCTTGGCTACAATTCAGCTTAAAAGAGTTGAAAGTGTCTAAGATTTACTGATTTGCGGTCGTTAGAGTCATGGTTCACTACTGCAAGGCTTCAATGTGCTGGTCACATGATGGAAAGCGAAGAAATCTTCAACAAAAAAATACCTCTTTATGAAGACAGAGCGTGATGTAAGTGCATGTGCAGCCAAAACCAGGGCAAGTTTGTCCCATGAGCTATCCAATAATGCATTTAAAACGCTGCTCTGCGCACGGCACCTATGTATTGGCGATACCCTCAATTGAACTCTATTTCACTTTTTAGTAGCTCAAAAGCTGGTTGAATGTGTCCGGAACCACATTTTTGCTGTCAAAACAATACAGATCTGATACAGTCTATGCCATGTATCACATTGATTGTGTTATGCTGATGTGAATGCAGAATGCTGTGTGACAACGTTAATATTTCCAACTGTAATAGCAATGGATAACAGCAACGAATGTAAAGAATCCAGTACTAGACCAGTACTCTTTTTTTTCCTACCAGATGTGTAGATTCTCTGCAGTTTGTATACGAATACACAAATGCAGATTATTTTTGAACTGTTTGTATTATAAATGTCTTGGTGCAAAGTTTACCATGCATGATGAAAGAGTTTCTTCTGGTACCCTTCACTCAAATTGTCCTTAGCCAACACAGTCTCTCTGACTAAATATATTCAAGTTCAAGTTCAAGTTCAAATTTATTTCCATTCGACATAAAATCATCAAACAAGTCATACAATGAAAACACATAGATACAAATATATGAATATCAAAAGAAATACAAACACAAAACAAGAACAAGAGCCGATGCGTAAATTCATGTGAATGGGGGGTCAACAGAGAAGAGCAATAAGCCTTGTAAATCGCTGACCCCTAGAAAACATAAGTATCAGGAGTATAGAAAAGAAACTAAGGAGGAAAAGAAAAGGACAGGACTGAAGAACAAATCAAAAGACATACCACGTAAATGCAATTAAGATAATCATTCTGAATGAGAATATGAATTCAGGAGTAAAAAATTATAATTCCTTTTAAAACTATTCAAAGACGGTTTCATTTTCAAATCAAATGGTATTTGATTCGGTCTATCAAATCCAATCCGATTAAAATCCAATTTTGGTATATATATTAAATCCAATCTCTATCCTGAAGCTTAATTCCAACACTAACTGTCACATACACTTACATATTCAGGAAAATCTGTCCACATTAAAAAATTATTTCATTCAGAATATTTTGGCACATATTTAGTTACCTTTTATATTCTTTAGTTGGAGGATTTGTTTTGGAACTCTTGCAGGGGTAGTAGCCATGAAGCTACCCACACTGACACAATGTACAGTGTACAAAATGTACTGCTGTGTCTTGTCTGCCACAACCACATCTAGTGTCCCATGTTACTAGTGCTACTATGGCATGTATCATGATCAGTACTTAGAAAGAAAGATGTGAATGAAGTAAAAAAAACAAACCTATTTTGGGCATTCAGTAAAAATTTTTATTAGTGTGTAACAGTATGTAACTCTACAGAGTGTGGAAGAGAGGTTTGCAGTAACACCTTGGAACACCTGTATAGAGTGTCCCGTGACTGTTACATTCACTCTTTTAGTAAAAGTTTGCTGCTGGTGGGGTAACAGAAACATATACGTCCCTGACTCATCACATGAAGAGAGCATTTTGATAAGTGTACAATCTAAGTGTTACACAATGTGGCATTTTAAAGCTTGCCTGTCTGTTACAGCAGAGACTTTGTATTTGCTATCTCACAAATATCTTTAAAATTTTGCAATTTACAGTGTTCATACATATTTGTATAGCAACTTTCTCTGAAGAGCACAGGAATGCATACAGCTGTATAGTACAAGTAGGGTTTTGATATACAATGTAAGTCTGCCAGTTGAGATGGATTTTAGCTGTGTGTTCTTGCTTTGCATTGCCAAGTCATGACAGATTGCCAGGATATTCTAAGAGACGTCCCAGAATCATACAATGTAACAGATATGGGAAGGTTATAAACCCACAGACTGTCATGCTTTTATTTTGCTTTAGTTGTCTCTATGTTGAGTTATGTGTGTCTGTGCCAAAAGACATTGTTTTCTTGTAGACTGATGTTATCCTAATTAGAAAATGAGATATAGTATACATCCTGTCTCCCATTTTGTTGTCTGTAGATTCAATTTCCTACAGAACAGGATGTGTACGTACATGATACTTTTACACGAATGTCCTTCCTCTTCAAGAATTATTGTGTGACAAACACATTACTGAGTAATATTTTCAAGCCCGTACCTGTTTCAGCAAGAATAGGTGGTGTGGTACATATAAATGCATTTCACAGCAGAAAGAACAAAAATGCAGCTGCTTACACAAATTGTTTCATTTTGCAATGTTTCTGTATCATTGTATGGCTCATATTTAGAATTGATTTGTGCAAAATATGCAAATGTGTATCAGGGGTACCCTCGTACTGTTTTGCAGGCACACCCAAAACTTTTTCATCAGTGTATGCATTGTCTTCATGGTAGGGTTCAGCACATTGTCTTACCGTCAAGAATGTGCACAAATTAGGTTATGACAATGTTATGCATCCACACTAATAAAGTCTAATTTCTGTGCCATGCCAGAGCTAATCAGAGTTTTTGTGATCATTTCCCCCACTTTTCCATGTTTTTATTTTTATTCTTTTTTAATCTGTTTGATAGACAAGTTCAGTTCTCTTTAGAAATCATTCCCCTTCATACTTAAAGGACAAGTTCACCTTCATAGACATGTGGGTTGAGTGAATGCAGCAATATTAGTAGAATACAACAGTGAGAGTTTGAGCAAAATCGGACAATCCTTAAAAAAGTTATGAATTTTTGAAGTTTCTGCTCAGTCACGGCTGGATGAAAAGACTACTATAGCTTGTGATGTCACATGAGTACAACGATATAAAGAAAGAATAAAGAAAATTCAACATACATGTATTTCCATTTTTCTCCCATAACAAAACAACACTCGACTTCTCTCTTTCAGAAGGCAGGGGGAATAATATTACCCTTAACATACGTCAGTAGCAAGTCGAAGAACTGTGCACTTTATTCAAAAAGTAAAGTTTGGTGAAATTCTCGTTTTATTTTCCTTATATAGTTGTACGCATGTGACATCATGTATACTGTAGTAGTCTTCTCTTCCAGCAGTGACTGTGCAGATACTTAAAACATTCATAACTTTGAAACTTTCACTGATGTGTTCTACTATTTGCTGCATTCTCTAAATCCTAATGAAGGTGGACTTGTCCTTTAATAGGCTGCGATCTTATTTTCTTCCTGTTGCATTACTTGCAATGATGTCAGTTACAAGTGTATGTAGCTAATTTTTTTCTAGTACACCATGCATTTTGTACTTCTGTAGGCTGTATGCTGTCTGTAGATGATTTCACATAAGCAGGAAACAGTTACAAGCGAGAGTAATGAATTAAAAAACACACGGTGACACACTCACACACACCCACACACACACACACACACACACACACACAAAACCCTATATAGATAAGTGATTTTTCTGTAGAGAATTTGGCCAAATTACACACAACTACATGTAGGGCGACTTCAATATCATCATAATATTGCCACCTCATTGTTGTTACTACATGTATGGTTGTCCCTATTAGGAGACATGTTCTAGTAATTAATGTGCATCAAATTTCTTATTCATCCTCTACATAGATTGCCTGTGATTTCAATTATTTTTTGGAGAAACAACTTATTCTTGACTTTGCATGTTTTATGGGAGATAAATTTCTCAGTCAAAAGATTATGATTTTTAGTAATCTGTGGTCTTTTTTTCTCCTTTTTATGTAGTGAAAACTAATGTTTCAAGCAACATCTTTGAGTCATTATCATATTTGATGCCCTAAGTGTTTTCTGTATTGGTTATAAATCTGCTGTCAGTCATATCTATAATTTAAAGTAAATCCAGAATTTAGCAGAAAATACATGAATTGTTTGCATATTTGTAATTGTCAGCAATATGTCATTTTGTTCAAATTAATCTTGGAGGAACCCATTGGGGAACCCATGTTTATGTGATGATACAGATTAGATTATGAAATATCTCTATGTCTTATTTCATTTCAGGCATATCAAATGGCATTTGCAGCTACACATTCAAGGTGGTGATTGACTACACATTAAAGAGGTCGGGTTGTTGGCACATGTAGTGCTTAAAACGCGTTGCGGTCAGCTCTCTGTAAGCCCAGTGAACTGGGAAGCAGAAGACCAACGCAGGGACCCGACATCTGCTGCAGAGCTGTGGAAAGTCGTACAGAAGGTGGATTAAACCACGGATATGACTGCCGTGGAATTCTGTGGCTTGTACAGAATGTCTTCGTGTGACAGCGAGAGTGAGGATAGGAGGGACAAAGGAGAGGAAGTCAGGATAAATGTATATGACATGGTACGTACATCGATGTTGATGACTTTTGAAATGATGATGCAGATTGTGGTTGGCCTAGGAACACATGATGAAGTGATGCAGTGGGGTATTTGATATGTCAAACAATCAGACGTTACTCATGTCCATTTGTTAGTGACCCATAGCAGGAACAATTGACCATTGAAGTTCGAAGATTCATAAAAGCACAGTTCGATCTTATTCTCCCACAGAAATGAGTATCATTGTGTATCTTATGAGCAACTTTATAACAATTTCTTTAAACAAGTAGCTTTTTATAGAATGTGACAGCAGAAATAAACTGTGCTATATCCGTGCTGTCTGATTTGGTCGGCTTTCCTTATGATGGTTCAGACTGCTGTAAAGGGATGGCATATCAGTATTGGTGGAGATGAGAATTGGGCTCCTAACTTTTTGTGAAATATCAAGAAACCATTTATGAAATAGTACAGAGCATACTATTCTAAGAGGAATTCAAAGTTCATTTGATGAAAATCGGTTTCGGAATGGCTGAGACATCCAAAACAAAGTAAAACAAAGCGATCATAATAAAAGGTGGGTCCCACCTTTATTAGGATTGCTCTGTTTTGGATATCTCAGCCATTTCAAAACCAATTTTCATCGTATGAAACGTTGAATTCCTCTTGGAATTACATGTTCTTTCATATTTCACTAAAGGTTTCTCGTTATCTCACTAAAAAATGCTAGAAACTTGAAGTGAGGTCTCAACAAAAACTATACGATCCCTTTAATATTAGCCCATGTTGATTATTTCCTGTGAAGTCTTGTATGCATGTCTTTCAATAGCTCTGCCATATGGACATGGCCATGATCTCTAGAGGCTGTGCTTATTTAGTGGATACGTGCACATCAATCAAAAGCTAGACAGTCAACAGAAAGTGTATGACCTTACTGCTGACAGCATGAATTAACGTGACAATGGCAGCATAAATTTAACATGACAATGTTTACAGAATCCAGTATATAGTGTCAAAGAAAAAGAAGGGGGAAAAAATGATTGCCATATTATTACTGTTGCGATGCCTGTGCTGCCAGGCCACTGCATGCAGTAAACTGATAATTTGCTTGGAGAAATTTTCCTGTGACGAGGGTTCAGTTGATACATATCACTGTTACATCTATTTGCAATGCTTGGAAATAGTGAGACTACGTCAAGAAGTGATTGCTCTGTCACTGATTTGATGAACTACAGCCATTATCCTGTACACAAGGATTTGCTTACTTCATGCATGTCCTCACAGAAAGTTAATCAAATGAACCGACACTGTATCCAGTTTCCAGAGTGCCAGCAGGGGAATTGAATTGTAATGTATGTGAGATAACAGTGTACAATGTACAAAGGTATCTTGTTTCACATAATATGCACTTAGCTCTCTGTAATGTCTTGACAGGGATCTTTTGTTATTGTCATTGTTCTTTTTTTCCCCCATCACCAAAGGTTTGTGACATATTTTGTTTTTTCTGTTAGGGGAAATGTTTTCTCTTTGCTTTGTTGAACTTAGGATTGTGTTACTAGTGTATGTTCATTTTCACTTGCTTGTCACTGGAAGTTTCTGAATATTAAACATATTTCAAATATTACCTTGACTTCTTAACAATTCTTCTTTTTTCCCCCTTTCTGTTGCAGTATTGGACAAATGAGTATACAACAACATTAGGATTAGGCGTGTATCACACAGGCATCCAAGTATATGGCAAAGGTAAGCAGTAGGGGTCCTATGCATGGAATGTAGTGAAGAGAAATATGCAATGATGGAAGTGTGATGAACATTACAAATAACATATGTTAGTATTTGTTGCATCATGTACCTTGAAGCACACAACGCATGTTTGGCAGATATCCGGCAGTCTATGCAGTCACATTGAAACCTGCACAGTATACTATACAGGTCAGCTTTGCCCATTATGTGTGTGAGAGAGAGAGAGAGAGAGAGAAAAGGCTGCATTCTTGTAAAATGTCTGGCAGATGAGGATTATGTACAACCTTGAATTCACACTTTGAACACAAAGACAATAGTTGCTACTGCTGTTGATAATCAAAGACTTCAAAAAGAAAAAAAAAACACCATATGTTTGTCACAGAAAGCATTGTTTCTCAACTGTATGTAGAAGTGTTGGTTGCAACCACTGAGCCGTTTATTAGCTCACCTTAGCCGAAGGCTCAAGTGAGCTATTGCGATCGCTCTTCGTCTGGCGTCCGTCGTGCGTCGTGCGTCGTGCGTCGTCCGTCGTCCGGCGTCCGTCGTGCGTAAACTTTTTACATTTTCATCTTCTTCTTGAGAACCGCATGACCGATTTTCACCAAACTTGGCAGGTAGCATTCCTAGGGGGATAGGATCTCAATTTGTTCAAATGGGCACCATGGCCCACCTGGGAGGCCCCAGGGGGGCCCAAACACACTAAAATTAAGGAATCTTTAAAAATCTTCTTCTCTAGAACCAGAAGTGATAGGGCTTAATTGATACTATGAGTAAGGACATTGATGACTGTAGTTTCAAGTTTGTTCATGGGGGAATCAGGGGTGCCCCCCTTGGGACCCAGGGGAGGGGGTGGGGAGGGGTCCTAATGGGGCCTAAATTGTACATTTTCATCTTCACTTTGAGATCGCCATGTCTGATTTTCACCAAACTTGGTAGGTAGCATCCCTAGGGGGAAAGTATCTCAATTTGTTCAGATGGGCACCATGGCCCACCTGGGGGGTCCCCAGGGGGCCCAAACCCCCTAAAATTAAGGAACCTTTAAAAATCTTCTCTAGAACCAGAAGTGATAAGGCTTAGATGATACTATGAGTTAGTACATTGATGACTGTAGTTTCAAGTTTGTTCATAGGTTTGGTGGAATCAGGGGTGCCCCCCCCTTGGGACCCAGGAGAGGGATGGGGAAAAGTCCTACAGTTGAAATGGAGCCTGAATTGTACATGTTCATCTTCTTCTTGAAAACCTCATGATGAATTTTGACCAAACTTAACAGGTAGCATCCCTATGGGGATAGAATCTCAATTCCTTCACAGGGCTGTCTGCCCCCCCCCCCCCCCCCCCCCCCCCCCCCCCCCCCCCCGGAGTTGAGGGGGGATCCATATGCAGACCAAGTTTCCAATGTTCTCAGGTAAGAGTGTGCAAGAATGCATGGAAGGTGAAATTGCGATACTCAGGTGAGCGCGTGACCCGCGGGTCTCTTGTTCTTGTTTAAAAACGCAAAGCAAAGATGACATTCAACTGTTTTTGGTTTACAGTGTACCTCATTAAAAAGTACATGGTACATGTTAAATGTATTCCATTCTCAAAATTTTATTGATATTTCAGACTTTCAACAAAGCATGTAAAGGGGTGTGCAAACTTTTCATTGTAACTTTGATACAGTGTAGATGTTTGTATGAATTTTACGTCACTCATACATATAGTAAGTTACATAAGTACTGTGTTAATTGCTTCATTGGATGTGCTTTTAGAGGGCCTTGTAGGCATTTTGCATGTAGTTTGTTACCCCTTCACTCAATATTACAGCTGTAGTACATCTTTGCAATTTAAAAAACTACTGTAGTTCCCTGCAGTTCAGGAGTGTTGTAAGAATAATGTCCCAGGGTATAGCCCATGTTTTTCTCTCATTCTGCACAGCTTTTCCTATTCGATATAAACATTCCTATCATGTCAGAGAAAAACTTTATAGCTTTGTGACCTAATTTTTGTGAATTTCAGTCACAAATTTCTATCTTGCCCCTCCTGTTCGTGAGTGTAAAAGCTTGGCTTTGCCAACATATTTACAACTGTACATATTATTATAGCAAACTGCCTGTCTTCTGCTGAATTTAGTTGGTAAAAGTTGTCTTGCTGCTTATCAATATCGTGACTTTCAATTTGTATCAATAGAGTCAATATGGCAGTATCCAAACTACTGTAAAGCCAGAAATATTTGCATGCATTTTAATTTCACGAGAGCCAAGAATCGCGAAACTGAAATGCACATGATGAAAGTTCTTGTCTACACTATATGCATTGAATGCCAGGGGCAATTCGCAAAAACTCCGTGCCGTGAAAAAGGCCATCGGCTCCAATTCGTATAAATTTGTGCCGTGAAAATATGCTTTCTAGGATGCAGGATGATACTAACCATTTAACATAGTGTTATTGTAGGTGGTGTGATCAGAAAAGAATATTAATAAGGTTAAAGGGATAGCAAAATGAGGCATGTTTACAAGGACTCAGCATTTTGCAAAAGAGAAGGGATATGGTAAAAAAAAATGCTCATTCACACACATGCACACACACACAAAAATGATAAGATCATGATTTTCATTTGACTGCAATGATTACACTACAGCTCTCAAATGAGGTCTTGCTGCCTATAAAACAATTTCCTGTGTGCAGTGCTTAATAATCCATCATCCATTAATGTACATTTAGCCAGTGAATTACAGCTGATTTTCAAGATTAATTGTGTTTGCAGTGCTCTTTAGAATGAAGTCTGTGCTTGCAATGGAACCCACTATCGTTCATCCCATACTGTGTAATTACACTGGAGAAGCTATTGTATGGCTGTAAAGTGCCATTCATTTTGTATTATGACTATGTTAAGTCAATTTGGCTCTGTAAGCTGCTTTTCCAAGTTCAGAGCCAATCAGCTGGCATTAGTGTTGCCACTCTCTAGAGTCTGTACATTTCACTTTCTCTGTTTTGTATTGTGTTGATATTCTGCTGGCGTGTTTTGTGGCCATCTGTCTAGTCCAGTCATCCTTTTTTCCTTGCTGTGGTGTGAATTTTTGCCTCTTTGCAATAAAGATGCATTCTGTTGTCTATCATAGGGTCATGCTGTCCATTCAAATATTATTTGCATGCTTGTACATAATTTGAGACTACGATAACATACATAGGGTCATACACCAAGCATGCAGTCTCTAGTTGGTATGCATGTCTTCAAGATAATTGCCCTTCAGAAGGGGAATCTACTCATGATAGTGATTAAACTTGCATGCAGTCTTTCATTATACAAACAATGCAGTGTCAAGAGTGCACAAATTATGCAGATGGTGATGTGTCACAATTTCAAGCTCATTGACCATGTCTGATAGATTTTTTTTTCAGCTGCTTCTGAATAATTGACTGTTCAGTACATAAATTGGGGGATTGAAAGGCCATCATAGCTGAAAAGAATCCCCCTTCCCACACCAGCCCCTAGTGGCCATTTGTTGTAGTAAAAGGTTGATTTTCAAGGTGGTAGAATCCTGAGAGATTAAAGGGTGTGTACAGTTCTGGTTGAGGTGAGGATTTAGCTTTTAACGTTTTGCGAGATATTCAGAAACCACTCTATGAGATGTCAAAGAGCATGCAGTTCTAAGGGGTATCAAAAGTTTATTTGATGAAAATTGTTTTTGAAATGGCTGAAATATCCCAAAACAAGGTGAAACAAAGAGATCCTAATAAAAGGCGTGGTCTGTCGCCTTCTATTATTATCACTTTTTTGGATATCTCAGCCATTTGCAGACCAATTTTCATCAAATAAACGTTGAATCCTTCTTAAAATGACATGCTCTTTCATATTTCATAAGAGGTTTCTCATTATCTCACTTAGGAATGTTCAAAACATAAATCCCCACCTCAACCAGTACTGTACAGTCCCTTTAAATATCCATGTAGCAAAGGCCTCTGGCATTGTAGTTAGAGACCATGCTGAATGGACTGTATCCTACATGTACAAAGTTATATCCAGCCTTATATTGTTCGTGTATGTAAAGAAGAAAATACAAGGGTTCTTGTGATTACTGTTTGAAGAACTGGTACATGTATGTGTGTGTGTGTGTGTGGGTGTATGTACATAATTCATGTCTATCCAAGGATGTATCATACAGCATGTGTAGCTACAACTGTACAAGTTCCTGTGTATAAAACATGAAGAGCACATACAACTCAACTGTAAGGCAATGATAATAAACAATTTGTGATGCATTTCTGACATAGGGACATTAGCTGTATAGAGCTACAACCAGCTTGTGCTCATTTTCTAGCATGTTTTATGAAGCTGAGTTTATACAGTATAATGCAATTGAATCATAAGATTTACAGCATACCTGTACCTTAATATGTCTCAATACTGGAATAGATACTGATCACTGCAAAGGTATTAGGTTCTTCATTTGATATACAGATGTGTACTGTATTTGTGCCAAAGAATTGGGTGGAATCAAACCAGAGTACACTAATTCAAATTGTACAATGTACATTGTATGTCAGCTGTCAGTTTGTATACGGTACAAAGTTTTGATATAAATTACTCACGTGAAGTACCCATTCAAGCTTAAAGGGTGTGTACAGTTCTGGTTGAGGTGAGGATTTAGCTTTTAACGTTTTGCGAGATATTCAGAAACCACTCTATGAGATGTCAAAGAGCATGCAATTCTAAGGGGTATTAAAAGTTTGTTTGATGAAATTCGGTTTGGAGATGGCTGAGATATCCAAAAACAAGGTGAAGCAAAGAGATGCTTAATAAAAGGCATGGCCTGTCGCCTTTTATTATTATCACTTTTTTGGATATCTCAGCCATTTAAAACCAATTTTCATCAAATAAACGTTGAATCCTATGCTCTTTCATATTTCATAAGAGGTTTCTCATTATCTCACTTAGGAATGTCCAAAACATGAATCCCCACCTCAACCAGTATTGTACAGTCCCTTTAATTGTGACAGATTTGCACAAAATATGGTATTACTCCACCTAAGATGTAGATGTATACTCACCAGGGGTTGTAAGAGTCGGTGAAATTGTAATTTAATTGAAACAGATTTTCTGTATGTAAAAACAAACAAAAACAAAACAAAAAACGGTGTGCACGTGTATGTGGGGAGATGTATTTTTTCATGTGTTCTATCAAGTTTGAGCAAACTGTAGGTCATTTTTAACTATATCACATGTGCTAGAGCATGAGATACAGTGTAGATAATTTTAATGCAGATATTACTGCACCATGTACACCTTGTACATGCAGAAAGAGGGCAAAGCTGTTTATTGTTGTTTTTTTTTTACTTGTTTTTAAATACACTGTACGTTGGATTATGCAACCATGTTCCATGACCATTGTGGTAAAGTATTAAAAAAAAAAGTCAAATGCTAAAGGCTTGGATTAGCAGTGCCATGTAAGACACACTGAAACAAGAGCTGACGTCCTGACGATGTGGTAATTGGAAGTGAGTGACTAGATCCCTTTGAACTAACCCACTGTAATCCACGCTGCAGGTCATGAATGATACATGCATTCTGGCATGCTGTGCTCCCATTACCTTACCCCAAAGGGGGCTGACATTCTGGGCAATGGATGACCCATCTAGACAGTCAGTCCCTGTTCACCCAGCTCTCCTTGGTATATAGCATGGAGCTACTAACAGTAGCTCCATGGGTATAGTGAGAAAGTTGAACTGCTCTTGGCTGATTAAATTGTGATTACACTGTACGCTGAGGCAGTCACCGTCTTGCGCTGTACTAAGTACTCATGTGAAATGAAAGCAGAGGCCTTAAATGATTACACTTGGCAGTGCACACTTGTATTGTTCATTGCTCTGCTGTGCTCTTTCAATATAATAAAGTGGAGAAAATAAAAGAGCTACATTGAATTAAGCAAGAGAAATGTTGACGTACTGTACGTACAATTGTACATAAAAAGCTGTGTGGGGTTTCAAAGACCAATTTGTGGAAATCGTTTGGGATTTGAATCATGATATTGGCTTTGAATACCCTTCTTTAATAGACAGTTACTGTCTATTTACTTTTAAATGCTTCTATAACATATCATAGAGAGATTTAAATGTCAAATTTCCCTGGGGCTTGGCAAAATCTTCATATATTTTATATTTAATTGAATATGTGAGCAAATAGCCCCATAACAAGATTAATTCAAGTCCTTCCAGAAGTACCATCTGTTCAAAGGCTTGCGGTGAACCCAAAATGTCACCAGTTTTTAGAAGGAAAATGTACATTACTTCACTATATAGGCCCTATTGGCTTTATCCATCTTTATAATTACTATTGTACCAGTTACTGTCCATTACTTATAAATGCTTCTCGAACATGTTATAGAGAGTGTTAAATATCCAAGTCCTTCTAGGAGTACCAGGTATCCTTCATATGTTTAAGGGCTTGTGGCGAACTCAAAATGTCACCAGTTTTCGAAGGAAAATAGTTTGACCTTTGATATTCACAAAGGTATGGCTTACAATCTACAATGGATGCTTAAAAGTAGCCAAGAGAGCTTCGAGCCTTGGAGAGTACTTACTTGTAAATGAGAAGAAAAGGGGCTCCTCCTGTAAAGCTTGTAAAGCTTCATTGAACAGGAACGTATACATGTCATCTAACTAAGGACAATGCATAACGTGTACTAAGGGACTGTGACATGTCATTGCTTTGAAAGGGCACTGTAGGAATCAAAGTGAAATCCGACTGTGGTTAGTTATGGACTGAAATTACGCTTTTTTTTTCTTTTTTTCTTTTTTTTTTTTTTACCTGTACCCCTCATTTCTCCCTCACATCATAGAGAATCAATCACCCTTGATCTGAGGGGTTAAGGGAGCCATTCAAAGCATGTCTTTGGAATGCATGACTTGTGTGATCCCACAAAACTTAGGAGTACATTCACTTTCAGCTATCACAAAATCTGTATTACTCTGTAGATTGATGGCTTGCTTCAAATCTGAAGTGGATATTCTGATATTTCACTTACTGATATTTTTTTTTTTAAGCAGTTGCATACACTATGGTATTGCATTAATGATCTGGCCTCACTAAAAAATTGTACCTTAGAGAAGAAAATCGAGTTGGTTGAATGAAACTGGTAAAATATGAGCACTGACCAGTCAAAGTTTGATCAAAATCAGACTAATTTTGTAGAAGGTAGGTCACTAAAAAGCATGATCAAGTTATCCCAACATGGTTTCCTTTTGTTGGGGGACTTTGATCTGCTTTATCTTTAGCTAACTTCTTTACTGGACTATAACAAGGCTTGCTTAAAGATCTTTACATGCTTTTGTGTGGAAACATAACAGGCAGCCATATGACTTCTTGAATGTGTGGACAGGAATTAACTTGGTCTTCTTGATAGATACAATTTATGTGCGTACAGTGTAAAACACATGTGTCTGAATAGTAAGGATTCTATGAAAGTTATCTTTTGAGAGGACAGCACTAAGCTAGACAAGATATGTTTGACATTCAATGTCATATCATTTGGCAATAACTGCTGTAAATGTGGAATGTTTTTGTTTTTCTCTGCTCTGTCAATTAATGTATGTCATACTGAATAGAATACATTGTTGTTGTTGTTGTTGTTATTTTAAAGGAGGAAGAGAAAGAGAGAAAAAATGGGGCCCTATACATCAAATAATTTGCCCCATAACGAGTATACAGAGTAATACAGATTTTGTGATAGCTGAAAGTGAGTGTACTCCTAAGTTTAGTGGGATCACACAAGTCATGCATTCCAAAGACATGCTTTGAAGAGCTCCCTTAACCCCTCAGATCAAGGGTGATTAATCGTTGTTGTTGTTTTTTTCGTGATAATGTCATTACAATGAATAGTATCTCTGATTCATCTGAAGGAAAAATTGTATTTATGATATTGTATTTTTGATATTGTCTTTCTTTCATCTTTCAGAGTATGCCTTCGGTGGTCATCCATTTCCATTCACGGGAATATTTGAAATTGAGCCCAAAGATGTTTCAGATTTAGGGGAACAATTCAGCTTTAAGTAAGTATCATACAGAGTTTGATGTCATTTAGATATAGCATTATTGCACCAACACCAAAGAAAGACAGGAATGAGTTACAGACATTCGTAGACTTCATTTGAAAGTACTCCCCCTTTTTTTAATCATTAATTATTTATGTCTGCCTATTGTAACTGTGATTTGTAAATTAGTATGACAGTTACATGCATCAAGCTTGGCAGTAGCCTTATTTTTACTGGCCAGAGAAAAGTGCAAGAGATTTTGTATGCTAGAATGAAATTGAAGTCTCATGACACAAATGATCAGTGATTGGTGTTATTGAGGTAATATTTCATTGACTGGTCAAATACTGTTTGATATATATTAAAAATGTCATTAAAGTGAAATTATTAATGTGTGCTCATTCACTGTAGTTCAGTCTGTTTTCAGCTGTTATGACAGCAGCATTTACCTTACATGTAACTAATGAAAGAAAATTATGGTAGGAGAATAGTGTAGTGTCTCAGTTGTTTTCTGTGATATTTCTTGTCATAAATCTTCTTGTTGTTTGTTCAATAAAAGTACATTTCTACAGTTGATAATACTGAATAATGTTGAATAGAATGAATGATCTAGTGAAGGCAATGATGTTGCACGATTAAAGTGACATATTCAATAATTGTGGCCCTGTAGGGAATCGAGAGGGAATGATATTGAAGGCAATGGTATCTCACAATTACAGTTATGCATGCGATATTTGATGTCCCGCAGGCAAACAAGAGTGAATGATAGTGAAGGCGATGTTATTGCCCGATTTTACCTGACACATTGAATATTTCTTGTCCTGCAGAGAAACAATAGTAATAGGTCAGACCGATCTGACGGAGGAAGATGTGATCAAGGTTGTGGATTGTCTCGGCAAGAAATACCCCGGGGATGCCTATCACCTTATCCACAAAAATTGCAATCACTTCACACAAGAACTTGTACAGGTGAGCCTAAGACATGTACATTGTATTTATCACAGCATAAATGTGTGTTGTTGCTGGGTTTTTTTATAGATCTAGGACATAGATCACATCTTGCCAGTTTTCTTGATGTTGAGAGTACAATGTTGATGTTCTTTTGGCAGTTGCTGCTTACAGTACCCGTTATATAAAATATCATTCATGATGTTGAATGGCGGCTCGTCATTGGTAGACACGCAAATCGTCCTCTCCACTTTTAGATTCCATTTCCTGGATTTAGTGTAATTTCTCGAAATACTTACCTGGATTTATTATCATATCATCATTTGCTAATTCCACCATGAGCAAGGACGGACGTAAAAAGTATCCCAAACGTGGGAAACTGCTGGATTTGGAAGATGGCGGCACCTGTAGTGACGACAGTTTGTCTGGGACAGGTGAAAGTAAGCAAAAGTCCCCTTTGGGGATGCACAGCACAGTGTTCAGAGTGCATTGATACCAGTACTTTCTAGTCCAACCATGGAGGTACCTCCATGGTCCAACAGAATACTAGTCTACCAGTATTTTGAGCGGCCTGTCTGGAACTTGGAAACAAGTCAGATACATACAGCTGGGTGTACGTAGCTTCTTGTTGACAACTACAGTAGTTCACACTCACTTTACTCTGTTTTGTGTACACACCATTTACTAGCAATGTAAATTTACATTTCCTATAGAAATGAATATATTCATTCAGCTCTATCAAAAGAAATTGGAAATTTACCTAGTGCACACATTTTGATGAATCAAATTTATATCCCTAGCTGGTGCAACATTTTGCTTTTTCATGATAACAATATTTACTAGTTTGTAACTGATTGAAGAATTGTCCTACATCAACCCAAATAAGCACCAATTATTCAGTGTTTCAGTAGTAGCAGTGATAAATCAGTTGCAGTAGAAATAATTTGATGCAAGAATCCATTAATTTAGATATTCACTTTGCTATAAAAGATATTTATGTAATTATTATTTTTGTGTGTGCAAGTACTCTTGAAATCTGATAATAGTCTTGCCCAGTGGATGTTGATACAAAGAGAAATTCATATCTTACAAAGATTCATATTAACTGCTTCACAGGTCTTTGATCTGTTTTGCAGAGCATTATGTAGGATAAGAAAATCAAAATACCACACTGTGTGTTACCTATCATAATATACATCAAATTCTTTATTGTGAAATATACTAAGGTCTTCTGCAGCTAGAATATATGTGTGTAAAACCAGATATTGTTGTATTCCTTTTAATGTCGTTAATTTTGTGAAAGCCAAGATTTGCGAAATTAAAATGCACATGAAAGCTCTTGTCTGCACTATATGCATTGAATGCCAGTGGCAATTTGCGAAAATTTCCTGCCACAGAAAAGGCCGTCGACTCTAATTTGCAAAAATTTCATGCTGCGAAAATTTCCTGACGATAACTACTTCATGTACATACTTATATGTACATTGTAGCAGAGCTCAAGATGCTGGTTGTTACAAGTACCAGTCCAAGGAGTTTCTGAGTTAAGATGGTTTGCATGTAATCTCAAGACACAGCTCCAAGGCACACTTGAGTTTTTGATACAGTAAATTGCTAGTCAAAGTGTAAATATCTGATTGAAAAATTTTCATGATGCTGATGCTTTAAAGGAGATAGAGAAAAAGAATGTTATACTTCATATGTTAAAAATGTCATTATCTTTACGTGATCAATGCAATACTGTAGTACTCTTAACCCGTTGAGGACGAGTCCCGAGTATACTCGGGCAGGTGTCTATGGGAAATGCGTGTTGTAGCAAAATCAAACCGTCCTCGACGGGTTAAATCTCATTTCATGATGTTACTCAAGATTGCTCTTTAAAAGATAATACAATTCAGTCCCCCCTCATTGAGATTGAGACTGCCAATTTCCATTCCATTGGTATTTCCATGCTGATAATTGCATTTTTCTTGTTGCCATGGTTATTTTCTGACGACCACATTGTGCAGAGACAGAGCCTGAAAATCAATTTTGTCAAGAACTTCATTTCATGTAACTTACCATCTCCATGTGACATATGTATTCATACTGGATTCTCATGAACATGCTGTAAACACTAGCTTTAAGATTGAAAAAAAATCATCCTGCTTTTCTCGCAGCTTTCAAAATGTCAGATATCACAAACTTACAATTTCAACTAAACCACCAGTAAACATTTTACACAAGTGTGTGACACAATGGCTGTATCAAAAATAAAAGGCTCCGTGTGGGTAGGCCTACTGATATACTGTAAAACTGGAAATTTTCATGGTGTTGAAATTTTCGCACATTTCGCGCATTCATAAACTCGCGCAAAAATAAAAGCACACAAATATTTTTGCTTGCCATATGTTCCAGTAGTTGATGTCTTGATTCCGCGGAATTAAAAACCTGCAAAACTTGTACCCGTCCGAGCGCGAAAAATTAGTCGCACAAAATATCCACTTTTGCAGTAATCTGACCAGTATTTACTGGCTTGAAAAGAGAGCAAAACACAGCCCTGTAGTCTGGTGCAGGAATTACAGCATACAAGTTTGTATGACTAAAGCTTGGCCCTCTGCAGTAAATGACTTGCAGTGCCATCTTTCTCTTCCCACCTCACTCTCTATGTACAGTATATTCATTCTCTCTCGGCCTGAAACTGTGAAACACATGCTAATAGGCAGATCAAGGCTACTTCCTCATAACTTGCGAGACAAAGTTGTTAATGTGTGATCACAGTGAGAGACAGTCGTTAATGGGAGATCACAGGGGTCATTACACTTTTTTTTTGTGAATGATGACATTAAAGTAATGCCCTCCACAGTGTACTTGATATCCTTACTGAGGATTCCTATCATAGTCATTTTAAAGGACATTCTGTAGTAGAGACTCATTTTGCATTAAAAGTAATCAGTTTGAACTTACCCTGTAATCATTTGTACAGTTATGCAGCATAAAAATCAGGTTCATAAGATAAAGATATATGCCATGAAAAACTGTATAAGTCTGTTGATTGAAATCCTGGCCAGTGGTATCGAAATGAAAATAACCAGTGTAAGTTTCATTTCTTCTACATAAAGTGCTGGTATGTACACAGTGCTTCCTCTCTTTGAATATTGTGCTGTAAGCATCAAGCAAACAGAAGTAGAAATTTCATCAAATTTGGATGTACATGTTGTAGAATAGGGACTTTATGGAGCTTCAGTGGTTCATATGGTTCGTGGAACAATGATATTTTGTTGCAACTACAATGGACTTAGTGTACAGTTGCATATGACTGACTGTATGTGAAAATAATTACATTCATGAGGTAAAGACATACCTCATAACACAAAAATATTCAAATTATGCTTTTGAATGACTATTTCCAAATTTTTCAACTTTTCATTAACAATGAGTGGAAGCACGGAGTACAGAGATTCTTGATCATAATCAACAAACAAACGTGATAGGTTTAGGTTATTATTTGTTTAGTTTTTTTCTACATGTATATATCTTCATACCATTGTAATAGTCTGAAATTGCATCAAATTCATCTCTGCCTCCTCAAATCTTGAATATTGATAAAAGAGGTATTCTTGCTGTGTTTGAATATATGAACATTAGTCTGAAAAACAAACAACTGTATGATTTATTTCCATGTTAAAGAAGAAGAAAACTCTTCCTTGTTTGTTCCTATTCACATGCAGCTGTGTGTGTGTGTGTTTGTCTGCATGTGGAGGTTATAGAGATTAATACAGTACTTCCTCTGGGAAAAGGTCTGTGTTATGCTGTGTGTAATTTGCAGAACATTCATTGCAGAAGTTTTCTGAGACACTGTTCAAGGATACAGTGTGATAGAATATGTAAGAAAAACAGACATGAATATGTTATGTAGAGTCTCATCAAAAGTCGCTTTATGTCTGGTATTCTCATGCAGCTGACAATAAGATGTTTTGATCACCTGTACTGCTGTTTTCATCTGCCAAAGAACCTGCTGGAAACTATTAATAGTCATCATCTTGCTGAAATTCCCTCAGTATGCAGCATGTACTATGCAGTATATGGCTTACACCTCAGTATAATGTACATACTTTGTACTTAGCACTTTCAAACTGAATACAAACTTATTGAATAACAAAAATTGAAAATGAACTATTTCTCTGTATGAACATTTATACATAACACTTTTACGTGAAAGATCCACGAACTGTATGAACAACCGAGTTAAAGTGTATTACACTAACTGTATGAAGGTAAAATTGATAAGACAGTCTGATCTACATGTGCATTGTGCAAATGTAGCTGCTTACAGTTTGCATACGAATTGTAATAGAGTATATAGACTATGTTTGCTAAATTACAGATTGCAATAATTTTGTGCAATAGCTCTAAATGCAAGCTTGGTCAGATTGTGAGATTTTGTAGTATCAAGGTGGAGTGGTACAGTTACAGTATACTAACCAATACATGTGATATCTACAATTGTGCTATTATTATGTATGTATACATGTACAATGTAGGGTGCAGTTGTACCAAAAGCACACTTCTTGAAATACAATATTACAGAAGTAATGAAAAAGAAAAAGAAGAAGAAATGCTAACAGAAACTACTCAATTTTAATAATATGAGTACCAATTGACCGTATCTTTCAGCTCATGGATGTAATACTTGATGAATGAAGACTAGCCGTGATAATTGGGAATTTCCATATTTGCCAGCATGCAGGCCGCATGCATTTTTTTTTTTCCAAGCATTTGAGATCGCACAGTTTTGGTGTGGCCTATGTGCAGCAATAGTGCAAGCTCCAAATACAAGTGTTTCTGTGGCTGGTTGCATTTTTATGAATTCTTTTTTTCTAAAAATGTGTTGGCATACACCTAACATGGAAGGAAAGATAATTTTGGAAACTTTTAGTCACATTAATTTCTCAGTGCTAAATGCAGCATTGATGGAGCTTGATGCAGCTCCATAACTTCCGTCTTGCATCAAGTTTTTCTTCTACCGCTTCTGAAAAGTGAAACTAAGAAGGGGATTTTCTATCCTTTATGTCTCCATTCATGACTTTGCCCTTCCTGAGATTATTGATATACTAGTGTTTCTGAATATATCTGTGTGACTTAGAAGAAAAGAGGTGTACAATGTACGTATGTATACATTTCCTTTTCAGAAGGATAAGTTTGTTGTTGTTGTTGTTGTTGTTGTTGTTGTTGAAGTATTTTTCTCTTTAATCCAGGCGGTAATAGGAGATCAACTCTGAGCTCAACAAATTGCCATACAGGTGTTCATTTTGTGCATGCTCCTCTTCTCTTTAAAGACTTCCTGCCTATAATTTCTCACTGCACTGTGGCTTTCTTGTGTCTGGTGCACCTGTAGATACTCTGCGGTAAGGAAATCCCCTCCTGGATCAACCGACTAGCTGCGGTGGGAGCCCGCCTTCCCTTCATGGAGCGCATGCTGCCAAAGGAGTGGCTTACCCCCCTGGCTCTGGTGGAGGGTAACTCTGTGAAGGAACCGGAGCCAGCTAGGACCCCAAGTGACTCTGAAACGGGGAGCAAGTCATCATTATTATGACAGCCCTGCCAACCTCTTTGAACATTTCCTTTTTATCCTTTTTCTTTGGACTGACTTACCCCCATTCAAAGTGCTTCAAATTTTGTAACAAAAAGAAAGAGGCATGTGGATGTGAATTCATTTGGATTCTGAGATCAGTCTTTAGAAGTGAATTTCATCGACTTTGTGCTCACAAACATTAACTGACTCAGTATGGAAAGGGAAGAGATACATAGGCAATTAATACCTGCATACACTCAAAACAATAAGAAGTACTTACTAGTCCATTTTATACAACACAAGAGCATGAAATTATGTACTGATGCTAATTGAGCAACAAAAGAGTCTTTGGGTAATTGGTTATATCTCTGCTTTTCAAGTTTGATATACCCTCACATATAACAGTTAAATTATTCATTCTAAATGCGCAGGTTGGGGTAGGTAAGTACATCCTGGAAGATTGTTTATGACATTTAGGAATATTTGATATGATGAAAGCAAACATAGATATCTATTTTTGTGTGCATTTGTACTTGTGTATATATACATATATATATAGCTAGTCATATTTAGAAAATGCAAAACTTTTTCCAGTGTGTAAATTTGATAGCACTAAAACTGTTTAGTTCATCTGCGTAAATTATTTGTACCAGAAGATTTACTGACAATTTAGATAAAGTTTTTATCTTTGTGGAACATGAAAGTATTTTAATAACCACTGCTGTTCCTATGGGTAACTATAAAATCTATGAGTATTATGTAACATGTGGTTTGTGCCTTTGTGAGTACATGTAGGAAAGAGTTCTGCATGAGATTGCTTTTCTATGGGAGAGAATGTGTGAAATAACTTGTGTGGTTTGTTACTAAGACATATGAAGACTCAGGAAAAGGTGCACTTTTAAAAAAGAACTGTTCATCAGAACAAAATCAGCTGGTCCCATGTGGAGAAATGTCCACAAACCTGTTAATGGCTGTGACTGTCCATGTGCTACTTCTTCAGGTATGATGTGCTTTAATCTTTATTTTCAAGCTAATGCATAATCTCACCTACATGGATCAGAATATCAAAAGTACATGTGGGTATTAAAGTGCTTATTTTGATGCCCTATCCAAGTTTCCTTCAAAAATAACAGTGGCTTCTTTCTGAGAAATTTTCTTGTGCGCACAAAACGGCTTACTTCAGTTCTTCCCATTGTGTGCCTAACAGGGTCTAAACAACTGAAACATGAAATCCAAAGACACTTTCATGAATGGGATATAATTACTACTTCTTGTTTCCTTTTACCTAAACATTGTTTAATGTATCTGATTTTAGTGATTTAATGTGAAGAAGACCCAATCAAATATTGTGTTCTGTTTTGGTGTCATGTTCAAAGTAAGGTGGTGTCTGCACTCTTTCTCCTTTAGGCAAAAATTGCTATAGGAGCCATTGGGTTGACAACAATGTTGTGAGATTAGGGTTGGAGTCCTAAAACAGTATACATCCTTCTGGGGGTGTAGCAATGCAGTTTGATCCTGGAAAGATGTGACTTTGTTCAGAATTCTGCCCCCTGCCCTTCATCTTGATGGGCTTGGAGGTTACAGCTTACCAGATTAAAGCCATGGTAGCTGTGTCATCTGAGAGACCTGAATGAGTTCTTAGACATAAAAATCTCAGCCTTTCAGGTCATAGGAAATTTGATACAAAAAGATACATTTGAATAGATTGTATGTGATATTTTCCATTGTCTGCTGGTCTTGTGTTGACATACAGGTGTATTTCGGTGCAGATGGTGCTATTTCCTTCATACCACACTTCATATCACCATTGATCATTGCCTGTAATGTATATTAAATATTTTTTGCTCAATAAGTGTGGAAGCATGTCCATCAGAACTGGAAATACATATATTGTCACCCTCAATGTCTTTTTCATCAGTGATGGGATTTGAGACAGAATTTTATTTTGTTTTTCAGTGGTCTTTAAAAAAATTTTCTCTGAGAAAACATACACAAAAGATTTCAGTGTGACCATCCATGATATGTGAAGATTGTGGATCGAAAAAGGATGTGAAATCGGGTTACAAATCATCGAGTTACATTTCAAATTGGTAGAATGAATTTCGTCGATATGTGTGTAGTGGCAACTTAACGCCCTTATCATTCTCAACAGACAGTTTGTGAGCACTGCAGGCATGTGTGCAGAGTATCCTGCAATATAAAGATATTTTGCTTTTCTTGTGCGCTCTTTGAAGTCATTTATGAAATGAGTAGTCTTTTTCTCACAAGCTGACAAAGTAAACTGTGTTTGAATAATGAAGCAGTCCTCATTTCACTACCTTGCAAATTGTGTAATCCATATCCAGAGCTATGATGTGAGTGTCTTGGTACGTACACAATACTTTTCACCATGTAGGGAAAGGAGTAGCTTGTGTGTATTGTAATTCAGAGCATGTTACACATTAATTTGCACTTTGATATGTGTAGGTGAGATAAATTGAATGTATCCTGTTTTATCTTGAATATGTTTGTATTTCAACACCTATTAAACAAATATCTATGTGTAGCACAATTTCATGTAGAACAGGGAGGTGAAAATGTACGGTACCTGTATACAATGCATCAGTATGCTCCACAAGGTGTATTTCAAATGTTGTATGTTTGTAAATTATTTATTTCTCTTGGAAGTGTGCTGTGCAGTGCATTTTTTTTTTTATGCCTCCGCCACGAAGTGGTGCCGGAGGCATTATTTTTTTTTGCTCTGATCATATTACGTGCATCAGTTAAGTCCAAAATTACTGATATGTGGAGTAAAAAGAGCAATCAGAATGTAAAGCCTTCAAACTGAAGCTATCAAAGAAGAGCTTTGATTTTTTGCTTGCCCCTTCGTTGCTTTCATTTTGAGGCTGTAGAGATCTCCATTGCCATCAAAGATCCATTATGATGTTATGTCTAAGAAAAGATTATCCTGTAGCTATTTCCCCAGCTCTATGCTTTACTGCTTGCATGTACCATGGACATGATATGTGGCATTTGGGTGGATTTATATATAATTTTGCTACAAAGTTGGTCATGCCTCGATTATTGTCATGGTGTGGTTTAAACACTGAATCAATTTACTAACTGACAATGCGATACATTACAGAAACTTGTATTTAACAGATTACTCACTATGTATCACACTGTAGGCTGAAATGTCTTGTAGTTGAGGAAGAGAAGTTTCTTGAATCAGAAAGTCAAATTGAAGTAGCAGATAATTTGAGTTCAAATGTGGATGAATGCGGAGAAAGTACTGTCCATTGAAAATAAGTTGATAAATAGGTAATTTGGGACACCAAGAATAGCCTGCTTAGTCATATGACTTTAATTCCTATTAATAGAGGGCAGTTTAGCACAGCATTGACATAAATTCCATGTTTTCTTGGCAAAATGGTTTCTTGTGACTGTATATCAGAGACAATTGAGTTTTACACCATATCCAGGAAAGTCCATGCAAGGTAATTTGTGCTCACAAAGTTGGTGATTTCTTTTCCATAAGTTATAGCCTGTAGCTTTTGTCTCCTAAATAGACAGCTGTTGTGAGGTGTCCAAGAACAACATGTAACATAATCTTAACTGAGTCAACATTGTGTTTTAATCTTAGAGGTAATGTATGCTATGTGTGTTCCAAGTAGAGCCCTGAGTGCATTACTGTCAGTATTATCACCATCAGTCATATAAGTTTGAATAAAATCTTGCAGGATTCCTGTTAAATAAGCATTGTAACCATGTTGATTACTAGAAGTAATTTTTATAAGTAAAATTTATATCTGGAAATATTTTAAGATATTTTCTTGCCTTGAGAAAGCATGCTTCCTCTTTTTTTGTTTACTTGGTATGCATCTTTCTGATATGGTTCCGTTTTATGAAAAATATGCGCTGGGTTGTGTTATATTTAAGTCATTTTCATATTTTTTTTTCTTTGTAAATGCTATCAACCTATTATTGAAATACCATTATAATGATAGTCTCCTATATTCTGTAGTTACTATAACAGCTAGCTTTACATACACTGTAGATGCTAGTGAAATTTTGATAGGGATGCGTTTCATAGAAAAAATTTATCAGAAGTTTCAAGGCCACATCACAAACCATGACAATTATTCAGGGCAATAAACAGAGAGCCTGTGTAGTTTAATATTGACTGATATATAAGGTGAAAGAGCTTTGTTACATTAAGCTGCTTGATTTAGAGTCTTGGTTGTTATTGTTTGTTTTTTTTTAACCTCTCTCTCTCTCTCTCTAGTCTGCTAAAGTGTGATATACTTATTTGTTGGAAAAGTGAATTATGTGCTAATATCCCTGCATGCTTGTGCAACAGCAATCCAAATTGTTAAGACAAACTTACGTGGTAAATCTGAATCTTCAGATAGACAATAAGAGTATTTTTGTTATACTAGCCAGAGAAGAAGAAATTGGTTCCATGACATTTGCTCCTGTTACAGTTGCTCCCATTAAATATCTGCACGCTAAACCAAATACAGAACCTACCCACAAACATAACCCTAACCCTATTCCTTACCTTTACATCAAACTAATCCTTAAACCCTATCACAACCCTAACCCTAAGTCCTTGGAGAAAATAAGATGAGTAATTGTTGCAGGAGCAAATGTTGTGTCGCCAAGAAATGATTTTTGATAGTCTTCATGACATGTAGTGTTAAATATTGCAGTCATTAATTCCTGTTCATGAGACTAGCGCTAGAAAGCATTGCATTTTTGTTGAAATAAAAAGTTGTGTAGGCCTTACATGCATCGATCACCATACCTGAGTATTCGTCACTGTGATTATGAAGGAAAAAAGATTGGATTTACACCTGCCCGATGGTCTAGCCTAAACACAAAATGGGAATTTGGAACATCAGTCTATGAGAGTTCATGTCTGTCAGTTTTCCCATTTTATTTTTATTGCCAAGATTTAGAGGCGTTATAAAGGACTTAGAATTGACGAGGTTTAATGCTCTGGATTTTTGTAGCTCTGCAGGGTAAATTTTGATCAATCGATGCATTATCTGCTGTCGGTGTGGTGCGTAATTGCAGTTGCCGGGCCAGTAAATACTTAATGGCTTCACGACGGCGTGCAGTGTGGTTAGTTTTGCTGGTAGAATTGTCTCTCGTGCAATTCACAGGTAGCTGTGTGTAGTCTTCTTTGGGACAAGCTGCCTAGATGTCTGCAGATATTTGTGGTCTCTGCAAGGTATCTATTATACCAAAGCTCTCTCCTTGCTACAAGGTGATTTAAATTACTAAAATTCTCTAGCTCCATCAGTCATTAAATGATATTCTCACAAAGTACTTTCCAAAGAGGCATTATGGTACAAAGTAGTCCACTTACTCAATAGGTATTCGCATGAGGTAGACGCTATAATAAGTGTTGTTGTTGTTGTTTTCAACCCAATAGCTCGTGGTAATGATCTCAGTTCATCCACATTCATGGCTGCACAGAGGCAATTTCCATACATATTAGTGCAGGCTGAGTGGTAACTGGGTAGATGGATCAGGCACTGTTTAAGGAGAGCCCTGGGGTGGGATTCCATCTTGTATGAAAGAACCACTTCACTCCAGAGCAGTGAAAGAGATTGACATCAATAAATTGTTAAAGGTGTCATACAGATATTTGCAAAGGTCAGATGACTGGGAGAATGTGGTGCTGCAAGACGCATATATTCTATGAACCGTGGCTTATCATCTGTGTATTTGTTAATAGAAGAAGAGTTATGGGTTTACTTCTCATCGTGGGTTATTATACCTACTGAGAAGTTCAGAACAATAGCATCTTTTTATGAAACGCTCCTCAGCGCAGCTACAAGTGTTGATGCCTTCTGAAAAGTCGTTTTGCATTGAATTACCAAAGATTTTATGTGGATTTGTGTTCACTGCCGGACCACTGTGGAATAGTAGTGAAAATCGTACATTTCTCAGAATCCTCATTGTACTGGAAAACAAAACAAAACAAAACAAAATATAATATACCAAGGAAAAGGAACAAACATGTGGAGGAGGTTCAGTGTATGGTCAACTAATCAAAAGCAAGATCGGTAGTGGACTGGCAAATCTTGTCGTCTGGCAAAATTTTTAGCTTGGCATGCATGAAAAAATACAGAGAGATCCTTGTTCAATTTGGGTAGCGTATCAAGGTGCTGGGCTGGACGGTCGTGAATAAACATTACACGATGACGTCACAAATTCATCGATTGCATGCATTGCATGCAACACTCGCACCAAAACATGAATGCATTACTACAGTAGTTCTGCGTGGGATACACAAAACATTATAAGAATCCAAAACAACCCAAGCATGGCAGCAAATCTCACATAGCTCAGTGGGTTGGGCGCAGAGTCTTAGACTCGACGCAAAGGGCTGTGCGGGTTCGAAATGGGTTCGAAACCTGATCAGAGTCTTGATATCTTTATGCCTCCGCCACGAAGTGGTGCCGGAGGCATTATGTTTTCGGGTTGTCCGTCCGTCCGTCCGTCCTTCCGTCCGTCCGTAATGAATTTTGTGGACAGAGTAACTACCAAAACCTTTTGAGGTATCCTAATGAAACTTGGCATGTATGTGTATTAGGGGGTGAAGTTGTGCCTATCAACTTTTGGGTGCACATGCTCAAGGTCAAAGGTCAAAAGGTCAAGGTCAAATGCTTAAAATTTTACTATTTCCCCCATATCTATGCAATGCCTGAAGATATTTTCTTGAAACTTAGTGTATACATGTAGTACCTAATTAAGATTCTCTGGTGAAAGTTTGGGGTCATGAGGTCAAAAGGTCAAAGGTCAAAAGGTCAAGTAAAATGTTAAAATTTCACTTTTTTCTCTGTATCTTGGAAATTGTTCAAGATATCTTCATGGAACATAGTGTATATGCTGGTCTACTGACTGGCAGTGGTTATCTAGGGAATTTAGGGTTCATGGGGTCAAAGGTCAGGGGTCAAAGGTCAAGGGCAATACTTCAAAATCTTACTATTTTCCTTATATTTGCAATGCCAGCAGGATATTTTTTTTTAAAACTTGATGTATGCATGTCTAACCCAATAGAGATTCTCTGGGATTTTTTTTTTTGCCAAGAAGGTCAAAGGTCAAAAGGTCAAAGATCAAGTGAAAGTGCTGAACTTACTTTTTTCTCCATATCTCGGAAGTGGCTCAAGTTATCTTGAAACTTAGTACATGCTGAATTTATTTTTGTTCTGCCTGACAGTGCTTCTCTTATAAATCAAAGGCCAGATGAAAATGATAACAATTTACTGTTCAATACAGAAATTGCGCTTTTTCTCCATACCTTGAAAATTACTCAGTGCATAAACTTATGAAATGGTCAAAGTCAAGTTAAAGTTCTTAAATCCCCAAATACATGATCTCCTATTCATCCAATTAAACATAGGTTAAGGAAGGTAAACATTCAATAGATTTGTGACAAACATGTTATTTTAATATTTTGCCAATTTTGTGAAAATGTAATCACACATTGTCCACATGTACTATAGACCTATTAGGAGAATCATGCAGTATGGCGGAGGCATACCAGTCGCCATAGCGACATTTCTAGTTTTCACCATGTTTTTTGTGTTTTTATAAAGTGGGATTGAGGTTTATTTCGTCAGTAAATTGAAGTCTTTTAAGACATCAAAGTGCAATACACGTCTATGACTGACGTCAGTACTAATGCGTATTTTTGACCGTCCAGCCCAGCACCTTAATACGCTACCTTCAATTTGCAAAAGCATTGATTCTCCCAAAGATGGATAATTCACCCTCTCCCCCCAAAAATGATCTCAAAATAGATTTTTTTCTTAAAAATAGGAAAAAAAACCCCAAAATGATGACAATAAATTACCACTCACAGTGTACTTATCAAAATAAAGTCAGGAGCTCAGGCCAGGATATAAAAGGTCAGATATTTGCAGAGGGTTGTACAAAAGCTGCACTGCCCCTTCAAATATCAGTGAGCTATCCACTTAGGGATCGACCTTGACTGTCCTGGAGCATCTTAGCATGAGATTCTCAGCACCAGAGATGAAGAGCCATGGGTTTGAATTATAGATTTTCCCACCAAAGGGTCTAGCAAAAACAAAAACAAAAACAGCAATCCCTTGGCCATAGTTAAAATGCAGTAAGTGTACAGCTAGGGAAAATATCATACTCTTGATTCTGGAGCATGGGAGTATTTTGTAAATGATTGTCTCTTTGCCTACAGTAGGGATATTGTGTGGAAGACTATTCAGGCCAGAATGCTTTAGCTTGTTTGATATTTTGTTTCTCTGCATTTTGTTTTGATAGGAGGATATTGGGAGCCATCCCAAAAGAGATTGCTGTCATAAATCATGATATGTCAAGATAGCCCATGATATGCTGTGAAATATGTCTTTAAAGTGCTGGTACATCCTTTCATGGTCTGCCGTACCTGCAAAAATTTGTGTGAAATATCTGCATGATGAAAAATATTGTTTTGTTAAATAATTCTCTTTATACCTGGCGTCATCATACGCGCAGCTCAGAGACGTTCATATAGATATGTTAGCCTGGTAAATAGCCAGCCACAGATTCCATGAATTGCTGTATTGATTTGTTTGATAGATTTAATATCCTCTTTGTAGATTTTTTTTTTCTCTTTTTCATAAAGCCTCTGATGATTCATGTGGTTAATGATGTGTGCTTGATTACTCGCTTGCCAACACAAGACTGATTTGAATGCTAGAGAGCTCCTTTAGCCTGTTTTGAAATGTACCCCCACGCGCCTAATAGATTGAGGCTGGTAGTTACTGAAGCTCTGCACTTTCTTCGTCCACAAGCTTCCCAACAAATTATTTATATGCTTGACAGCTTGATTGAGGCATTCTAGAGAGCAAAGTACCCCGTGGTACAAGCGAGATGTGTAAATTAGAGAGCAGAATATCTTGCCAAAGACATTACAGGCATGTAGTGATAGAAGTAAGAGTATGGAGGACAAGCAAAAGAGATTAACTGGTGTCGTGTAATTGGCAACATGTCATAATGGCAGTAGTCCAGGGCATTTTATTACAGACATCTCTTTATCATGATACATTTTGGTCTCGGTGGTGATCATTTAGTTTAACGTCATAAATGCACATATTCTGTAAATATTTTCAAGAAGGCATTGGATCATTTGTATAATGAGAATTTTTGCATCGCGCATTATATGTTTGGCAGATGTTATGTGACGTGAACAGTTGTGTATGGCTTGTCATAGCTTAGAAACTGAAAAAAAAAGTATTTTTTTCATAATGAGTATATGCAGTGAGGGAGTTTTGTAATGCATTTGAATTAAGAAAAAAAGAATCAGAAGAGTTGCAGAACTGGTGAAGGATTTGCAAGAAACTTGGATTACCTTAAATCTTCGAGTGATCCCTGAGGTCACTCCAAAATGAGTGAAAATGAACATTTTCACTCAAAATTCACTCCAATTTCACTCTAAATTCACTCTTTTTTGTATTCACTCCTTTAAGAGTGAATATTTTCACTCTATTTTTTTTAGAGAGTACAATTCTCCCTCATTATCCCTGCTAGCTCTTATAATGAAGGCTGTTTTCTTGGCGTCCATGTGTTTCATGAGAAAAATACTTGTTCAAATTTGTGTGCCAAAGAATTTGCTTGATTTGGCGTGCAACAAAGAACAAAAATTGCTGAAATTAGTCTTGTTACCATTGCTACTGCCTAGGGTTGATTTGTTTAGGGGTTTGTTTTGCTTTGTTTTGTTTTGTTTTTGGAAAGAGAAACATTCCCATTGTAGCCCTGTGTGCCAAATGATTGTTTTGTCATCTGTCCTGCAAAGAAAATGCAAGAAACCTAGTCAGCTGCTTCAGTTACTGCACATGGCAAAGAATGTTGGTCATGCTTCAGTTTTGAAGTTCGGCATTTATGCAGCTTTGCTCCGACACAGGGCAGAAAGTAAATCTGAATTTTATTGACAGTGACTATGAGCATCTTGCAAGACTTACTGCAATAGGTTGGTTTACCTATGTATTCAACTTTTGAGATCATTTTTCTCTGAGGACCTAGAGTCAAGCTTGTTCAGTTAACCTGCTCATACCAATTGCATTTCAACACTTGAAAAAATGTGTTTATGTATTAGTTGTAGCCATAAAAAGCAAACCTTGCAAGGGGGGGGGGGGGGGGTTATGTGATTGTCAGGAACAACCTTTTCTTTTAAAGACATGCGTACAATTTTTATTGTACTAAACTATTAAAAAAAAGGTCTGCTGCAAGTGACAGTTATAATAAAAGGAATATCATTTTCACGTTGTCATATTTTGTGAATCATTGTCAAGTATATTGCTAGTATTGCTCAGTGAATAGAAGATAAAAAAAAAATATTGTAAGAACAATCAAGCTATCTTTTCTTTGACTTATTGCCATGGATCTTCCTCCAAGGAACATGGCAACCCCTACCCGTCATACTTTGAAATATTCAGCATATTTCATCCTTCATGCATTCTTAATTTGCCTATTCTTCAGTGTGTCAAGCACTGTCAAATTTCAGGTATATTTTGATATAAAGATGTACTATATATCCAGTAAAACCATGAATTGTAAGTTGTGTACGTATTGATTCAGTAATTGTTATGTTAGCTAGATGTGAATATTTTCATATGTAATGTGTCGTGATGCAGTTGTCAAATTACTAACAGTTGATGACGTGAAATGATTTTAAAAAGAGCTGTTTGATGTGATCATTGGTATTAGCCTAAGTTGCATACTTCCACATAGAGGTCTCTTTACAACATCCATAACCAGTATTAAGCGTGCTATATCGACTCATACTTACCACTGTACAAGAATGTGTATCCAAAGAATGATATCAGTGTGAAGGGGGAAATCAACCCATGAAAAATTATTTTTTAGAAGAATTGAACAAATCAAATCAACAGAGATGTGAAAGCAGATAAACTTACAGCTTTAATGTTGAAGATGTGATTGTGTGAATGTTATTCACTATTGAGATTGAGCACTGGTTTGTGGGTACCTCAAGTTGACTGTATCAGGAATGTGATTGAATATTTTTTCTAATATTGGACAGTGTGTAGAAGGCTATGGGGTTTCCTGTGTCAATCTGCACTTATCCCAGACGATGGGTCAATCTCTAGTGCAGTGAATGTCATTTTATTTACAGAAACCAGAGGATTGTGTGTTTGTCAACATTTTTGAAGTAGACATTATTTGAATTGGAGAATGTGTAATATATCAAATTCATGAAACAAACTTGTTTCCATGCAGAAAAGTTGGAAGTAGTGACATTGTGCCAGCTCAAAGGTACTAGGGGTTTACATCCATCAGTCAAATACATCACAATAGCATGAACTACACAACCAGTCTGAGGTATCAGGCAACATGATCTACTATCTGTAAACATTACATCTTTATGATGTATCAGATTTCAATCAGAATTTCTCTTGCCTTTCTGCCTATGCTGAAAAGTTTTTTCTCTGTAAGGTTACTTCCTCATTGCGATTAGATCCTGAAATTCAAAGCATGGGGATTTGCATGGCAATTTTGCAGAGGTGCTGTTATTTCTGGTATTTGGGGGAATGCTATGAGTAGACCTTAGCATGGACTAAAATGTTCTTCAAACCTTGTAGGTGCAAAGTAGTATCAGAATGTATTGATTCGATATTATGTCGAAAGAGGGCAATACACAAATAACGTTCTCAAGTAATCTGTCAGTAAAGAAGCATCACATGTTATTGCAAACATAAGTCCTCATTTATTTGATACAGGTCTCTACCAACATATATCTTGCAGGAGAAAAAAAAAGAATGCAGTGTTTGTTTTAGATATCCTTCATTTCAGAATCCTTTTGAGCCATAATATATGTGATGCACTAGATACCTGTTCTAATAAGATAGGTATTGATAAACTGCATGTGTGTCATTCCTCATTCGGTGTCTGCAGCTTCTCTTCGTTACCCAGCATACCATTCCAGAGAGCTGTGCCATGTCAGTCTGTAGGCCATGGAAGGTGTCCCAAGTTCCGCCAGAAATGAGTTGTGGGGGTGGGTGGGGAGGGTAGAGATGATGGCTGGAAGTCATTTCCATCATGCTGTGCTGCTGTGCAGGCTCGACATAATTTACAGATTGACTATGAGTCAGAAGTCTGCTGGACAGGTTCAAAGACAGATGGATTATAATTCCACATCCACACATCTGTGTTCTGCATTTTGGAGAATTCACCTTTAGTGCAGTGTGTTTAGGGTCGCTGACTTCTCATTTTCTGAAGTGAAGGAGCATAAGACGTATTTGTGCATTGTAATTATCATATATGACAAATTGTACCTGTGTTGCATTTAAAACACTGGAACTGGTAAACGTTCAAAGTATATAAACGAGAATGCTTAGTACAATGATTACCAGGTAGCCAAACTTCTAGGAAATGTGCTGAAAACACCATGAATGAGTATTATGTGAGTGGTTTTATCCTTGTTCATGTTATCATGCCTACCCTAATGGTGAATTTTTAAATTTAGTTTCCTTGCCATATTAAGTCATCTTTGTGCTGACTATTTTGGTGTGTTTTGGTTAGGACTATCTTGAAGTCATTACAAAGATGGTCAGTATTTCACTGCCTGCTCTCACGGGATATTCCACTCATTGGTGTAGATTGCAGATCTGAAGGGATAATAAACTTTACTATCACAGTTTTTGTAATATGTGTGTCAGAGTGCCCTCATTTCTTTCAGACTGGCTCTGAGTGACAATTCCATACATGTTTGAGATATTGTGCTGATGGAGTGGAGGAGTGGGGTGGATTCAAACCTGTGGAGGGAAATACAATGTATGTGTGTGTGTGTTTGTTTGTGTGTGTGTGTGCACTTACCCATGGTGGAAAACGAGGACACACACACACAAACTTTACATTTAAACAGAGGACATAGAGAACCGAGGATGTCCTCGGTTCGCAGATCATTCCAAACGGTCTGCTTTTGCATGTAGGGGTACATGTTTGTAGGTCCTCGATTAGCATTATTGTAATAAGTCCTCTGTTGCATGGTAATATATGAATGAGTCCTCAGTTGACAAGAGTCTTACTGACACACAGGTCCTCGGTTATGTGGTAAAATTTTTGTGGGTAAAACAGGTCCTCGGTTTCCTCCATAGACGTGTATGTGTGTGTGTGTGTGTGTGTGTGTGAGGAAGAGAGATAATTCAAGCAAGGATGCCAGAGTCATTTCATGAGATGCCAAGGAAAATTCAAATCAATGATTAACGAGGCTGATTTTGTAATTTATTTTTTAATCCAATGCTGCAAATTAGTTGACACATTGAATAGCACATTTTTCCTTTGGAGGACCCTTTCCAAACCAATCTTTTTTTTTCTGTATCTGCTGGAGCTCAAGGCTTGCATGACAAGAAAGGACATGGGGAAAATTAAATGGAGTGACTATTCAATTGTGTGCAAGATGAAATTCACAACTACAGCATTCACATACAGCTACTTCCTTGACTACTATCTGACAGGGAAATTGCACTTTGGTACATGTATGTGTACAATTACTTTGCCTTGTTTCTGTGCAATTAGATATATGAGCTGAATCATTAGCGGCCAACAAGGCCATTACCCACGGCTCATATCTTTGACCTGGTTTTTTTTTTTCAGTTGGAATGTGGAACTCATTTAAAGCAGCTTTGAAGAAAACATGAAATAATGTACTCTCAAACCTAATTATAGAGTGATATCCAGCATCCGCAAATTACCAATTAATCACAATTGCTTCAAATCTGTAATGATCATTAATATCAACTATCACTTTTGTTATGCATCGTAGACCAGACATCTCTCTTACCTCTTTTCCTTCTGTTTTCCATTCTTGTTCCCTTTTTGCTCTTTGCTATCTTTTCTCTGACGTGACTCACTTTTGCTTTCTCTCTCAACCAGTTGTAAACATGTTTTATGCAGTTTTCTTGTCGAGGTTTACATTGAAACCCTATTTCTCCATCCTATTTTGCCTATCTTCATTATTTATTGAAACTCCATTCAATATTTACCTCGGACCCTAGACGATACAAGCAAAAATTTGAACTCAGTTCCACACATTCGTGAAATGAGAGAAGTGTGTAGAGAAGTCCAGAAGCATGGATGCTGCAATATACTGTAGAGTCCCTATATGTAGTTTTTACATGGTATACTTTTCTCAAACTATTGTTGGTTTTGTTTGTATTTAACCAGATGAGGACAAGCTGATTTTGCTTGACACACATTATCCATAAACACCTGCCCAAGTAGTAGCCTAATATACTCTTGACTAATCTTCAACAGGTTAAAGGGAAACAAAAAAGTCACCAATTATCAAATTGAGTTCCGATTCATTAAGGAATGATAAATGGGTTTACCATTTTGTGATTACAAAGACAATTTCATATTAAACACACACACACACCCACACACACACACACACACAAAAGCGTGTAATTAACAAGACAGAATTACTTTTATACTTTCAGTAAGAGAAGCATTACAGTAAAATGTGTACAACATACCATAGCCATATTGGAGAGGGAAAGACAGTCATGAAGTACAGTGTACTACCTGTGAAAGGGAATTCTATGGCATGGGATACATTTCACCAAGTTGTAATAGAGGTACTGTAAAAGTGGATATTTTCGCCTGAGTAATTTTTCACGCTCAGCTGGTAAGATGAGTTTCGTGTGTTTTTGATTCCACGAAATTAAAACATGAACTACAGAAACATATAACATGCAAAAATATTAGTGTTTTTATTTTCGCGTTCGTTTCTGGTTGCACGAAAATTTCCACTAATACAATAGTCTCTTCATGTTCTTGGTGTGTTGTAGTCGTAGCAAGTGCTATAAATGTACACTGAAACCCCATTATAACAAGCTTACAAGGAGGTCCTGTTTCTTAACAAGGTGAATTCAGAAATCCTGATTTTCCATTTCTGTATTTCGCTGGTCTCTTTCAAAGTACATTTACAAGTTACCGGCAAAAACGAGATAAAACCAGCAGTCCAAGCAAACTCGTTATATTGGGGTTTCCCTGGCTTGTATCTCGTAGGAATGTCTTCATGCAGTAATGAATGCACCAACTGCTAGTGCTACAGACAACAGAAAATTAGACACAGTGACTGATATGCTGAATATCACATTTTAATCGTCATAACCGAGCTGATACTTGGTTTTGTGAATGAAGGTGTCTTTTAGACCAGTCTTAAGAATATTCATGACAAGAATGAGGTTTTAAATTCCAAGACCATTCAAACAGAAAGCTACATGTAGGTCCTATAATCACACATGAAATAAGAAAGCCAAAGAATTTTACAGTTACTCATGTTTCATGACAGTAGTATTCATCACAACCCTAAATAATGTGCAATTTGCACAGGCGATAAAGTTATCTCAAAACTCCCATTTTAGCACAGAAAAGTACTGAAAAATCATGTTATCTGCTTCATAATCTACCTTCTGCAACCCTTACCACTATAAAGTCCTCATGGCAATGTTTTTTTAAAATCCTACAAGAATGCCATGTGATGAATATAATACACCTTATTCTTTATGAATCCACTTAAAAGCAGATTTCATGAGGATGAAGATTTGTGGTCACATGTAAGTCAATGGGAAAAGTGTGAGGCAAAGATATCATCTCTAATTTGTATGTAAGATTGCAATCGATATCATTCTTTCATGATTACCTGTGAATCTTCAAAGTCTCAGTACCATTTTGTGTCCAATTATGAAGAAACTTTCATGGTTCTGTTTGTTTGTTTTTCATCGTATCTCGGGAGGCCAATTTAAACATGGCATTGAAAACAACACTTTAACTGTTCCAACAGTGGAATCACAGCAAAGGATCATAAGTAGACACGATGCAATTACACTGGTAGCACATGATAGCTTGGCCTTGGTGGTCAGAAGACTCAATTACAGTGTCAAGTATTGACAAGTACACTACATTGACATTAGACATGCAGGGTGAAGATTGAAAGTGTGTAAAATGACTGCATACGAGTAAATGAATGCAAGGTAGCTGTCATTTAATCGTGAAAAAAAAAATGTTGGTAGCAAACATGAGACATTTGAGCTCTTTTAGCCTTGAAACTTGAACCTTCTCAGATCATTAAGCCTATACAAACAAAATGAATATGAACAGAGAGTGTCTCTATGCATTAGGAGTAATACAGTATCATAAATACATCGTACTGCACATGTACACAGGAATATCTGGGACACAAACAGTATGGTGGGGGGGGGGGGGGCTAGTAATGAGTGAGCAGAGGATTCAAAAAGTGACTGTGTAGAATTTAATCAAACAAATCAAGACAAGAAATTTGAACCAATGGGAAATAAAGTGCAATGTAAATTGGAAATGTTCATACAATTCAATAAGCAAATCACAGAGAAAATACATTAGGCCTACTCTTTTTTTTTTTTTCATGGTCCTTATCAAATATTAATTATTGATATTCATGTATGAACACTGTCAGTGGTGGATCTAAAGGGGGGCGGGGGCCCCCTTTATTTTTTGTTAACAAAAGAAATAAAAAGAAAAAAATGGAGGGGGAGCATGTGCCCCCACCCCCCTTACGGAATTCCTGGATACGCTCCATGTGTCCCCCCCTTTACAGAATTCCTGGATACGCCCCTGACTGTTACCACAAAAAAAAAAAAAAATGACAAAAGCGCGAATGCTGTGCAGACAAACATGCAGGACATTTTAATCACACAATCTGTTAGATACAGTACAAGAGGATTATCTCAACAGAATTTTGAACTAGTTAGGACAGATCTCACAATCTTCCAAGTCTCAAATTTCCCTAAGATGCTGCATCATATGTTATCATACATTCACTTCATTAATATATTCCATCAACTTCTGAAAGCACAATTTTCTGAGATCTTACACTCGTCTGTTTGGCATCAAAAGAGTATTGGTTTTCTTTTCTTTTCAAAGCCAGTATTACCGGTATGTCACATCTCCATGGCAACCACAAGTGGTTGTTATACAACATAACATGATGTCTGTGGAATCATCAAGGACAGATACATGTAATGTTACCATTGTTCTCACTGGTTTGTATATGACTCGTATAACTTGTGATTATAGGGTGGTGTGGTGATTCTGTCTGTAGGGTGTCTGCCTAGCAATCAAATGGCAAGGGTGCGAGTCCAACTGAGTTTCGCTAAGCAAGGTTGTGTGTTATCATGCCATCCCCTCTAGTGAGAGTTAAAACACTCTGTCCCTCGGAAAGAACGTAAAATGGAGCTCCAGTGCGTGAGAACCCATGCACATACAAGATCCTGCTTCAATCATTCATTGCAACTAAAAAGCAGGGTGCAAACCTGGTGAAGTGGTCTGTCCAAAATAAACACAGAACAGGCTGAAGATTCTGACTCCTCATTGTCCGACCCAGGAGACTAGCAATAGTCGGCTAACAGTATCAACTAGGCATGTGACACCCCACAAGATGAAGAAGACTTGTCATTTATATCCTAAAATTGCAACTTTTAGGGAAGTCTGCATCATAATCAAAATTTTGCCTTGTCCTGTGACATTTCAAGAACTGCCAGCCCTTGTAGAGGCAATATATTGGTACATAATTCTCCAGAAATACATTTAATGGTGCAATGTACAACTACACCTTTTGCCAAAAACATTTAAACTTTGAGCACTCTGTGTAAGGCCCTTGTTTTACAACTTCACAAAAATGACTACTCCAATCAAAATTATCACTGAATGTACAAAACATTCTTTCAAGTGATTAAATGTAACCCCCAAGATCCTATCAGGCGTGAAATGGTAGAATGACCCCCAAGATACAATGTACTATCAGGTGTGAAGCGGTAGAATAATAATAAAAAAACAAATCTGAAAAGTTTTTATCTTTGATTTCTATACAATAAAGCCCACAGATAATTGGGTTTTATGTCTTTACCTCAAAATCCACAGAAGTCTCATATTCATTTACCACATTTGTACATGCATGTGCAGGCCTATACAACTTACAAAGATTTTTTTTTTCTTTCTATCAATTGTTCACACTGCATGCTGTCACTGCAATATTTGTTAACATTTTTTAGATAGTGCACTCTGACATCATCCCTTTACATTTACTTCCACTTATGCACTATGGCACTCCTCTGGCATTGCGATATACACTGTACATACTTTGGCAGAGGCACTCAATCAGTTATAAGCTTGCACTAAATCACTTACTGTGAATAATTTTAACTGATCACACCTAGTTCCTGACTGCACCATTCACTTTTCATGAAAAAAAAAAGTTGCCATTTCTGTACTTCTTTCCAGAGCTGGCATGGACCACATTTATGAATGTGTGGGATGTTGAAGAAAACAAGTAGAGAATGGTCTGTACTCGTGCAGTGGGACTAAATTTTGCACGAGGTGGAAGGGGAGGCGTTTTAAAGGGAAAGCAGAAACAATCTAAAAATTCACCTAAAATCGGCAATCTCAGAGACCTTGTCATAATGGGGTTTCCCTGTACCTTCCCACCTCCCTGGTACAATTGAACAACTCTCCTTCAATACTCTGAAGTCTGGAACATAGCAATGACTATCATATATTTGAAGTGCAGTATATGAGACCTGTCTTGCTATTGTGAGGTTGTGCATTAGGCAAAGTAAAATGCACAATATCAGACCAAAGAAGGCTTACTTCAGCTGACTTTATGGTTGATGGCACCAGAAAGGGCACAGCAGTTGTTTTTCGAGGGGAAGAGTTTTGCGGATGCACAAAAAATGAAAAATTAAATGATTAAGAATCTGTGATACATATTTTGATCAAGATCAAAATCAAGATTTTGATTGAAAATCTGTGATTTGTAGACCTATTCACATTACTAGAGGCCAACATGTAATGGATGTCACATATCCTTTAAAACATGGCATCTGATTGGTACTTTAACATGTAGCAGCCATCAAAGTCATATAACTGTAATGTTAAAAGAGTAAAACCCCTCACTGGTTCTGTACATTGTATGTCACAAGCTTCACAACTTTTGAAATCAAACAACACACTTGAATCAGCACAAGTTTGTGCTGATCTTTTTACAGTGTGTTGATCTGGTATTGTTCCTACACTATTTCTACTGAGAAACAAAAGAAAATAAATCTTGTCTTTGGGGCGAATTCTCCTGACAAAAGGGTTTTATTTTGAAGAACCATGCGCTAGCTTTAAGATATGACAATTTTGCTGTTATTGTTCCCATCATTTAAAATTGATTTTCTTCTGATATCATTTTAAACACTGGGATTAATCTTGAGACATTTGATGTGTCTTAGATCTTGATTATGGGCTATCATCCAGTCTTTCAAACAGCTGATTGTCCCAAATCACACAGTCCTTGGTGCAAAACAGTATTGGTGTGATGTTCTTGAGGAGGTAAGACAGTAAACAATCCCTCCGGCCCTATTTCACACCTGCATTATCTTATCACATCTGATTGTGGAGTCCACTTTTCATAATCATCCACATCATTGTCACTGTCTGTTCTGGCACTGCTCAAGACCTGTCTACTGGCTTCCTCCTCCGTATCATGAGGGCTCTCCTCGTCAAAATACTTTTCTTCCTCATCCCAGCCACGTATGGCGAGGGAGTCATACTCCACATTGCTATCAACAGCTCCGTAGTCAAAGTCCTTGTCCTCACCACTCAAGAACCTCTCCCTCATGTGGCTGAGGAATTCCTCTCTCAGCAAGGCCTTCTCTTCCTCAGTGGCTGGAGTCGGTTGCCGATGGCAACTGGAAGATGCACCACCCTCATCCATGGCCTCCTCTTCATCATCTTCACTGCTGTTCTCATCTACCTCTCTCGGGGATTTGTTCTTTGTGTGCAGAATCTTTTGTCCTATAGGAGACAAATTTATCAAACAAATTACTGACACATCACTAATAATCATGTGTAACACTTACTGCACAATAGTTCATGTCCAACATTTGGCCTTCTTTACACAGTATGCACTATTTTCACTTACTGGAAAGGCAGAAATTTATGGTGTAACTAACTATGGTGTTTCTAGTTTCTAGCAACATCATAGTTTCTTGTGACTTGATATTAATGTTGCCACCCTTGACAAGACATCATTGTATGGCAAAAGAATTAATATGCTGCTGTACATTCAATGTACCAGCCAACTTCCCAAAGCTGACACCTGGCTATTAAAAATAAATACCATGCAGTTGAAACATTGACACAATACCTGAAATCTCCATCTCATCATCTGCTTTATCTTCCTCCTCATCCTCTTCATCCTCATCCTCGTCCTCCTCTTCCTCCTCAGCAGCGTCCTCTAAATCTTGCTGTCTTTTCAGCAATGCCTTTGTTTCCTGCTCAGCTATGAATGTTGTGAGGATTGTTGATAATCTTAAGTCTGAAGGGTCAATCTTTGCCCTTGTGTCATTGAATTCCTCATCTGTCAAGTACTGTCCAACAAGTTGTTCATACATCAGAGGATCTCTCGACCGCATCTCGTCATCACTGAAGTACGATCCCTCACTCTCTAGTTTCTTCAGGGCCTCATAGCGTCTGTTCTTTACCAGCACAGAAGCTTTGCCTGCACTCAGTCTCTTTCGAGCTTCCTTCAAATAGAACTGAACCTCATAGACAGCAGACACGTGGTCAAAGCAGGGAATGTCATCCTCACAAAGGTATTGATGGAATCTTTCCAGGAAGACGGCAGGATTACGCTTGAACAGGTCTTCCAGAATCTTTTCTCTATCATGAGTAGGGAGTTCCTCCTCATCAAGCTGCTGATTCTTAATGCGAGCTTTACTCAATGCAATATTTTCAAACATTCGCTTGGTATCTAATGTTACAGGGTCTGCAGCAACCTCAGTCTTCATGCATTCTTCATTTGCTGTATCCATATCCATGACTGTCATTATATGCTGATTTCTCTTGAGTGCCACTGTCTTCAACAAATCTGTATATGGTATAATCTGTATGAAAGAAAGAAAAGACTGTAGAATGTACAAGGCATGGTCTAGGAAGCATAATGCGCAGCACATGGAGTTGACTTCAGGAAAAGAAAAAATTGATTTGTGTGAGGATAATGAAGATAATGATCACTTTGATGTGAAAATAGTAAATATGAAATGGCTTCAATGGCGAGGATTCTTTTCAAAATAAAAAGTGAAAGAGCAAAAATGTAGTACAAACTCAAAACAACAGCACACACATTCAGGCCAATGACACTGACAGGTTTGTCTACTTATTTGACTGTTGAATACCTGCACACTGCACACCATTTTACTTTCAAAATAATTCAAACATAGAAATGTTATCAGTTTCACTTTCATATTTTCCTTATTCACAAAAATAAATTATTTAAATTAATGCCTAGAGTAGCTAGATTACACAATAAACTACAACACTGAAGTTTATATCACATGACAAGATCAAATGTAGGCCTATCCCTTTTATCCATAAATTACACTGCACTCTGTGTGAGTGGTATATGAAGACGAAGTCTGAATTCATCCACATAACATGACTCACTCGGTTATTCACACTGCAGACATGCCACATAAAAAGTGGTAACTCTAAAGTCTTCTAGGTGACAATTTTGTCTAGATGCAACTTGACCTCACTACCGTCTCAAGCAATAAGTCGCCTCACTCCACTCTCCAGTTTGTCCTTCTAGAATCATGCTATTCTGATTTAAAACCTGGTCCTTGCTGCTATTTTTAAATCATTTCATTCAAAATAACTGTGTTAGTGGCAGATTGAACATGCATGAGTGATATACTTGTTCGTTCCAACCATTTGGCATTAGTAACAAAAAAGAAAATGTGGCTAGAAAAGTCTGAGTTGTTTGTTTGAAGGTTGTCCTACAGTTTTACACGAAATTATCAATTATGTGCTGGCTTAATGTAACGCCATTATCAACACATGGGACTGAGGCAGAGGTGATGAGGCCATGTTTACGTTACTTTGATATTTGATAATGATTCATGTGAGACCGTTGAGGATAATTTTCGGTAAAAATACAAGGCTGTACTACGACAGTTGATACCTACCTCGTTACTCCATGCCACGACTTACAGAAGACGGTGCATGACAAATTGGTGCTTGTTGGCATTCACCACCGCCTAGGTCTAGTATGTTTCCCAGTATGCAGTATTGCAGTTACGTTCATCGTTCACGTTTATGCGATCGGCGACGGCCGACGTTGTACCACCTGTACCTGTGCGGAGAGCTGAATGCGAGAGCGGACCACCTGACTGATCTCGATCCCGAGGGGTTAGAGGGTTGACATCAGTGGGGTTCTGGGACAACTACTGGCACACCCCTTGGACATTTACCCCAGACCCCTGGCTCTATACACTATAGTAAGCCTAATCCTAATCCTGAACCTAATCCTAACCCTAACCCCTAATTCTAACCTCAAACCTTAATTATTAACCCTAATCTTTATTCTAACCCTATCACTACTACCACAGAAGGCCATTTATCCGGGGGGGGGGGGGGGGGGGGCGTGCTTTTTTTAGACGGCACAGATTGGGGAAACTAAAAATCTATCGGGGACCCTATCCCTAAACCTAACCCTAATCCTAATCCTAACCCTAACCATCAAACCCTAACCCTAACCCTAACCCTAACCCCAACCCTAACCCTAACCCTAACCATAACCATAACCAAAAACCCTAACCCAACGTTTTTCCCATAGGTTTAACACGCGCGATGCCCCAATCTGTGCCGTCTTAAAAAAAACGCATCCGGGGGTAACTTTGTCGGGGGGGGGGGGGGTAAATTTGCTAGGTGATACACAAGCGCTTGCCTGATTGTCCATCAGGGCAAGTGAAATTCAAAGTCGGGCAAGTGTTTTGGAACAACGAGAAAAAGAGCTTACCCGATTTCAGCAAGCAAAAAGTTTTGAAGCCACCTTTTTTCCCCCACTTTGTCCTTCTCCAAACCCACGAAGTCAACCATACAGATCGAAGCCCTTACAACACACTTTAATTTCATTTCAGCAACTTTCCAATACATTACGTGGAGAAGCTCAAATGCAATGCAACACCAACACTCGATGGAACCAAGTGTGTTACTCCAATGTGTTTAGATGATTCCAGATACCTTTTGCAGGGGCTCTTCTCTAGGAGAGATTCTTCTTCCCAGATACTTATTATGTTATGCAACACCCTGCCGGAATAGAACTAGTTTGTTTGTTTGTTTGTTTGTTTGTTTGTTTGTTTGTTCATTTTCCATCTGAGAAGATGGCTGGATAGCCCATATTCAGTTATTCTAAGCTGGTCTTCCATGGGGTCCAGTTGATAGATGCGAGGCGGGACCATTTTACCGGGTTAAACACCCTGCTCTTTGCGATGAATGAATAAAGCGGGATCTTTTAAGTGCATGAGTTCTAACTCTCTCTCAAACACGGGACCTCCGTTTTATGTCTCATCCGAGGGCCAGAGTAAAGGGGACAGTATGATTACACACAGCATTGCTCAGTGAGACTAGGGGTATCGAACCCGGGTCGCTTGGGGCAAAGTCTGCAGACGCGGGACCGACTGAGTCAACTCACCGCCCTATCAAATTAGTCACCGCCACCTCTGCAAACCTCTCCAAGCAGGAGGTGCAGAGTGTATCCTGCATGCTTCGTTAATCTGGGAAACATTGTTTTTACCTGTACATAGGAATGACGTAGAAATGTTTTTAAAGTCAACACTGTACATACACCACACCAGACCTGCGTACGACTATTCCGTATGTCAAAAAACAAATTGAATAAAATACAACGGGACCTCCCGCAACGATAACTTTAAAAATAGTGAATCAGTCCAAATAGAGTTTCAGGGTATGAAACTACACTGCAAAAAATGCGGTGTTAAAAGTGTAACACCAACCGGGTGTCAAACTGTGGGTGTTAAATTTGGTGTTAAATTGACACAATTTGACACCCTTCGGTGTTAATTTAACACCAACATTCTCTCATTCATTGGGTGTTAGATTCTCGGTGTTAAAATGACACCCAACTGGTGTTATAGTTTTGTCATGAAAAGGGGGTTTTCACTAATAACACCGTATCGGTGTTAGTTGTCCACCAGAGAAGATCACGTGTTCGCAGTCCGATGATCTCATTGGTTACACATGCCAATGCCTGAAATTTGTTGCTGTGGCGCGGAGTCGTCAACGTCTGTCATCGCGATAGTCAGGTTTTCGATGTCGTCTGGGGCTAAAAATGACATTGAATCTATGATGGTGACTTTGCTAAGTCTGTCAGCAGGGATAAGTATCTTTTAAGGTAATTATTTCCTGTAACAGTTATTTTCTATCATAAACGATGTGCATGATTTTCACGGATTTCATCGCATATTATAGACAACTTTGTCTTTGCACGCACATAATACTATAGTATGTAGCGCAGCTAAGTAGCCTATAGTGTTTGCCATACATAATAGGCCATAACACCAACGCGCTGCAGTGGTGCATTGAGTCCGAATTTCGCTGAGGGTTCCTTTGTCCAATAATTGCATTTTAAAAGTATCATCAAATTTTAAATATAAAAGGTTCCGTGGCATTTTGTATTGTTATTGATGTAGTTCTCTTACCTCTGAGGCTCTGGTGCGGATCTTTGTTAGCGCGCAAATCATTTGTAACCAATGAACCCGACCCGCTACTGACGTGCACGAAGACGAAGTTCGAACAATGTTTGTGTGTACATGTTCGTAGGTTTGTACATGTTCGTAGGTATACTGGTAGGCCCCTAGGCCTACTATATTTTTTGTAGGGCCTACTGTAACTGTTCTAGGTCCAAACTGAACTAGGTTTAAATTTAATAGTACTAGGTACTAGTAGCAAATATCGCTCTAAAAACAGCGTAAATACCCGATTAAAGGGGCTGGGTGGGGGGTTCTCCCGACCCGATTTTTGTTTATCACAACAGGTTACGTGATGTTTTCAGTAGCTACACGTAGGAACGTAGGGGCCTATATAGGACGCCAGTGTTTGCGCGTGGATCTTACGTTAGAATCTACTAACTAGTTTCTAATATGACTACTACTGTTTATGAGTTTGCTAACCGCTTACAAATTTACATCATATAAGAATATGCTCTTATAAAGTTGATGACGTCACATGCATGTACAGTAAAACCGGTATTTCCACCGTGTCCATGTTAACCCTTTTCCTACTGGAACCTGCTAGCCACTGTATTAAGTCTATGAGGATTTCAGAATTCAGTATGGAACGGGTTAAGACAGTGCACTAGATCTAATTGTAAGGTGCGAGTTCAAGGGTAGCGAGAAACAGAATCACAGCCCCTATTAATAGCTGGCAGTTGTTCTCTGTCTGAGAACTGATCCTAAATTTCACAAATGAGTCAAAATGGAATACATGTATCATCACTTTTTTCATGATTCAGGTGAGGGAATATACATGTAGAACTACGTCTACTTTGATGGTAGTATTTGTTGAAATAATCTCTTGAAAAAAAAAAATCCCTTCTGGAATATGCCTCTTCCCCATACTTGTGTTATTGCCACACTTAATGATATTGGCAATAGTGCACTTGAGAATCTTGAAAATGACAGAATTGCAAAAAGACCTTTTATTATCTATCTAAAAAACCTTGAAAATGAGAGTAGATCAATTGCAAAATGGCATTTGATTTTTCCATTTCTCCTCAAATAATATTTGCATAAATGTACACTGCATAAAGATGATGAATACCTGGAAGCAGGATATTAATCCCCCCCCCCCCCCCCCATGGCTAATTAAAACGAACTTGAAATTATGAGCATATCTCAAGTAGGTATATATAATAGAATCACCGACTGAATTAATCTGAAGCCACCTGAACAAAACCCTTTGTTTTCTGCAGTTCTGATCAAATCTTTCATGCACACAAGATAAATCTGTTTCATGCACTTGTATACAGTAAATACACTAGTGCAGTTATGTGGATGTTCAGTACTTTGAATCCTAAGCCAGTGCATCACACCTTGCGCACCAGTTTGACAGTTTGCGGACTTGTAGCCACTTGATAATTATGCATGTTCATGGTCCTTACACTTGCAGGTTGAACAGTACTTCTCACTCCTCCCAGGCAACGATGCCAAGCTTTTTTGAGCAGTGGCCAGTTTTTGGTGGAAGGTCTTGTCAAGCTAGCAAGAGGAAAGCCTTCAGAAACCACAGTCAAGCTGTTGAGTTTGCTGGGAGAACACATGCGGAAAACTGATGTGGATTCATGAGACTTGGAGCAATCATCAAATAGTGTACCACCAGACCTGGTAGCAGTCAAGGTATGCACAATATTATAGGTTTTGAAAGCCCCTTTTTTATGTTCTAGATGTCTATCCATCCAATATCGTTTCTTGTGTATCATGCCGCAAGTTGAAAACAATCATCTGTGAATGAAACTTGGTAAGGCTATGTAAATCCAGGGGGCGTTCCACAAAACTTGTCATTGGTGACAACTTTTATAAGTAGCTGAAATCTTTGCATCTGACAATACATTTTATCAAACGTTTCCCTGGAGTCGATGAGGGTCATGAGGTCAATAATCAAGGGTCAGGAGCCCTTCATTATGAAAAGGAAATATCTTGTGACTTTGATTTTTCAAAGGCAGATGAATGGATTTCACCAAACTCAATTGTAATATAAAAGTTCGCAGTCACAAATCAATATGTAATGTAATTTTGTTATTTTGGAGATGCTGATGAAATAAAGAAGAGTTTTTTTTTTCTTGTCTTTTTTTCTTTTTATAGAAGCCACACAACAACCCATGGGTTCATCCTATATGAAGGATCATATGTTTTACTTAATGCTCCCTGATTATGCAGTGCAATTCACTTATAATTTCTGTTGATACCTGGATACTTTGTTAATGAGTCATGGAATATATTGTATATAACATGCATTTCTTACAACACAGCATAGAATGTAAGTAACTGCAAATCCTTCTTGTACTCTATCTGCTTCCACCTGTGAACCAGGGCGCAAGGATTGTGCAAGATTTCTGTGGCTTTGGCTATAGACTACCTTATCCGATTTCAAAAGGTAAGTCTACATGACTATAAGGTTTGTTCAAATATGATGCGACAAACCCCCTGACATTTTTAGTGTTCAGATATGGTGCGCCGAACCACGCCACTTTCATTATGTTAATGAATGCACATGACTAAAAAAAAAAAAAAAATAGATAAAGATAAACTCATGACATTGTGTCTTCACTTACTTTTGAGTTTGATTGCACCATAACTTCTTGCCACTGTGTGGCAAAATATATTCCACTTGCCTCAGTGTTTTTGTTTTGTTTTGTTGCATTTTGATCTGTTTATTTGTTTGTTTTTTACCATCTCATATCGCATTGATTTGTGCACTAAAATGTTGCCGGAGTTTGTCTCATCATATCTGAACAAGCCTTTATGAGTCATTTTGGACAGGCAATTAGAACTCACAGTACTTTTGTATTCTGAAAATGAAATTGATTTTGTACGAGTTTAATTGATTGTGCATTTTCTACTTTCTATGATCTGTTTTTGTATTAGAAAAGAAATTCGAGGTCAAGGGAAATTTTCAGGGGTTTTTTTTTGTGTTGTTGGACTATGTAATTTATTAAGATCACTTGCTTTTCAATGTTTCACAGGTTAACTTTTTTTTTTGGATGTTGTGAATATTTTTGCGCACTTGCCTTTGTCAGGGTTATGTCCTGATGTCGACGAGAACTTTACTCGTGAATGCTTCAAAGTCGATCCTTGAACTTTAAAGATTGTCTTCCCCATATGTAGGCTAAAATTTTGAAGTTGCTTTTTGATCAGTCACGAATAAGAGAAAAGTGATAAATTTCAAAGCTTCTTTGAGAAAAAATAGGTATAAGTGAGTTTTAATTGTGAAATTATAGTGATCTTTAAGTAAAATGGAATAAGATCCATTTATTATCCTCTGCCAAGAAATGGTGCCTGAATTGTTATGGTTTTGAGTAGTCCATCCCTCCATGTGTGTGATAGCTTGAAATCTGTTAAAATAATCATAAATGTGAATAAAATGTGTTAAGCCTATGTATGACTGAGTCTATCAAATTGCATTATGGAATCGAAATAAAGGTCACAGTCAAATTTGTCTAGTTTTTATTTGTAATAGATTCATACAATGTCTGTTTGTTTTTCATTGTTTCCTTACATTTTCAGCCTGATGCTAGTTTTAATCACCACTTGAAGAGGGAGAGCAGAAGAAGATGCAGCTCTTGATGCAGCTTGCTTGCTTGAAGATCAGAAGATGCAGCTTGCTTGACAGAGGACGTCAGAAGGATAACATACATGTGTACCATGTATTACTTCATTGTTGACCACTTGGTACTACCCTGCCCTGGTGATATCATTCAGAGTGCCTTCGACACATTGTTCAAAGCACATTAAATATGTGTTTTGTCTACGGTATGCAAAACCTCTCATCAACCTTTGGACATTTGGAATTACCCAGAGTTCGTGAACCGAGATCTAAACTTTCAAATAGATAATGAAGTGATGCATTCTTTAGGAGTTCCCACTGAAACTGCTTTTTTTTCACTGTTTGCCATACGAGCATGGACTGAGTGATGGACAAACAATAAATTGCGCCCAGGGGGCCTGTGTATGGACATAATTTGATTCGTTCAATGGTTTTAGAAGACACTTGAAGAATCATCATTGTGACAATGAAACTGTGAAGATACTCCAAGTCCAGTTCTATGGAGGAACCGAGATAGAGACTGATGATATACAGTTGATGAAGCAGTACTCTTCATTAGTCGATGACAGTTTTTGATGAGGAGGTGATTACCTTTAGTCCAGGGGACATTGAACAACGACCTTGTAATTTTTACATGTCCTAGTTTACATGTGTCAGTATGGAGTAATGCATTACCATGGTAACATCAAATTTTCATAAAGATTACAAATACAGAATGTGGATCAAGCTACTCAGTTTTAAATCAATTCTGTTGAAATTTGATTGTCCAGAAATCTGTTGCCATGGCAATTGCAGTTTTTAAACAAATCATACAAAATTGTGTGGATCACGCTGCTCTCTTAGTTTCTTTTTTTTCAGCATTTAAATTTGAATTTGATACATATGGTCACTATGATGATATGTTATCGTGCAAGACACTTTTTGTGGGGGTCATAAATCTGTTTCCATGGCAACAGCATCTTCATACAAATCATCCACAAGTACGATGTGGATTCAGCTAACTTCCTCAGATTTTGAGCATTTGACTTTAAATTTGGCACATGTGACCACTGTATTATGTACCTGTGCAAATTTTATTTTTCATCATTGTCAAATAGTATGTTGTCAAGTTAATGGTATTTTGTAATGAGAATCGTATAAACTACAAGTGGATTGAGCTTACTCTCTCAATTTTTAGCAATAACCTTGAGATATGACACCTATATATTGTGACAAGATAAATTCTAGATGTGCAAAACACTTTTCTCGTCAATGTTAAACAATGCGTTGCCATGCTAACTTATTATTTTTTTTAATACAAAGCAATCGAAGATACACTGTATTGTGATTGACTCATAACTCCCTCATGTTTTAGGCATTTGACTTGAAATTTGGCACGTGACCACTGCAGTGCGCTAATGTGCAAATGTCATCTTTTGTATCGGTCAAAGAAAGTGTTATCATGGCAGTGACATTTTCAAATTAAAAACTTACACAACAGTTGATTATGCAATCTCCCTCAGTTTCTGAGCATCTGGCCTGAAATATTGCACAGAGTGCTAATGTAATGGCAACCATCTTTTAAAATGAAAATCAAACAAAAAATACTGTGAATCGGGTAAGCTCCCTCAGTTTTCTAGCATTTGACTTGAGGTTTCGCTCATGTAACCAGTGTAATCTTAAAATGAGTCGCACACTGATCTCACTGTTGAGTAATCTTGCTATGGTAAGAACTTTTGTTACATTGTACTTTTTTTTTCAACAAAAGGCATACAAGAATATCGTGAATTGAGCTAACTCTCTAAGTTTTAGGTGGGGGTATCAATTACATCCAGTTCGAGTTGAAAATATTGGCCCAAGAAGGCCTTATGTGTGTCATTTGAATATTTAAATGATCCGAATTTCACATGCTTGTATCGTCACTTGCAATAGCATTGATCAAAAGAAAGAGTATTATTTTTTTTTATGTTAACATTTTACAACCAGACTGGATGATCTATGTTGAATATTTGAATTATACAGCTGAGTAGGTAATTCAATTTGAACATTTGAATGATAGAGCCAAGAAGATATAATACTAGTATCAATTTCATTTGAAAATTCAACTTGATAGTGCCAAGAAGGCCAAAGGTATTCAGAGTGAGTATTTAAATTTGATGTTTTAGCCTACAATAGCCATAATGTATCTCATTTGCATAGATAATCAAAGAACCAACTGAAAGGGTCAAAGGTATTCCATTTTGATACTTATATTGCAGAGATGAGGCTTTCATTACATGTAATAGAATTATTGTGTTTTGTTGAGACAGACAGAATTTATTAAATATTTTGATCAACCTAGTAGCACGTGACTGTCTTTCACCTACTTACATTACTGTGTTATTTTGTGCGATTGAATGTGGAGAGTGTGAAATGATGTCGAGGTATCGACACTTCAAATTGTTAATAAGTTGGCATCACTTGGAATTTATTTCTCACTCTGAAGCGTTGAATCAACACTTCTGTGGTGTCAAATAAACACCAAATAATGCAAACTTATAACACTTTGAAGTGTTAGAATAACACCATGACAGGTGTTGGGGTATAGATTCTAACAACAAATAGTGTTGAAGTTACACCGTCATTGGTGTTAAAGGGTGTCAAAAGAACACCAAAGTGGTGTCAACTTATCAATAATCTAAGCAACACCAAAGCTGGTGTTGGTATATTTTAACACCACGGGTGTTGAACTTACACCATAACCGGTGTTGGGATGTCAAATGAACACCATTATGGTGTCAACTTCTTAACACTCTCTTAAGTGTTGAAAAAACACCGAGGCTGGTGTTGGTATATTTTTACACCCTTTAACACCCATGGGTGTTGGATATTTTAACACCAGAGACGGTGTTACTTCAACACCAGATGGTGTGGTCCTTTATTGAAGTTCGGCCGGTGTTAGATTCAACACCAGTGGTGTTAAATCTAACACCGCTGTTTTTGCAGTGTATAACTTATTACCTCTATATTACAGAAAACCCTATCCGATTTGCTCAGTGGCCAAAGAAAAATGAGGATCTTTGATGAGCATGTCAGGAATCCCTTACCTCCAAGTTCTGTCCATCGTGCATGTCCAAGAGCATCCAAGTGGTAAACTTGGGAGAAACAGACCTTGCATGACATGCTTTACAATGATCAACATTTCTCTGTGGCAATAATAACTAAATTGAATTGGGTTTTCTGCAAAATATAGGTAAGATGTTACATTTTAGACCCTGAAATATAATTCAGACAGTTTACTCATTTTTTTTAATTATTATCATTGAAAGTTATCAATGCAGAAATCCGATTGTTTTTTTTTTTTTTTTGGGGGGGGGGGACATATCATAATATACACTGGATGATGGATTGAACATTTCAAGAAGAAGAAGAACGTGTGAATCACACATGCACGTGTGCTGTTTTATTCAAATGATGAACCTCGCAGTGATCAGAAACTCAAGTATAATCTGGCTAAATCGACATGCAAATCGAAAGACGGATATTGTTACGAAACACTGGGAAACACAAATTACTAAACTTCTTAACACTGGTTATAATAAGAATATGATGGATTAATCAATACATGATTGATAAGACGTCATCTACTTTTTCTCCGAAAAACACAAAGATGGTTCGATCGACGTTCAGGAGTGATAATGACGTAAGCTATAGATTACATGGTTTTTCCCGAAAATAGATTGTGTGTGTGTATATAATATATATATATATATATATATATATATATATATATATATATATTAAATTTGTATATAAATATACAGTTTTGTCTGAATCAAAATAATGATATCAGTATGAAAGAAAACGTGGGAAAATCACGAGACATAGAGAAATATAAATAGCAATAACAGTAATGTATATAGGTACATCCAAAAATTATGAACACAGTATGCAATACAGTAAGTGAAAGAGATACAAGGAAATGGAGACGGGAGTGGGGAGGGAGAGGGAGAATCAAGCAGACGATGTCAGAAAGAAATAAAGGAAGAAAGAAGAAGAAGAAAATATAATACCCGTTTGTTTCCCACATACGAGGTTGTCTACGTGTTTTCTTTGCATGACGCGGCGTCTGACATGACTTCGGCCTCAATTCCGCAGCATACAGCATTCATGCATGTTGCACTGAGGTTGAAACGATTAATGTTGTGATATTATTTGATGAATTATCAAGGCTGACATGAGACCTTTTAATTCATAACCACTCTCTTGCACACACACACACACACACACACACACACACACACGCACACACACACACAGACACACACACAAAGACACACACACACACACACACACACACATACCCACGGGATCCTCATTTTAATTAGAGGGGCGCTAATCAACGATTATGACACAGGTAAGGAGCGGGATGATTCTATGTTGTGGCTGTATTTAAAGGCAATGCATAAAAATAGCTATGACCAATATAACGTTCAAGTCTAGGCTCGGATAAAAAGAATGTCCTTTCGTTAAAAAAAGGTGCAACTCCGAAACAAGGTATAGATAACAATGGACCATGAACCCGTAGAGAGAACAAAGTATCAATATTGGTGCGCGCCACATTGGCTTTTTTTTTTAGTATGGTATACACGCACGCGCGCGTTTTCGTTTTTTCAATAATACTCATCTTTACATCAGACTGCTTGCAGTCATTATCTTCAAATGTCTTAAAATGATTATGGTTTCTGTCAAGGGGAATCTGATTCACTATTCTGAGGTTAAATCAAGGCAAATTAAAAAAAAAAAACCCAATAATGATAATATTCCCTGTTACTGCACTCGATTACCCAAATGATTATATCCAGTACATATTTACCGATTTTACATTAAACTGAATACATTTTCCATACTGTTAATCGTAAAATTTTGAACCCCTCAGAAAAAAAACACACTGATTAATGTTACTTAGTTATCTGTAGTAACATCACTGTTACCACAAATACACCAATTTCTTCGGCGAGGCAAATGCAGTGACGGTGAATAAACAAAGTCATATTATCATATCACAAAATTTGATAGTGCATGACTGCATTTAGTACGGTTAGGCATTTGGAGTGCATGTCCATAGTTAATGCGTGATAGAGCATGCACCGGATTTGACAGTATGAAGGATGATTCCCAAGGAATAGTGCACGACCAAGTCCATACATTATTAAATGGCGCACCCAATGTCACGTGATCATCAATGTACCGTCAACCAGTCACACGTCATCATGACATATTGTTAGCTTCATATTATTTACTCATCAACACTCTTAAAACATCCGAGTCAGAACTGACCCGGAACTGGGTCCGTTGGGGTCATACACCGTTCCGGGTCAGAAATGACACGGAATGTGGTCAGATATGACCCATTCAGAGTCATGAAATTGGTCAGGGTGACCCCATTCGCGGTCTTCATGACCAAATTCCAAGTCATTTCTGACCCGGAACGGTGTATGACCCCAACGGACCCAGTTCCGGGTCAGTTCTGACTCGGGTCTTTTTAGAGTGAAGAATTAAAAGGTCATGATCTTAGGCACTGAACGACAGCATCATCACCATAATTATTATGAAGAGTTTCATTGCGAAATGGGCTAAGCGCCATTTTTCAAAAATGTAAAGTTATGTGTCCATCGTCAGACAGAACAGAATAAAACCGTTCCAATGAGAGCTCACTAGTCTTGTAACATATTACACGCAATATTCCAGTGAGTTATGATTGAAAATATATCATTAGCAGCTTTAATCACAAATATTTCAACTAAACAAGAATGGGGTTAGCTCGTTTTGCAATAAACTCTTCATATCAACAACAGAAAAACTGAATTCTTCCTTTCCCCACTCCACCCCCCCCCCCCTGTCTTATCATGATTACTACACAGGCGTAATATGATCACCGTTTCGTAAATACAAGTTGCTTGCGAGTATATTTCAACTCGACGGATGCCTCTGCATTGGACCTTATGAGTGCGCAATTTTCCCCTTCCTCTTCTTCTTTTTTTTTTCTTTTTAAATCGTGCGTTGTGAGATGCACACAGTAATTGTCAGTAGTTACGGGGAACAGTCAGTTTGCTAGTTAGCATGATGATCACAGCCTATATAGCGGTCTGAACTGCCATCTTCTGTTGTTCCACGACTCGGCCTCAGCCAACATAACACGCGCTATTCCTTTCGCGTTCATGACACGGTGTGCGCGTAGCGGGGGCGGGGATTCTGGCGGAGAAATGGAGCCAACATCCGGGTTACTGAAACCTGGTTTGTGGTCAGGAAGAGGGGGCAAACCACAAGTAGGTTGGCGGGAAACCATATTTTTGTTGTCCTCGGTCGAATGCGTGGTAACAGCAAGGTGTTCAGAGTTTCCTCTGTCTACATGCAAGAGTTGTCCTTCATTTCGACGTGTATGCTCTTCAGTGAGGCAGACGGCAGACTTACTATTTGTACTGGTAGATGCCGATGGTCTAACTTCACCTCGAGGTCGTTTTACATTCAGATTTTTGAATTTCGGCAGTAGATTTGATGGCTCGAGTGTCCTATGGATATTTCCTTCACCGGAACGAAGTTCTGTCTTGAACCAATCGCTCCTTCGAAAACCTATGTCACAATCTACTGAAGATGGCCCCCTTTTATTTGTAAGCATTCCACTTCCAAACGAGTTCCTCTTCTCGGCATTGCGAGATTTGTGGATTAAGTCTTCTGAACACGATTTCTTGGAGTTGATTCTCCTTAAAAAGCCTCTTACCTCCCTGATCTCGTCCCGATGTGTTTCCAAATTTCGCCGCATCTCACGTTGTAGAGACTTTGTTTTAGAAACCAGACGACTCTCCTCCATGTCGTTTAGACGGAGCGCCCTCTGGTATCGCAGGGAATAAAGGGATGGCTTCTCGCGCTTCTGGGATTTTGAAGCGTCAGCCACATCTTCCATGAACGATGAAAAGCAGGAAATTACGACGGAGGTATTGCCGATATAAAAATCCATTTTCTCGATGAAGTGAAGATAATGCATGAACAAGAACATATAAACAAACACAGTAGCAGGAAGATAAGAATTATAATCCCAACACCTCGAAAGGGTAGCCTACTTGCTAACTGTCAGCCATGACTGAATTGTCGGGAGGAAAACGCCAAGAAAAACATATCTTATATCCCGTTACAACTGCCGCCTGAATACTCTCACAATGTCGACGAAATTAGTCTTTAAAGTCACCTTGAAATGGACCAAAAGTTGTGCCTTAGACTTCCTACTCAGGAAAATCCATCAATCAACACCAATATAAGAAATAAGTATATAACGTAAAAACAATCACTGCCAGGTATTTATACCCCATCCCTCCATGACGGGTATTTATACTTTAAAGGGAAAGGCTAGTAACTGATCAGTGGGAATCAGTGGAAATGCTGGGAGATGATTGTTCCAATTCTTATGGGATTCATTCAAGAGTTCATTGTATATCTATTGTTGTGTGAAAATGATTTGCTTCAGAATGGTCTCATATTCAAATAATGTGCAGTTTAATGCTTCCAGGTTAGCGTCCCTGGTCAGTGACGGAGCATTAATCTGCACATTACTTGAATATGAGACCGTTCTGAAGCAAATCATTTTCACACAACAATAGATATACAATGAACTCTTGAATGAATCCCATAAGGATTGGAACAATCATCTCCCAGCATTTCCACTGATTCCCACTGATCTGTTACTAGCCTTCCCCTTTAATAATAAACTTGTCTTTCGCTCATACAACTGTTTCTTTCTCGTATACCTGGCCTACTTCTCTAACTTTATCGGCTCGGTACATTTTCTTCCAATTGACTGGTATATATGCATATTCGTATACTGTATTCTATTTAGGGCCTATTCACGCTACAGGAGCCCTGTATCTGCACGAGCACTGCTTTCCACGGGGTTTCCACCATGTCATATTCTGTGTTATATTTTACTTTATATGCACCCGACTGTGGATGTAATTAATTACCGGTATGATCTTGTATATTGTTTTTCTGATTTTGTAGAATATTAGAGGGAAATGAATTTATTGGACTTAATTGAATTAATCGATAGAAAATAATATCAAGATATGGCTGAGACACGATATAATTTCATTTAAGTAATTGCTATTAAAGCATATCCCTAAATTTGTGACCTCAAGTTCTTAACAAAATTAATGAGAGACTTTCTCCGTAAACTCCATATCATAAACATGCAATAAATCTTTGTCCATTATTTCAGCAATAATTATGACACGATACTATAGAGAAAACTGGAGTTTTTCAGTTGGCAATGTAATACGGCAAGTGTTTTATGGTTCATTATATTTCTGGTTCTCTGGATTAATCCGTGGGAGGCATCTGGAGCTTACTGGTTAAGTCTCCCAAGTTGGCATGTGGAGAATGTCGAGCGACGCGCCACGTTTCCCGCTCGTCTCTCCGGACCAGTGAAGAGCAGCCACCCGTACACCGGAATCGATACCAGGTTACCTAGGGATAATGATGTTCATTCCGTCTTACCATACGTGACGGAAGTTGAGCTAGCTTGTAGGTTGCCATCCATTATAATTTAGGTCGCCAATTGATGTCATTGGCTAGAGCGTGAAATCCGAACAAACATAACATTCACTGTTCACAAAGGAATCAATTAAAGGATTGCTGCAACGTCTATACTCCCCCTTCATGTACTAAGTACCATTAATTCTTCCCCGAACAAGATCGAAGTACAAATAACACAACAATTATGTCTAAACTACTTTTCCCCTTCCCACATATCTCGAAGGGAATTCAAAAGCATAATGATCAACATGAAAGGCGCACATACAACAACCAAAAAAAAAAAACAAAAAAAAAACATTCAATAACAAAAATCACAGGTACATACAGTAAAAGATAACTTCAACTTAACTCTCAATGACCACTATAGTTATACCGTACAAAATTGTCAAATTTATGGAAGAAAAAAAAAACCAACTAGAAATATCGCGACTGGCATGCCTCCGCCATAATGCGATGGTTCTCCAAATAGGTCTATAACTTATGATATGTCTTGACCATGTGATATGACAAGTTTCACATATCATGTGGCAAAAAATTATGACATGTTTATCAGAAATGTGTTGAGTGTTTACTTTCCTTGAACTGAGTTCCATTTGGATGGATGGCTAAATTGTTTAAGAGAGCAGGTCAAAATGTGGGGAAAATTGAGATATTAATAGAACACTTTTTTTCTTGACGTTTGACCCCATGACCAAAATCTTCCCCTACAAAATCACTGTGCAAATATGCATGCATAGGCCCATATACACTACCTAATTTTATTCAAGTGCATGCATTGAGTAGTCATCAAGGTATGGAGAAATAGTTTCATTTCAGAATTGAATAGTAGAATTTTGTCATTAAAAACCAACCTTTCAGCCTAGACCTTAGATCTCTGATCCCAAAAGTCCCAAAAGATCACCGTCAAGCAGTATATGCACATGCCCTAAGTCTCATGAAGATACCTTGAGCCATTTCTGAGATGTATGGAGAAAAAAAAAAAAAAAATTTGAGCACATTTCACTTGACCTTTGACCAATGACCTCATGGCCCACAACTTTCCCTTGATAATCTTTATCTAGTAATGGATGTATACACTACATTTCAAGAAAAAAGTGAGGCACTGCATAGATACGCCAATGAAATAGTGAAATTTAAAGAATTTGACTTTGAACTTTGACCTTAAGCATGTGCAACCAAAAGTTGATGGGCACAACTTTGTCCACTTATACACACATATGCATAATTTCATTCTGAAATCTCTAAAAGATCTTAAGTTACGCTGTCCACAAAAATGATTACAAAGAACAGACGGAAGGTAAGAAGGAAGGATGGATGGACAGACAGACTACCCGAAAACATGTCTCCGGCGACACTTTGTGGCAGAGGCATAAAAATTCATATGGCTAATTCAAGTCCTGTGTATACAGCTGTATTTACAAATGCATGACAACATTCCTCTTGATATTTCTTTGTTCTTTGTCTGTGGTTGGAAAGCTATTCACTCTCCCAACACACACACACACACACATATACACACACACACACCCAAATACATACATACAAATGCGAAAATAGTTCACACAGTTATACTTGTAATTAGTCTTCTCTTTCAAACATCTATTGATGCCTGTCTGAACACACCTACTGTTTGAATCATAGTTTCTCCCCCCCCCCAAAAAAAAAAAAAAAATAATAATAATAATAATAATGATAAAGGAGTGCACGTTGATGTTAAGAAGTTACACATGGAGGCTTGAGTTTGTTATCAATGCAACAAGAGTCTTTTATTGCACTTATAGTACTGCCCAAAGCAATTTCTAATAGTTTTACAAACAAACATGAGTATGTGTCAGATAAAAACAAGGCAGATCAGTAGTGGAAAGCTAAAAAGCTCATACAATTCAATTTCTCATGCCAGAATGTGAACACCAAAATAACAAAATTAAGAAGAATGATGCAGAAACTGTAGAATGATACAGGTGACAACTACAATCAATAAGTGTAATTGCAAATATACAAATCAAACACACTTCTTCAGTCTTACCTTAGGCTTTGAACAATGCTATTTCAGCATGAAAGGTCATGACCTCAGTAGCTAACAGCTTAACACAGAGAGTATCTGAAGATGAATTCATACCATTACAGTAGCTGTAGGATCATCTTCATCAAGTGATGACTAGATTCATGTATTGTTGGGACTTGAAACAAATTGTCAGTACATGCGATGCACGGTTAGCATTTGAGCTATAACTGACATCACCCAACAAGCTCATATAACTCGTAAAAAAAGGCAAATTCTTGAGTTTCAGTTTAATACCTAAATTACAACAAAACAAGCATATAAACACAACAAAAAACACATTGCATCTTCATCAAGTTCATTTCATCAGTTATAAGGCAAGCAAGAGTTCACTTTGCATATAGCCTAGACATTATACACCTTCAGATGTGTTCCGAGTATGAAATTACTTTCGATGAGCCAAAGGTTCAACTACAACAAAATACAATCATGTTACTTTTGGTTCAGCGATGAAAAAACTGTCTTGGGGCAAATTGTGTTCAGTGACACAGAGTCCACTCACATCATGCAGACTCGTGCTAAATCATTTGAAATGTGACAATACCAAAGCAGGCCTTTGTAGGAACATATTTGTGAAGTTGTTGACATATTTTTGCATTTGTTTATTGAGATGTCAGACATCAAACACCGTTTCATTGACGTGATAGAGATTGTGTCATTTATGAGTACTATGTCAATTTACAGATGGCACTTGTGTTCTGCCCTGTAGGCATAGGATCAGGTGACGAGCAGAAACACACACTGTATTTAGCACCTCAATATCATTATCAGCCTTGAGTTTCTTTAAACTATGAAAATACACTGTAAATCAGCACACTGTTTAAATACACAAAATTTGGTACAAAAAATACTTAATATTTTTAAACACTGTTGCATACACGTGCCTGTGATACACACAGTCTGCAGCAACAAAACCTTAAATTACAGACTTTGTAATACAAACCAGATTCATGTAAAATTATTTATGAAACATAGTATAAGATCAAGTATTTACACAAGCATGCAGGATGATCTCACTGTTGATAAGAAAGTTTATACACACTTCACTATGTACACAAGTTTCTGACAATGTATTCATTACTAATGTCCTTCTCAAAGGGCAAGAGCTGAATTACCCTATCAGCACAGGGAAATAACTGCAGAAACATCTTATACTCTAAAGAGAAAGGAGTAGCTGAAGACCTTCATATACAGTATGTAATTAGATTTGAAAACTGAATGAAAGTTGTACTGATAGGTAATGGATCTGTGGGAAGGACACTTTAACTAAGACAATGAGCAATGCCAATCAAGACAGCTAAACAGACTTTCAAATGTTTCCTGAGCAGCAGAAATTCCACTCTTTTTCAATCTTTTAATCCTAAACCTGTACAATATAAAACTACATCAATCAAAGAAGAAACCACCACTCAACTATACAAATTTAGGAGAAGAACGCCATTACAGTAAGAAGAGTACTCTTTCTACTCAGTACAGCTTGTTACCAAAAGAGTGCCATCAGAACACTCACGACATGAATGACCTCTAGGGGAATCAAATCATGATGATGATGGAGATGACAAATCTTTGTAACATGGGAAAGATTCTAATAGTAACTCATGTGATTTCCCATTTCCAATGAATATGAAATCTTTATGCTGGCACATTCCCTAAATTAGATATTAACAAATAAGTCATTTCTTAGCACTTCTTTTCTATATCCACTTAAATTTACAAAATACTTCATAAACTGCAGAGATTTAAAGGATTGGTGATACATTTGTACAAGGCTCGACATTGGTAGTGGTCTGGTGGCTCAGGGCCACAAAAAAATGGTGTTGGGCCACCAAATTTGTCTTTTGGTGGCCCAATCTGGCAACTAAGATTCTAAATGGACGGTTATTTTTGCTTTTTTTGGGGGGGGGGGCACCTATGTCTTTCTTGGGCCACCAAAATTTCAGATTTTAGTGGTCTGAGGGGGCCACTAGACAAACAAGAGACCCGGGGGTCACGCGCTCACCTGAGTATCGCAAGTTCACCTTCCATGCATTCTTGCAGACTCTTACCTGAGAACATTGGAAACTTATGGTGGGGGTAGCTTTGAGAATGGGGGGCATGGTGTCCATTTAAATATATATTCCATCACACTGGTAAAAATACCTGCAAAGTACACTGTACTTTATAGAACGTTGGATTATGCAGCTTGGGAAAACGACTTAAAGCCCTATCACTTCTGATTAGAACTAGAGAAAAATATTATTTAATATTCATTAATTTAGGAGGTTTGGACCCCCTGGGGTCCCCAAGGAAAGCATGGTGCCCATTATGTTGTTTTCAGCAAGAAGATGAAAATTTAGGCCTGCATTTGGACCCCCCCCCCCCCCCAAATCCAATCCCGTTTCCTTGGGTATTACAGGGGTGGGGGGGGGGGGGGGGGGAGGGCACCCCTGATTCTCCCATGAACAAACTTGAAACAACAGTCATCAATATACTGACTCCTTGTATTAACTTGGCTCATCACTTCCAGTTCTAGAGAAAATCTATAAAGATTCCTGACAGGAGGGGGGGGGTCCCCTGAGGTCCCCCAGGTGGGGCATGGTGCCCATTTGATGGAATTGAGATTCTATCCCCCTAGAGATGCTATCTGCCAAGTTTGGTGAAAATCAGCAATAGGGTTTTCAAGAAAAAGATGAAAATTTACAATTTCGGTCCAAATTTAGGCCCCCTGGGGCTCTCCAGTTGGGGCATGGTGCCCATTTGATGGGAATGAGATTCTTTCCCCCTAGGGATGCTATGTGCCAACTTTTGTGAAAATTCATAATGGCATTTTCAAGAAAAAGATGAAAATGTACAATTTAGGCCACATTAGGACCCCTCCCACCCTCCCCCTCCCCTGGGTCCCAAGGGGGGCACCCCTGATTCCGCCATGAACAAATTGAAACTACAGTCATCAATGTACTTATTCATAGTATCAACTTAGCTCTATCACTTCTGGTTCTAGAGAAGAAGATTTTTTTAAGATTCCTTAATTTTGGGGGGTTTGGGCCCCTCTGGGGGCCCCCCAGGTGGGATATGGTGCCCACTTGAACAAATTGAGATCCTATCCCCCTAGGGATGCTACCTGCCAAGTTTGGTGAAAATTGGTCAAGGGGTTCTCAAGAAGAAGATGAAAATGTAAAAGTTCACGCACGATGGACGACGGACGCCGGACGACGGACAACGCACGACGGACGCCGGATGCCGAACGAAGAGCGATCGCAATAGCTCACTTGAGCCTTCGGCTTAGGTGAGCTAAAAAGTTAGTGTCAAGCCCTGATATACGTACAGTATATCTATAATTTGGAGTTTTTTGCAATTTGCAATCACAACACAACACAATACATTTAGCTTAAAATGATAAAATTTTAGTGTCTTTTGACAGTAAGGCAAGAATTTGGAACAGTGAACATATTGTACTCACATACCTCGCTCTTAATAGACTATAGTAAAAGATGTGTGCTGTCTTTAATAGACATGATAATTATTACCATACTCATTAGCTTAAATCTCAACCTAAATCAACATCAATATTCTATATCATGCTTTAAAACTGCATTTCATATCTGTCTATTCTTCTTTTATTAAAACTTAACTGAAGAGCATCTTTTTCTGGGTAACCAAATGTACCCCCCCCCAAAAAAAAAAAAAAAAAAAAAAAAAAGGGAGAAGAAGAAGTAAAAAAAAAAGCATCCCGAAATAATCAAGTCATCAAATAAACATACAAAACAGCAATGACCAAATAAATATATTTGTAAGGTACCAGTACAATCAAGATATTTTCAGCCAATTACTGGATCATAAATATAATGTTGTAATATGTCATACATCAAAATACACACTTCTATACCAAAAGATAGAAAAATATTTTGCTTCACAGCATCACAGCCATGTTGACTGTAGGTACTGCTTATCACAACACATGAATGCTATCACGATAATTACACAACATACATAGAGACTGAGAAAAAAAGAGCGAAAAAAAGTAATATTTCAGTTAAAATTCTTCAAAGTGCATTGCATTAAGGAAGTGACATTATGCAAACGACAACACAAAATCCTTCAGCCCTTTGCATATCACATGCATTAAATTGCTTACAACACATGCAAGCTTTGCATTTTTCAAGAACTAATACTATTTTGAATAATTTAAATGTAATAAAAATCACCACTATCAAGAAAAACCAATTCCCTTAAAAAATCATAAAAGAGAAAATAAATACACACAGTAACAGTAGTTTACAGGCAGAAACAATTTCATGCCGTATTAGCAAACAATTATGTATCATTTCAATGGCAGCAGTCATTTTTACTGAAGTAAACTGGTATAAAAAGAAACAAATTTTTATTGAGCTTGGTTGAAAAACTCTTTGATATCACAAAATATAGCTGCAACTTCAAGAAAAATTGAAATATGCCAAAAATAATACATTGGACCTGATATCCTCAATGTAAAAGGTATAACAACTGTTGCAGATAATTGCTAAAACTGCTGCAGATAATTGCTAAAACTGCAATACTTTGGGCAAACCATAAGTAACAGACTGCATAATTCACCCTCAATTCCTTGCAAGAGGAGGGCACGAAAGCTGTCCAAAAAAACAGAAATGATTTCCACACGAGACAAATAAATTGCTGTATATCTAGGAAACAATCAAAGCCTCTTGAGATGACAGTAATGTAAAAACAATTTGGCAACACCAATGAGGCACTGCCAGTTTTCTTTTAACCAAGTTACTAAAAGGCCAGGTTGGAATAGCTCTTAATGCTTGAATGATGCAGTTTAAATCATTATATGAGCATTCAAAGACTGCTGGATATAAACATTATCTGTTTGGTTTTTCTTGGTGTCCATTTATCCCAGAGTATTGTGAAATTATTTTAACATCTTCATCTAACAGCATACTTATGACAGAAAAGGAATATCATTCTTATTATTTTCATTTTTTTTCAAAGAAAAATTTCATGTCTAGAATTCCATCAGTACTGCTTCAGGAATCAGAATGATTCAGCCCTAATGTGTCCCAGAAGAAAGTTTCGTCTGTTATCCACAAACATGAACAATAAGAAATGATTTGAAATAAGGTATATTAGATGCAGTTTTCCAAGCATGTGGGCAGTCACTTTCACAGCTATTCTGCAATGAGTCAACACTATTCCTGCCATTTCATCAGCTATTTCTTCAAAAGTGGTGAAGCTTTGCGCAAGTTACTTCAGGGGGGTGTTCCACGCAGCTGTCTCAGGTTGAGGAGAGAGTGGGTACGGTCACATCAGGGAAGCTGAGCCTCTAGGAAGAGCCGAAGATATGCAATGCTTAGAGGCACCCTGGTGGTGAGGAACTGGCCGAAAATCGCTGGAATGTCTTTACCACAGAGGGCGACCTGTTGCATTGCAGAAAACAGAATGGTTTCACTGATAGTTTACTTCTTTGGGATGGAGTTGGTACTCACTGTACATGTAGAATATGTATTACTCTATAATTATGTCTGCCAAGGGAAGGGGTTATGTTTTCATAACCGTTTGCTTGTTTGTTTGTTTGTCCATGTGCAAAATAACTCAAAAAGTTGAGAACGGATTTGGATGAAACTTACAGGAAAGGTTGAGAAGTGCACAAGGAACAGATGATTCAAGTTTGGTAGTGATCCAGAATTTTTTTACAGATTTTATGAAGGATTTTCAAAATTTTGGCAGGTAGGGTCAATGAACTTGGGAGTTCAAGTTGTGCATTTTTTGAGGTTTGCATACACACACTAGAGTGCGTGTTCTAGTTTCTACAAGGGCAAGGCGAGCCATGCAGCTGGACATTGATAATGTTAACAAAAGGCTTCTACATTGGAAAATAGGACAATTTTCAGCAGGCATACAATGGAAATCCTGATCTCGATGAAAGAACAAGATCAGTGGTGGAATTGAGCTGCTTGGCGGAGGTCTGCACTCTCAGAGTGCTTATCTAGTTACATTATACTTTCACTGATTAGTAAGCTTATTTTGATGGATGAGTCAGAGATGTTTGTACAAGGGTTTCCACACACAAGACTGTGGATAAGAAAACAAATAGACTTATTTAAGAAACCATTCCAGTATCAGGGTTAATTGAAAAAACCAGTAAGTTTGTTTTAGTTTTCTTGACTTCCAGAGTTTAGAATCACTAGGAAAACAGATAATGATAATAATACACGCTGAACACTTCTCCCACTTCATGTATGTACATGTGGTTTCCTGTTAAATGCAAGCAACACTCATCAAGCATCTTGTGCTGGCATTTAACTCTTTCAGTGTCTGTAATCAAACAGTGTTTGCATAATCAACTTGAATCTTGGAGAACCTGTTTGAAGAAGATGTTCAGTATTAGCTTGCTTCAAAGTGACAAAGGTATACGATAACATGCTTGATAACTACTGAACAACAAGCTATATCTATTACAACTTGAAAGTGTCTGTAAAGTAAAAGGGGAAGTTTTCATGCATCATGAAATTAGCCCTCGAATTTTTTGCTTGTTAGACTGTGGATGGGCTTTTTGTATTAAGAGAGAGTGATCATAAGAGGGCCATGTATCTGGTATGCATGCTTAGTCGCTGAAACCTGTGCAGAATAAATGGCAGTGCTTGTGATGCATTTGTTTTCAAGGCTCCATGATATCAATATCTTTATGTGAACTGTTATGTGGAATACCATTTAATATCTTTAGTCTCAAGGTAGGTATATTGCTGGGTTGTCAATACAATGCTAGGACTCAAAAACCCCAGACATTTTTACTAGGCAAAGCACACAATCCACATGCAGGATGGCAAGAGTTGTATATTACAATCACACATTGCTACAGACCCACCTGCACAATGTAGGTGACCATGGAGTACTGGCCTGGCTCCTCTCCCACTGGTTCAATGACCCAACCACTGGGCAAAATGTGACCTCGTGTCATGCTCCCACTCTCTGGGCAGGCTGACCACTCCACTGACCGAAAGGAGACCACATGGTGATCACCCTGGGTCATGTCAAATTAAAATTTATAAGCAAAATTAGTGTAATTCCAGGAAATCCTTTTGAATTACCTGTTCTCATTTGCTTTAATAATGTGTCATTCTTCATGGTCTCTCTACTAGAAATCTGACATGATGTTAAAGGGACTGTACAGTAATGGTTGAGGTGAGGATTCAGGCTTATAACATTTTTTTTGTGAAATAATGAGAAACCTCTTATGAAATATAAAAGAGCATGTAATTTCAAGAATGATTCAACGTTTATTTGATGAAAATTGGTTTTCAAATGGCTGAGATATCCAAAAAAGCAATAATAATAAAATGTGACAGGCCACGACTTTCATTAGGATCTCTTTGTTTCACCTTGTTTTTAGATATCTCAGTCATTTCAAAACTGATTTTCATCAAATAAACTTTCAATTTCCCTTAGAATTGTATGCTCTTTGACATCTCATAGAGTGGTTTCTCAATATCTCGCAAAACGTTAAAAGCTAAATGCTCACCTCAACCAGTACTGTACAGTTCCTTTAATGTTGTAATGAATACTCACTTATTTCTACCGTGTAGAAACAATGGAGCCAATAAACAAGTAAAGGAAAGACCAGCAACGGTTACCCAGGCACCCTCAAGAGGCATGCAAATCATTCGTCTCTATCATTCTCACTTATTCAAAATATAATTAAACATTTTATAAGAGCACCAACCCAATTAACTAAAGCATTCACATATAAGTCTCTGAGATGTCGTCTTCCACACACAGAAATGATTTCATCTCATTCAGCTCAATCGACTGCATTTCATGTCAGCATACTGACTTTCTCTTGAAAGTGCTAAGAATTTACAAGAAATAAAATTCTGTTTATACTAGTTGTTATGGAAAACTTACATCAGACTTGCAAATTTGCAGCACACAGAAATCTCTGGCTTCCTTCTTCAATACTTGAGGCACTTCGTGGACCATGTGATCTGTTTGGACACAAATATCAAACACCTCCATCAGGTTTGTGATGCTTAACATTCTCATTCTCTATTTATGTTGCATTGAACATCATTATTACTCTTACAGTAATACTCTTTAATGAAAAAATCAGATTCACTTTGTACAAAATCTAATGAGAAATTCCTTCCTATTACTACAAACTAATGATTTTTTTAATTGTGTGTGTGTGTGTGTGTGTGTGTGTGTGTGTGTGTGTGTGTGTGTGTGTGTTCATGTTTCAGCAAAACCATACCTCCTGCATTAATTCCTGGATCAAAAAGATGATTGAGAGGTATCTAAAATTTGCAACAATTCAGGCTATGATTTAAAAATTATGTACATAAATTTCTGAAATATCACTGCTTCAAATCTAAAAATTTTCAATGTGTGTATGGTTTTCAAGCACAAATGTAAATATCTTTCAGTAAATAATATATATATATATTTTTTTTTTTTGCATGCTTGAAGCTTCAACATATATTTACTTATCAAGATACAATAAAGTTGGCTGGACTAAAACTGAATCATCAGTCTTTAATAACACGTCACATCTCATTTCTTTAGTTCTTTAAAAAACTACGTACTAGATATATCAAGGCTCGACACTACCATTTTTTTTTTTTTTTTTTGAGGCCCGAAATGAAATATGAAGGCCTGGAAAATAAAGAAAAATTCCCCACTATTCTGGAAGAGAAAAACATATTTAATAAAAACAAAGAAAAAATTTGCCATCCAAACATATCATTTCATGAAAAAGCGGTGGCCCAACATCTATTTCTGGTGACCCCCAGCCACTGGGCCATCACTAATGTTGAGCTTTGGATAAATCCTTCCTAAACATAAAATAAACATAAAACAACATGTACTAAGAAAAGTTATATATGAAGTGAGTACTCACATATGCATATGTCTTCTGAAAGGTTTCTTGGATTGTTCATTTTCTATCAAAAGGAAAGGAGTGACAAAAATGTTTTCTTTTTTTTTTTAATACATGAATACATATTTGATAAAATAATGTATACCTGGTGTATATCGCTGTTCTGTGGATTTCACGAGTAGACCACATGTGAGAAATTAACAATTCACAAAAACATTGCCTCCAGTAATGCAAATGCAGTGCTTATCATCTCCAAGGTTGGAAAATGTGAATTTTTTTTCTTGAAAGAAATAATGCTTCTTTGTCATTCAGTCAATGTGGTTCTTGAATGTGAATTCAAGTAACAATATGTCAAATATACTAGAAAAATATATGGCATACATACGGTAGCATATGGAAACCCAACAAAGGGAATTTCACTAAACATTTTCATCACATCTTTATCATTAAACAAAACATCCAACATGTATATGAAGACAGTGCCCAGAATGTATAAAAACTGCACTGATGGATTCATACAAAAATGAACCATTGAGAGCAGTGCTACTTGATAAATCATAACCTGAACAAAAGGATTCCATGGGTTCAAGAAAGCATTTGTGGACTACTGACAGTTCAAATATGTGGGCCTACACATTAGGTGATTTCAAGTTTAGTACTAGTGCTAGTGTTAGTGCTATCCCCTAAACAAATGCCTTAAATCAAGCTCCACTACGATTTAATCAGATTTAATGCAATTATAACGATCATAATTATTGATAGGTGTTTGCATTAAACCATCGCAAAGTCAGCGGGAATTGTGCTATGAAAAAAGTGATTGCGCACTGCCATGATTGCTTAGTTTTAGACACATAATGAAGAAGATGGATTAAAATGCCACAAATTTCAGCCCTTCTCCAAAACAAAACGATCTTATTTTTGCTTCCAAGCTCAGATTTATGTAGCCATGTCTAGAATGTTTGTGTACGTTAAGTGGGCAACTATTCCACAGCACAGATTTTGCACATACAATGTGCATCTATTATAGAAGTGAATGCGGGTATCGCACAGCAACGCTAACACCAGCACCGAACATGAAATGACAAAGTTGATCATCAGTAGGGTCTAGTGTTAGCCAATGGGGAAAAAGCAAGTAAATCGCCAACACAAACGATGGAGCTGAGTTCAGCATACGACATTTAACACCATGCCCAACACAAACTACTGGAAATATGCCATAATTTTGAGGTCAACCTCCCAAAACCGACTAATTCAAGTTCAGTTATCACCAGTGCTAGTGCTGAGATAACACTAACACTGGCACAGAACTTGAAATCACCCATTGGATCACAACTACTTAATCACACCCATACACTGCTATTGTGCTCAGACTGAATATGAACCTACAGGTATTCAGTGAAGACATCGATCCTAACATCACCGTTTGTTGTGTGTTCAATGAACTTGCAACAGGGATGACAGCACATTTAACTTGTGTAATACAGATAAAGAAAAACCCACCTTCAGCATGGTGTCATAGGTAAATCTGGTCCGAGGATTGCGGACGGCTTTTAAGACAGTGTCTGGAGAAGCTTTGATAATACCCTTTCCAAGAAAACTGATGGGAAATGAAAATGACAAGTAAACATTGTCTTATTGTATAAGTGCAATAAAGCTGCATATACACATAAAAGTTAAAACAATGAAATTGAAGCAAAGAAGTCAATGGATGGAATTTCATAACAAGGGTAATAATTTTTAGTGTCTTCTTAATTACTGAAAAAAAAACACAACAACAACAACAACCTAGACCTACCCTTAATTCATTAACATCTTGATGTGAAACAAAACTCTTCTATCACAGATGCAATATTGTTGGACATGCCAAATAAGTGAGAAAAAAACCCCCCAACAAAACAATACTATTTTGCTATCACATTTTTTGGTCTCATCAGATGCATTATATTACTTGCAAGAAACATTTTGTGTATTCTCAGACCTGTATGGAGTAACATGAATAACTTCCAGGATTAGTGATTACATCTAGAACCTGCCTCTATATATCAAAGAATCTAGAGGGAGATGTCTTACCTATAATACTTCCCCTGTTTTGGTTTCTTCAAGATGACAACATCCTTCTCCAAACAATGGAAGCTGAGAGAGAAAACATTTTAGTCAGGAGAAGTTAAGCCACATGGTAGATAGGTACATCATCTCCACTTTATTGTGGCTATATCTAAAGGCTGTCAGTTTGCAGACAAAGTGGCTTCAAGTCAAGTGTTACAAGTGTCCTCTTCTACACATTACTCAAGTCTTAGTACAGAATTCCAGTTTTCTTCACAGAATAATCAATTCACAACATAAACTGCATTAGCTTAACATGTAAAACTAACAGAGAATAATAAAGTCAGAAACTCAAAGAAGACTTTCCAATATGCAGGGCTCGACACCAACTTTTTTTTCTCTGGTAGCCCATTAGGGCCACTAATATCCTTGAATATCAAATTTTGATGGCCAGATAAACAAATGTATTGGCCGGAAATAAAGGAAACAGAATAGTCCATTTTGAATCCTACATGTAGTTGCCCAATCAGACCACCAAAATACAACCTTTTGGCAATTTTGGTGGCCCGACATCAATTTTTAGTGGCCACAGGCCAGTGGGCCACCGCAATGTCCAAGCCCTGATTATTGTCACACTTGACAAGACTATATCCTTCAAAACAAATAAACAATTATTCCATTATTGACAAAAACATGACTCATTGTCACATGCAAGAAAGTTGCAACTGACTGAAAAAAAAACCCCACATTAAGCGATGTCTAAAAATGTGTGATCCTGATCGTCTCTCAGCAAAATTGAATATCACAATTTAGGTGGCTTGGCCCCAAGGAGGTCTTTTGAAGACATGTATATGTTAAAACTTACGACCATCCTCCGGTCTGAACGATCTGGTCATCTTCCGGAGCATTGACGTTGATGGTGGCTGCTTTTAAACTCTCCTGCAACACGTATTCAGCACTCTCGTTTGCCAAGGTCTTGTATTCATCAAGGTTTTCTAGTATTTGGAAACAAGACATGCTCCAGTTACTAAAATGATAAATTCAAGTGGAACAATGAGACCTAAAAGATTAGAATACTCTGCTAAAAGAACAATAACAAAACTTGTTTTCAGTTTGTAACATGAAAATGATTGTCTCCCAAGTATCTCTAAGCATCAAAAAATGCACTCCCATACTCAAGTACCTACCTGCTATCTCATTCCTGTAGATGTAGTGTGCTGCTCCTTTTGCTGTTACTGATGGTGCATTTTGTTTTAGTTCTTCTTGACATTTGCATACGGAACACTTCATCCTAACTTCATTTTGTCAAAGTACAAGCTCTTCAGGCTCAGGTAGTCTTTCCATATCATGCATTTTGATGGCTATACTTCTGTTGAATGTTTTGTTTTGTATTCCTGCAAAATTTGTTACCATGCTAGTGTACTATTCATTATTTTGCTATTCACTTGTTTACAATTCACATAGAGAAATAACACTAACATGAACTTGACTTTCAATCTGCAGTAAGCAGTAGTCATTACATTAAGGACAACTTAACACAGACTATAACAAAATTACTGTCATATGAAATATCTGAAGATGGAATATAATGCCTATGTGCAGAAACAGATCAAAAATTAACTGACCAATTTACATCACCATCTATCACATATACAATGTCATTGTCAATGGAAACAGTTTTCTGATAGTGTGATAAAAGAAACTTTGTAAGTGTCTGAGTTTGGCAGATGACTACTAACCTATGGCCCCATTCAACTCAAAATCCCCCGAGCCCTGTTTGGTGGTGTTTCTGTCAGGAGACTGACTCCCATCTTTCTCTCTCCCCACTGGAGTCACCATGCCCTTCCTCTCCCCAGTGGCTGCTGCATCTGCACTGAGTGCCTTCTTGACCCGCTGTTTGCGGTACCTGAGAGGAACCTCCTTGCGCTCACTGTAGAACCCAGCATCATCACTGGACGAATGGTCTTGCTGCCACGAGCTGTCAAAATTCAGGCTGGTTGCACGCGGCTTCCGCGACCCGTTTGCCCGACTCGGTGTTGATCGGTGCGGAGACTTGTCTCTCCCGGCAATCAGCTCAGTGCTCTCACCTGAGTAAATTGGCAAAAAGTTTGCATCAATGTCTCTGTGATCTGAAAAGCCCTCCGACGGCAAGCAGAAAACTGACTTGTTGGGTGAGCATGAGCCCTTGGAGTGGCCCTTCATACTTGAAGGGTGAATGTGAGTGTTGAGGTGGCGAAGGCTAGTGTGGCGTAGAGGGCGGACCTTCAGGTCTCTGAGTTCAAAGTACTGTTTGAGGGCAGCAAGGCGCAAGGTAGGTTTCTCTCTTTGGTGAGAGTCACTCTGGGATGTAGAGGTGCAGGTGATGTGATGCATGATGCTCTTGTTGGGATCTGATTGGGAAACCATAATATTCAGCATGTTAAATGTCATATCAAAAATATACATTTCAATTCAATAACTGTATAACAATTACAGCTGCACCTTTGGGTCAGATTGGGTTTACATATAATATATTATACATACTCGTCTGCAGACAGTCATTAACTGTAAGAGTGGAATTTTCCCGATGTGGAAATTTTTCGCACATTTCGCACTTCCAGAAGCTAGCGTGAAAATAAAAGCAAGCAAATATTTTTGCATGCAATTGCATTCCTGTCGTAAACACACGAAATTCATTGTAATCAGCCAAAAAATTACTCAAGCAAAAACATTCACTTTTACAGTAGGTAAGTCTGAGAATAATGATGTACAGTATCATTTAAGAGTCAAGATAATTGACTGAACACAAAAGAAATTCCAGTTCTCAATGTTGACTGCAATCATGTCTCATACTATCCTGAAAGCCATATTCAAATCTTCATTGCACTGAATCTCAACAACATATTACAAGAGTGAGTCTAAATTGTGAAACAAGTTTAAAATTACTAGAAGTTTCCCACTTTCTCGCAAGTGAATTTCCCTTATGGCATGCCACACAGTTTGGGGAAAAAACAAACAATTACATGTGTCAAGTAATTGCCTAAACAGTAAATTGCTTACATTTAACATGCTAGCAAGCATGTTGAAATTCTTTTAAATCCTAGTCAGATTGTGCTTAGTGCATTGTGCAGTGAAATCTTACCATAGCCTATGACCTCTCTATTTTCACAAAACATTTTCGAAACTCTACCCACAGAATTGCCCCGTCATACAATTGTACTAGATCTATAAACCGATTCTGAAGATACTGAATCAAAAAGTACAAGTGTAATATGTTCACAAATACACAAAAGATGTTGTGTTGTGATTGGTGGACAGCCAAAAGATATTTTGATGCCTCTGGCACACTTGGTGCTCTGGCACAGACTGGTTGCTTAAGAAACACCACACAAAAGTCCACACATTCTTTGTGTCTTTAAAATTCCATGGAGACAAAGAGGCATCTCATACTGTATTCACCATATTTTATTTTACAATGCATTTATTTTCACTAATTTCATGAGTCATGTGCTATGCAAATATTGATTAACAAACAAGAATATCAACTCACATCCTGACAGGAATGCGACATGCATGCTTATGTACATTTTTCCATTCACTACTGAACTCCATGATCGCAAAATTAAACACTTGCAAAATTCTTGGTAAGTCCCGATTCGCGAAACATTAGACTCGCTAAATATATGGTGTACTGTAAAAGTTGATATTTTCACGCGACTAATTTTTCGCGCTCAGAAGAATAAGAAGAGTTTTGCGTGTTTTTAATTCCGCGGAATTAGGACATCAGCTACTGGAACACATGGCAAGCAAAAATATTCGCGTGCTTTTATTTTCGCGCTAGTTTCTGTTGCGCGAAATGCACGAAAATTTCAACACCGCGAAAATTTCCACTTTTACAGTACACAGAATCTCTTAACAGGAAATTAATGCTCTATGTACCTTCTTCAGAAGGTTGTGCAAAACTGTAACTCCACAGCTCTTGCAAGATACGACCTTTGCCCTTGAAGACGGTCCTACAGAACAACCAGATTGACATGTCCTCCTCCATTCGCCATGATCTGTAATAAAAAAAAAACAACAGCAAAAATGAGTTCTGACATCTAGCTATCGAGCACATAGCCTCAATTAAAATACTAATGTGATACGATCTACCACACAGGATGACACATGTAATTATGACATAACAAAAACAAAACAGCAAAATAAAGCAGATATTTCCAGTTTGCTAACAGTACAAAAGTGTATTTCCTCAATGGACAGGTGTATCTCATGTCACACTAGGCAATGATGTCTCCGAAATGATTGAAAACTTTTAGAAAACCTGTCTCATACTAAACTGCCTAACCTACAGCATATCAGCAACAAGCTATCAAGGAACCTGTGTGGTTCAATGGTTTACAATGACAGGAATGAAGGGTCACGTCAGAGCAAATAAAGTTCCTGGTACCCACCTGGCAACCACTGCAGGCTTGTGAAAATTGCTGCTGGACATATCCACCGCTCCTCTGGACAAGAGTTTGAAAGGCGTGGTCAGGAAGGCCAGTATCCTGTCCACCATACCATCTGGAGGGGAATAGCGAGGCGACAGCGCTAGGCTGACCACATCGGCCATCAGAGGGTAGTCGGAAGCCTCGGTGGTCGAGGGAAGGGAGACATAGCTGCAGCCAATCACCTCATTGTCCCACTCTAAGAACTTCTCTGTATCCTTCAATGTCTCCAGTATCACCTGGCAAGATACATAATCATAAGGAGATCCACTTATTACCTCTGCCAAGGGGGGAGGTTATGTTTTCGTTACCATTGGTTTGTTTGTTAGTTGGTTCGTTCGTTTGTCCGTGTGCAAAATAACTCAAAAAGTAGTGAACGGATTGTGATGAAACTTGCAGGAAAGGTTGAGAATGACACAAGTAACAAACGATTAACTTTTGGTGGTGATCCGAGAATTTTTGGGGAATGTATGAAGGATTTTTGATATTTTGGGAGGTAGGGTCAATGAACTTGGGAGTTCAGGCTGCGCGTATTTGAGGTTTGCATGTGCGCACTACAGCGCGTGCTCTAGTTTCTGCTAGGGTGAGGCGCGCTGTGCAGCTGAGGGTTTATGACGTAACAAAGGCTTCTATATTGGGAAATCAGGCGGCTTTCAGCACACTGACCTCAAACAAGATCAGTGCGGGTGGAAATGGGCTGCATGCTTGGCGGAGGTCTGCGCTCTCAGAGTGCTTTTCTAGTTATGTATATTTCTTCGTTTTTGTCTTTTGAGTGGGTACCTCCACTTTTTTTTTCCCAGAGTGTTTAAAAAATTGCTGCATGTCTCTTTTAAGTACTGATCATGTAGACATGAACATGTTGTTATCCCGGTTGGCTAAGCATATTCTCAACAACACGCATGTCAGATTCTTCATATTTCTTTGTACATTCTGTTGAAAAAAGAAGAAGTGAAAATAAAATTTGAATCTGAATTCAATGTACACATACCAGCACAAGACTGCCCTCTATGAACACAATAACCATCATTCCCACTGCTTTCACTACCCCCCCCCCTCCCTCAAAAAAAAAAGAAAAGAAAATGAACTGAATTGAATTTTGTATTAGACAACAAACAGTACTGGCAAAACTTCACCAGAAAGAGATCTCTTCCCTTCTCCCCTCCCCCTCTCTGATGGTAATAACCAGTGATGTGTCACTTAACTTTCAGCTGTCACGTGACCCACACTAACAGGAGGCCGATGCAAACTAAAAATACCTAACACAGTTAAAACAAGAAAATTGGGAATGTAAATACAAATGTGTGTTATCTTTACCAGTTGGTTGTGCAAAAATGGAAAATTCAATAAATGTCACCTAGTTTTTGAAAATTCAACTCTTCCCCCTCTCTGGTGGATTGACATTTGCATGAAAACCTGCAGCTAATGTAATTACTCTCCTACACCTGGTTTGCTGTATGCATATCAAGATAAATCATTACATTTGATTTTTTGCCACACAGCTATAAACCAGGTCCCTACAAGCCATGGCTCTTGTGTTCTGAAACAGATTTTGTCCTTGAATGCACCAGAAAATATCAAAGCTGTCCTACTCCTACTTCCTGTGACCAATCTAATTATTCAAAATAATATCGACATCTGAAATAAAACATGAAAACAAAATAAATCAAACGACAGAATGTCTGCACAAATTCAGGTACAAAAATAGGGTGCAAACAAAGATGGAAAATGCACAGAAAGAGAGAGAGAGAGAGAGAGAGAGAGAGAGAGAGAGAGAAAGAGGGGGTAGAAAGAGGGGGTAGAAAGGCAGAGACAGCTAAACAAAATGACTGGCCTGAAGTAATGTGACAAGCTGAGTATCATGACCCCTGTCCAGGTTCGGACTATATTGGAACTGTCTCCAGTAATCACTGTTCATACACATTTCTGATACTCCAGAGACAGGAATGCGACAAACAAACCTAGCCGATGCTTTTTTAATTTATATCATGCAAGCTACATTCTCTGTCCAAATATCTCTCTTGGTCTGCCCCATCCATCCTACCATACAACAGTAGCGCTACAGTTTTAGTTTCATTTGCTACTTGGTAAATGTGAAAATCTACTTCTCATACATATATGTATATACAGTATATGATATGAAACTTATTGGCGGCTATTCTGATCACACAGACTAAGTTAGTCTGAGGCTTAAGTCCAGATTAGCAGAGGATTAACTTGCAAAATTTAGGCAAGGCCTAACTTTGGGTATTCCGACAGCAGTTTTTGCCTTGACCTTGAAACTAAAGTGTGAACTGAATCATACATCTTTAGTCTCCCACGGGGGTTAGTTGAAAGTCTGAACTTCAACTAACTCAACAGTATGTACTGTACCATACATACCGTGGCTTGACTAGCAATGGCTCATCTATTGAAACAGAGTGCAATGCGATGGTGACTGGAAAATCTGCCCCAGTTTCACAGATTTGAACAGTGCATACTGTGTACGTGTACAACACGTATATGCCAGCATAAAAATATCTGAAATGCAATGATCAACTTTAAATTATTCTCTTATGGCAGTAGGATGTAGTAATCAGTGAATTTTCTCAACATACATATGAGTCTGTCATATCAGCCTGTCAGGTACGTTGATTCTTCATTTTTTTCTGTAAAATAGTCCTTAAAGTGCTGATTAATGTGTTGAGTAAGTTCACATTAAAGGTATTTACTTAAAATTGATCATATTGATTAACATTTTTGCATTGGTTGTTTCTATCGCTGACTCACATTTTAGAACAACTTTGCAGCACTAAAGTTGGATTTTTGTTTCATCTGCAAATGGTAAATAATGCCTTAAACTTTAGTTCAGAGTTATTTCATCATAGAAATCCACAGAAACTTCCTCAGTTTCACTTTCCGCACAAAACTGCTGTGCCAATGTACTTATACGCAGTCCCTCCACAACACGTACACTAATTACGAGCCCAATTCCAGAGTTTTTTACAGCTTCTTGTTGCCAGTCTCACCATTCAAGGGACTGTGCCAGTGTGTGATAAAAAGCTGTAGTTTTGGCAGTATTGTGTTTTGTGCATTACATCAAAAAAAGTGCGAGTCTTGTGTACCAGGCTCTTCGTTGTACAATTCAGCTGCGAGTAATATTTAGTCTAGACTTAGTCTGAGGTTTCAGTTAGTCCTTGCTATCAGAATACCAACTACTGATAATCTACATTTGATACGGAGGTCCAGACTAAATGCTGATTAACTAGCTCAGGTTAACTTTAGTTCAGAGGAATTAAATATAAAATGTGACTGTGCATCACAAAACGAACAAAAAGTTGCACACGTTGATTTTGTGTGAGGACAGTCGACTGAAAATACCGGTAAGTGAAATGGGTCAACCTAGCCAGTTTTGACTTTTTCACATTTTCTGAAAAGGCAAATCTTCTTCTTTATTGTGCTAAAGTTTGGGATCATAAAACAAACAGGAAATTGTGTTTTTAGCAGTTTTTCTTACACACTTTTTTTGTACAGCACTGTGAGAAGGTGTGTCTTAAAGAGTCCCCTTTTCATTTCTTAAAAACCCATTGCACACTCTTAACTTTCAACTCTAATAACTTAAGAAAAGGTGATGCTACTGCTTTGAAATTTGGCAGTAATCACGGACAAAGGATGTTAATATAGCATGCCCAATTTCAGCTCAATCCCATAATCCCTTCATTGTTCTTGCTCCGATGATTTACGTCCTGTTTTTGTCACATTCATCGCACAGCTAGCACGGCTTGGTAAAGATTAAGCACTTCAATAGACCCTGTACTTCAGAGCCTCTGTTCTCAGTCCACACTTTTCCACAGTGTGTGCTTTCTTTCAAATATTTAGATAGGCTAGGAGTGTCCATTTGAGCTGAATTATACATCATATTAAAGCTCAGAGTCTGCTCTTTCAGAATCTGCCCTTAACTAAAAATCCATGTCTGGCGACCTTTTGTTGGTTTTGTGATGCAGGGTCACAAATAGTATTAGTACTGGCCATTACTTTCCCCTTTTCATTGCAACTTTTTTTTTCCTTTTTTCAATCTTTTTTACTAGCAGGCTCATGTAGCACAAGATACACAAATACCGTCCCATCACAAACAGTTATGCAACAGTACTACTATAACTCAAAGATCTCTGGGTACCAGACCACACAACACACAAAAGCTCACAGGTAGCTATAAGATGTGGATGTTCAGCACATGCAGTCATCGTGAAATGTGGTGGTATACTAGAACACAGAACAGGCTGTGCTCTGACCAGATAAGAGTATGGTCAGTTACAATGTCACAATGTCGAAATGTCACTCTTTGTGCACATGACACGCATCTTCTGAAGTTCAGGTGTTTTCCATCCATTGCATATCACTGTAAAAGTAGAAATTTTGTGCATTTAGCACAAGAAACCAGAGGGAAAATAAAAGCACTCAATTTTTTTTTTTTGCTTGTTACCGGTATATATAACACTATTTTATATTTTGATTCAGTCGAATTAAAAACATGCAATCTTCATCTGGCCCAAGTGAGCATGAAAAATTACTCGTGCCAAAATTTCCACTTTTACAGAGGTAAAGAGCATAGAATCTAAATCAGATTCAAAGTCTATTACGATTTAGAAAGTTTAAAAGCACAAGGGTTAACTTTGAGCACTACTAGCAGATAAATTGTATACAAAGTCTTTGTATTTTCATACTGTACAAACAGTGACTGTGCTTAAGTGGAGAAGACATAACCATTCATCACAAAAAACAACAACAAAGAAACAAGCAGGTAGATATCATTTCATTCTAACCCAGCATCAACCAATTTTACAGGAGATCCTACAACATGATTAAACTACATTTTCCTATCAATAATTCCATTTTCCAACATACAAAATGTATTTGGTATATACTGTAAAACCATAAATTTTTGCATGCATGAAACTTTTGCAAATATTGCAAGGAGCCAAGATTCACAAAAGTAAAATGCACATAAAAGTTTTTGTCCATCCAATGCACTGAAAGCCAGTCACTAATTTGCAAAAGTTTCATGCTAAAAAAAAAAGAAGGCCTTTGGCTCCAATTCATGAAGTTTTGTGCCACAAATGTTTCTGGTTCTACAGTAGTTTGGCATTTAATGAGCTTCAACAAATGCTATAGTGCACAGCGTATTCCTAGATGTGATTGTTTGTATGCCTAGAAGTGTATGAACAGAAGCAATGTATTCAGAATCCTGACAAATGCAAAATATATATTTCATATTAATCCTGGCACAGACAGTGTGCATATATCACTGCTTTGTAAAAGGGTAAAAAATATATGCAACACAATTGCAAAGCTAGCACAGAAGAAAGTGTACAAAATTGCTATCAAAATTAAGCAATTTCATGAGAGACTGTGAATAAAATTCCTATAATACAGGTTATAATCAATCGCTCCATGATCAATATCTATGAAACGTTGACAGTGGTGTGATAAATGAGGTATGAATGAAGTCACACAGGCGGATGTTTCTGAAACCATTCATTATTGATGCACTCTGCCTGCTTCAGCACGTTCTAGACCCAGATCATGAGCAACCTAAATTGACTACCACCTGCACAGCCATCAATTGAACCAATTGTTGCCACTGCTTTTGTTGGTAGCAGCACTATTGACTCTAACTTGTCATGGTAACCATAGACAGTATTCATTGTGTTTCTCCACAAAGGAAATATGCCTATTAAGCCAAACAGCTTGCTAGAGGTGCAAGAGGCAATTTCAGGCCTTGTCAATGTTGAGGCAAAGGGCAAGTCTTGAACCCACAGCAGTGTTTCACCAGCACTTATCTTTCAAAAGCAATTATAGCAAAAAGCCATGAAATGATATTGATGTCTTTTTTTCCCCCCATTGGAACGTAGAGCAAGAAGTTACACGTCACAGAGAACTAAAAAAGACAAAAATAACAGAACTGTCAAATGTTTAATCTTGGCAGATTTTTGACAAAACATATTAGAAATGTCCTCAACTGCTCAGCAAAACACTTGCTGTCCATAGATGATTTTTATTACAAATTTTCCATTAATATCAGTCAGAGGAACAATGACAGCAGCCGATCAATATCTTCACCGAAAACTGATAATTCACTTTAATATGCCATGCAAAAACTGCCTCGTCATTTCAGGGCACTGACTAAGTTATCAAAGAGCCCCATATTTCAATCTCCATGTCATTCAGCAAAGAGTTAATATCATGAACTACTGAACTCTGTTGAGTAGTATATTATTATGCTCCTGTGCAATGTGGAAAAAGAAAGGAAAAGCTGAGAAACGTCCTTGATCCAATTTAATCCTTCCCATAATAAGCCTGTCATGGACCCATCAATGCAAAACTTGATAATCCCTCCCCTCTTGCATTACTTGCTTACCATCACAGATCCTACCGACTCTCAGTTTTATATTCTATAATATCTTGGGATTTTGTCTCTCACTTCAGTTTGTTATGCATTCTTAAATTTACTTTCAATGCATCAACATAGGTTAGCTTCAAATCCTAGGTGTATTGAAAGAAAGGTATTTCACGCTGGAGAAGTTTGGCCATCAAAACAAACTCTGAAAGTTGACCCCTTTGTGCTGAAAGCTATCAAAACTTCAGCATGATTATATCAGAAGGATAGAAGGATAGATGGACTGCCATTACCCTGGATAATGATATCACTCCCCACTTGTTGTTTGTTTGTTTGTGTGTGTGTATGTTGAATATATTGTTGTTGGTTTTTGTTTGTTTGTGTGTTTTTTTTTTGTTTTTTTTTTTTGGGGGGGGGGGGGGGGTGGGGGTTATTGCCATTGCTGTCTTGCAAAGCAAAGTTCATCAATTCAATAATGACACAGCTTTCGGCAAATTTAACAGTTTGTGCTGTCCCCCCCCCCCCCCCCCCCCCAAAAAAAAAAAAAGGTATTGCAGTCGCATGATCCACAGACTTGATGGGTTTTCTGTTGTAGTTGAAAGCAATGATAGACTATATCAGTGTTGTTCAAAGATGCACGGTCTTCACAATGTTTATCTGTGTTGTAATGTGTGTGACATTTGTTTGACACACATGTATGCTTGAGCTAGTGATACGCATGCATATACTCTCTTTCAGATGTTAGCAATATTGGTAATTTGCCAAGGGGGCAATTTATCAAGTGTTTTGTCAGTGATTTTTCACTGACAAATTTGCTTTCAGCCAATCAGGTGCAAGGATTTCAGTAGCTTAAAACAGTTGTCAGTGACTTCCAAGTTTCATGAAATGCTGCCCAGCAAGCCTTATGTTATTGGTAAATTGTAGAAAACTGCAATGACAAATTTTGTTTTGGTGGAAAGCAGGAGTCAATAGTACAAGTGTACATCACTATTGATATCAATGCTACAACTTGATTGTGATGTTAGCTTCAGTTAATTGATATCTTATGAAATCTGAAATCCCTTCCGATATTCCTTGTAATTACCAGAACAGCATGCAATACAGCTATCTGCAACACACTCTATGCAGCTACCATCACAAATGAGGAACAGAAAAAATTGAATTCAGATGGTACACTGTAAGACTGAAGCACCCACAGCTCTGTTTCATGCACTGTCATAAAAATGCTCATTACGTTCAAAGAGGAATATAATGAAGTACATGAGAGACAGGGATATACTGTATACCTGAGGATGAGATGGTACAATGGTACAGGAGCCATGGAGACTGAAGGATCCATCTCCAAGCTCTACCTTCCTCTCCCAGCATCTCAGTTCATGACTGACCCCAGCCAGCTGCCAGCCAGTGCTGGAGTCTATGGGTAGGAGCTGTCAGAGAGAACATTCAAGAATGAGAAAGGTGATGGTCTCAACCAGTTAAAGCAAGGAATAGAGAAATGTGTCGAAAATTTACAAACAATTAAAATCTTGTCGGGACTTTTGATAGAGGTTCTAGAATTAGCATAATGTTGCTTGTTTCTATGGTGCTTGGATGAGGGAGGGGAAAAAAAACATCTTTCGTAATCTTAGGTTCAATTCACAGTGTATGAAGTAACATTGTTTGGGGATTCATGTAAACATATAAAGAGTGAATAAAGTTGCATTGCAGAAAGCAAAATATCGGGGAAGATTGTACAATATGAGTTGAAGAAAGTAACAGATGACATAAAGGTCAGTGAATCATAAGATATAGTATAAAATGGACATCTCAAACTAGCAATCTTTACCATGTGATTTTGCAGAACTCTTCATTCTTTGGAACACATACAAATACAAATAGCGTAATGTGGACACTGAATGGGCATGTAAAGAAATGATCATACTAATATTTGGTGACCAGAGACATACAGAAAATGCTGGCAAACAAGAAATCTTGCTTATGTTATTTAACTCTTTTCAGTCAAAGAGTGCATTTATCTAAAATTTTCTAAGGCAGAATCGCGATCCTAAACGCGTTTGAGGTATTTTGGAGTGATAGATAAATGGAACCCTGTTTTCAAACGTGTTCAGCAACACCGATTTGAAATGCCATTCAAAGGGCAATGTGAAACATGTTTGAGGCCACGATCATCTTTCTGCGAGTAGATAATTGCAATTTCATTTTGAAACGCCTTTATATCTCCAAGCTGCCAAGGTCAACTTCCAGTATACACGCCATCAGTTACAAAAAACACACACCTCGGTTGACTTCTACTTCTGGGTCAAACGGCGCAAAGCAGCTCTGCAGCGACAACACTCAAATTATATGACGGTTAGATAAACGTGGCACAATCAGAATCGCATTTCAAACACGATTGTAAAGGCCATCCGAAACAGATTTCAAAATGTGATTCTCTCTCTCATGTTAGATAAACACAGCCAAAGTTGATCGGGTGGGGGGGGGGGGGGGGGAGAGATTCCCTGGAAAATTGTCCTTGTTTGTAGAGTGTCAATGAGTTGTGAAACTCGAGAAGGCATTGCAAAGTGAAAGTAATTACATCTAATTCATGGTCGCGATTACATTTGTAGGATGATTAAAATGCTTGCTGGTATTATAAACAAACAAACAAAAAAATCAATAAAAATAATGGACAGAATACTAAGGTAAAACTGATTAAAATGTCATGCTGGCACGCCATTTCAGTCTAAAATTTGGCAGTCTTCAGATATGATGCCCAATGTCGTATTCACTTCAGGTGTCAGTATTCAATGAAAAATGAAAGAAAAATTATCACAGAGAGGCATACTTTGGATGATGAAGTTGTAAATAGTGTGTGCTTTCCACACTACAATCTAATAATCTAATGCTGATATAAAACCTCTCCGTTAAAGTATACACCTATACATACTGCATACTGTACCTGGCTACCATATTTGTTGCAAAATATGAACTTCTTGTCAGAGTTAGATACGGTGTATCAGTATCTGTTCCAGCTAGCCTGTCAACTTTGTTCTTAATGTCATCCTCAGCTTTGTTACTGAGCTTGACTTGTCTTTTTGTCTTTCTTTGTGCTGCAAACATTTGATACATGAAGTAATATCCTGCTCTAACCAGCAGGATATGAAATGTGTAAAAAACCATATGCTAAACAGGAAATACAGCATCACTAGAACCCATGAAAAGGAACTTAATAACCAATCAAAGAAAAACATTGACTATAATTTTTTTTTAAAATCCACATGTACCTTGATTTACATACCCTTTCCACACAATGGCTTTGACCTTGTTTGATGCACAGTGATTTGGCCAACATCCAACAGAACTTAAAACACCCATGCTTCCCTTTACACTACTAATAAATGATCTGTTGAAGACTGAACAATTCTTTAAAACGTTGACAAATGAGGCGTAACCAACTTCATTTAAGTAATTGCCTGCTGTTCTCAACCATGAAAAAACAAAACAAAATCTGCATTATTCAAGGGTGTACGGTAACAACCAGGCTACCAATCTTTCACTCTGATGATCAGATTCACAGGTCCTTCAGTTCATAATTCATGATGTGAAGCAAAATTATATCTTTTGCCACAAAAATCTTTTGCCACAAAAATCTTTTGCTTGCTTTGTCAACAATGTCATTGATTTAAAACTTCTTATAAGAAATGTGATCCTAAGAGACTCAACATATTACCTTTGCTGAAAGGCCTATATGTGACTACTGTATATGCAGTGCCATGTCCTTTGTTATCAATACTAATGTAACAAACATAGCCATCTTATAAATGAAAAAGTAAAATACACTAATTGAGTGATGTCAAATTTATACATAAAAAGGATTACCAATGTCATAGTTATGTGACCAAAATCACATCTGTTGGGTAGGACTTCTCACTCGTGACTGTTATTTCACTATAAGTCACTACAAGCAGTCTACCATTGAAGTTAAATTCAACCCAATGTGCCTTGCAATATGAACACTTGCATTTTACAAATTTCAGCAACACCTATATCATTCCTTTGAACAAGAATTCACAATAATAATACATTAGTGTGTACACATTGTTCATATGAGAGGAGTTGATGAGAAGGAAATGATGTTCAACAATCTGTCAGATGTGGATGAAAAGAATACAGTAGAATAGGCAATATTCTGAGATGTCAAACCTTTTGTGTGAAGAGTTGTTGGAAGACATTGAGTCCCTGAGGAGGCTGAGTAGACGATGTGGACGGCATACCCTCATCCTCCTGGCCACAGCAAATAGGAATGAAAGAAGAGAAGAAAAGAAAAGGAAACAAACGTGAAATTTCTATCCTCTAATAGTGACATTATTTTGAGCATCCTTTGTAACCGCACATTGTGTTGATGTCATCATACTGCAATACCTTATCATTTCATAACACAGTGATTCCAAATATGTAATCATTCCACTCAAAAAATATTCCTCAAAATACTCGTTATTATCTTCATGTATCACTCTTTGAATCAATGATATAATACTGACCTCTATGTCACACTGAAACTTCCACAAATTCACTAGTTTAGTTTTCTTTTTTTTTCTGCAAAAAGAGAGTCAATATACTTTAGTGTTACAGGTACAGGCAATGTCACTTTTGCTGACAATGGTGGTATGATTTGTAATGCACAGATTTGACTTCTATCAACAGTACACTGTTATGCAGGCAGAAATTACACCAAGGGAACAAATTTCATACAGATGCTGTGCTGCTTGAGATACAATGGTCTTCAGAGCAGGAAACTATCAACTCATAAAAACAGATATCATCTTTTCTGATTCTAACAAGCTTTGTAGCAAGTACTAATTTATACACAAATCTTCTTCTCAGCCACTCCCTCCCCCCCCCCCCCCCAATGAAAAGAAAATTTGTTCTAATACTGATCTTCAGCTATTCGCAGTGACTGTGAAGTGTTTATGAGGAAACAGACAACGGGTCATACAAAGTATATCCTCAAGCACAGGCTTCTCGAGTACATTTTTCATGCATTACTGCAAATTACAGCTTGATGGCAACTAATCCATGAATAAAAGAGAACTCCACAACATCAGAGATTTTACATTAAGTTTGCAAGTCAGGGATATCATCTGATTTTCATTCAGAATAGGCCAATCATACGAAATAAAGAACACTGAGCTGGTAATTTTTCAGGATGAATTGAAGATATGGGCCACTATTGTATATTTGAGACAATATTCTATACCCAGTACATACACATGATACACACTGGCAGTACCTGAAAATCCTGTTAACCACACTAGGACTTATACTATCACGAGCAAAAACCATTACCTTCAAATGAAGCATGAATTAAAATAACTTGGCAGTTGTCAAGCGGTTTCCATGATCATGTTTCTAGAAGTACATGTGCATGCACACACACATACAACAACACACACATGCATACACACACACACACACACACACACACACACACAAAGAAAATGTCAAAGACACTTTGGACTGTCATATTCACAACAGTACTTTACCATTTTTGTGAATTTCGTGAATCACCGTTGGATCGCAAATTTAACATGTGAAATGTTGCCATGCACTAGAATAACAATGCATCTACGATAGCGACGGTGTCTATTCATGAAAATAACATCTTGCGAAAATGTCTGTGACCTCCTAATTCGCAAAAATATCTGTATGCAAAAATAACAGGAACCAGTAAGCTCTTAGCAATCTGTGTGTGCTTTAAACCTATTCATTTGATGATGGTTTGAATACCTATTGGTCTATAAAAGAAGAAATATTAGTGATTGCAGGTAAGGAGGAAGAACAGAAAGGGACAGAGTAAATTGGTATAGAATATCTCCACTGAAATAACCGCAAGTTCCTTTGAACTTGGTGTGAGTCCTAACGAAGCAAAAGTTTGTTGATGCAGCAGAGCTGTCTCATCAACTTTGAACACCTGAATGGAGTGAGAGGTAACATGACCACTACTAACACTGTTCAAACATGTGACTGATAGCTGGGAAGCCAACTGTATGTTACTTCCTGGTGGAGAAGGAAGGGATTGTTGTCTTTTCCTTTTACCCTTTTCCTTTCTTCTTCATCAGACAGGGTTGGACAATGCCAGACAATCACAAACAAACGAGAGGTGGTACACATACTGTATGTACAAAATTACCACATACATAAGTGTCAGCACATTAGACATCAATACAAAATTAATGTTCTACCACTCCCCCTCCCCCCCCCCTCCCTCCCAACTAATTCACCTCATGGCAATGTACTCATTACAACACAGAACACAGGCCTTGTCAGGAAAATCGCTGTAGATCCCACTTCCCTTGAAACCCAAACTCGGGAGACCAGAAAGTACCCAGGGGCTGATTTTCTCAAACCTGTCAATATCCTTCATATGAGAAACCTTGTGCTCCTCGACTTTTGCAAAAGGTGTCGGTATGTTCACCACAAAATGCCAGGGGTGTCAGTGCACTGGTAGGCTTGTGGCAACAATCCCAAACACTAGGTTACTCACTATACATTGTAACATTGTAACATTGTGTATGCAGTCTGCGATACCTTCCTTGTACTACTTCACAAGTTTATATATTTCTACTTTGACATATCTCAAATGTCCTCTCTCATTATCAATGGATATGATGTCAAGAGGCATTTCTTTTTGTGAGGTTAGTTCAACAATTAGCAAAAAGTAGACAGAATACAATAAAATGACTGCATATGTATCAACCAATGGTGATGAATTGTCCTAGTGTTAACAGGTGATAAGTCCAGGTACAAAATCACAAAATCTTCAACTGCTTCATCAAATCAAATGAGTATCATACATTATAAATATTTTACTTTCTCTTCTGTACCCTGCTAGGCCCTTCCTATTTCGAACAAAAAAAAAAAAAAAGAGACAAAACAGCAGATCTGTATGTTGTCCATTTTCTTCTGGTGATATCCTGAAATGATGATTTATATCCCATAAACAGACACACTTTTTCAAAACAGGATATGACAGTTTGGGGGATTTTTTTCCCCTGAAGAACACAACTCCATACCATTATGATACTTAGGAACAGTCAGTGCACTGAAGGTTGTTTATGGAAAGAAAGGATATTGTATTGCACTTCATGGAAAAATGAGATGCTTATAAATGGGAATACATCCACTGCAACTTGTACATTACGATATGGCATTGTGCATTGATATTTCCATCACCAAGCTATTGATGTCACAAGTTTGAAAATGGGACTAGGCAAAAGGAAAGGATGTCAAAGCTTATCAGAGTACAACAGATGAAAGACAAACTCTTTTTGTGTGTTCCTCATGTAAAAAGCATGCTGGATAAAAATTAGCTTTGTGCAAACCAACATACAGTACATCAACAGAAATAACATTGCACAGCAGACCCTGAATGTATCTTTGAGAACAAAGAAAGAGTACAACATGATAGATGGCTGTGTTACAGACAATTTCCTCCTACATTCATCAGGTCTGCAGCTGACATGTGTGCTACTGCAAGTTGTATCATGACTGACAGATACTCTGAGGTTTCCCTAGCCTTCAACAAATGCCCTGTCTCATCCTGCTGAATTATGGGATAGCAACATGCTTAAAGGTATACCTCAGGACTCTATCAAGGCTCTTCCTTATTACCAAGCAGTTCACCCTGAGGCATACCTACCACAACAACTAACTGCTCTTTGCCTGCTAACAGGATTTCTTAAGTACTGTACGAGCTGAAATTTTCGCATACAGATATTTTCGCAAATTGCTACTTGGAGGACATTTTCGCGTGTTGTTAATTTCGCGGTTGCGAGGGTCTGAACTGAACTTACTTATTCGCGTGTTGTTATATTTCGCGTGTTGTTATTTTCGCGGTTCAAAGGCGATTCGCGAAATTTGCGAAAATAAAACCACCGCGAAAATTTCAGCTCGTACAGTATTGGCATAGAGACAGTGAGCATAGGTGATTCAAATGGCTTGTTACTAATGTCTGATTTTCAGGAAGATAGCCACCAATTTGACTACTACATTGTATATTGGGGGAATGCAGCACTCAGTTTCAGAAGGCATGTCTTCGTGAGATTGAGTATATTTGAATTTGTTTTAAAAATTTAGATATTAGCCTAATGTCATATAGCACCTCTTGCAGTGAAGACACAAATAGTACACTACATGATTGTGCAAATTCCCATAAAATATTGCTCCACATTACGCATTAGCTAGCTATTAGTGTTCTTTCTTAATATATTTTTTTCTTTCACACCATGCCCTACAATACATGTTCATGATGGTAGATATACCATGGGGATACCAAGTGGAACAATGTGCTTGTTTTTTTTATTATGCTGAGTTCACATGCGTCAACTTTTGGCCATTTCTTGAGCAGATCATTCATGGACTAAATGGAGAACCGTGCATGTGTGTTTAATTTTCCCTAAACACGAAGTAGCTAGCTAGCAAACTTTGAAATTCAATGTTAAAATCTTCTCAAATTCCATTTCATATTCTACCATGGCTACAGTATAGGTCTATATTGCTTTTAAATGCTGTTGGACAGTTCATGCTGTAATTCACTGTTTTGAATCAAACTGCCCCTCTCGTGGGTGATAAGAAATTTATACAAATATTCCTTGAATGTCAAAAATTTTAAATGGTACTGATCATTCTTAAAAGTACAAACATTCAATTTCTTGGTGCACTTTTACAACCCTGGATTGAGGGAGTCCTGTCTTTATAATCTTAAAGGCGTAATTTACCATTTGCAGATGATTAAAAAAAAACAGCATTAGTGCTTCAAAATAGTTCTAAAATGTGAGTTAGGGATAGAAACAACCAATGTCAAAATTAAAACAAGTGTAATTGATGTTAAGTATTGTTAAATATACGAAATGTGAACAATAGTTATAATAAAAATGTTTCCAGACTAAACGTCTACAGTTACGGTTTAAAGAGAAAAATAGTGTTATCTCTTACATCTTACGCTTTATTGCAAAATCTTTATATGGTAGGATGTTTTTTGATACAACTGACCTACACATCTGCATCAAAAGTGATATCTTGAACATTTTTTTAAATCACTGCTCCCAAAGGTAAACAGGACCTTTAAATCACAATGCACAAAGCACTTGCCTTCTTTTTTGATAGGATGCCCTATCCTCTGGCTGCCTCCCCATAAATGATGGCTAATGCCATCATTAACTCTACAACCTTTAATTGGCCACAGGAGGACAATTATTATTATCTGATGTTAATGTATACAATGGCAATGAAATGAATTATCATACGGTAATCATTTTGCAATCAGGGGGCTGATTGGACGCAGACCTCAATCCATCATCTAAACCTGTGTGTTTTTGTTAACGGGGTGATAATTTTGAGAGTGAACCACAACCGTTCACTACGCCGTACTATGTTTTCACATTAGGGCCCTGACATCACTCAGTTCTTCACCTGCCTCATGATACATTTGCTCATGACAGGGGAAAAATCCAGGGATCAATTAAGTCACATCCTTCCATTCTGAATGTCTCTGATTCTCATATTTCCCTGCACAATCTCACGGCTTCTTGGCGATACACTATGTCTAACAAGGTAACATATAAATTTCCATGCTGGGGCAGGCTCCCAGATCATTTCATGGTTGAGATACCATATACGTTGAAGATTCAGTATAGAGGTGATTGTAAGTAGGCCCTTATATTGTTAAGCTCCAAAACATTTTAGAAACCATCACATAAATCATCATGAATTCCATCTTGTTTTTCTTCGTGGGTGTTAGTAGACAGTTTAGTCAAGGCATGCCCATGAATTTATTCGCAAACACCTGTTTCAGTTCTCACAATCTCAGTGTCATTCACAGCATGTTTAGCTTTCTTATATCTGTACTTTCTCTTCGCTTACAATTGTTCAGAATTATGTGTCAAACTACGGTGACACTCTGCCCTAACCCACAGGGAGAATTTCAAAGGATGAAAGATAAAACCTGCAAAAATCAGCAGAATATACTGCCAGTTCACGTACTGGAAGAAAAGAAAGCAGAAAATATTGTTCTTTGGGAATGCTTTTCAATGTGTCATAATGTCTACTTGACATGTTGCTACATGAAGTGACACTTGGTGTTGTTTATCATCTCACTTCTGACGCAGAATTAAGGTTTCCAAACATCTTTGGGGAGTTTGGGGAAGTTGACAAACACAAAGCTGTTTTGATTATGATTTTACAAATGCATTTTTGAGACACCAAAAAAGTGTTTTTTGGCTCAAATGCATTTGAGCCAGAAACCCATTTCTTTATAGAGTTGATGAAGGCAAAGTCGTTTTGAAGCGCATATATAGCTCGGACCTGCCAACGTCAACCACTGCAACTATACACCTCCGCTCTGCTGGTCAAATTTTGCAATGGAGCTGTGCAGTGACAAGGCCTCCCAATTGACTCACAACAGAGCTGATAAATGCAACAACTTCACAGAAATAAGATCAGAAAGGCGTTTGCAAACACATTTTGATATTGGGTGCTGAAACACAGAGAGGGAAGCAGGGACGTCAAATATTTTCTAAACTTACCAGCTATCTATCATATCTCTTAATTATTCTTTGTCTAGTTGACAACTGTGTATTTAAATGTGCACATTGAAATAATCCTTGCATTTAATGAGCTTGCAGTAGAAAAAAAAAGAAGAAGATATCTCAATGACAATGAGAAGTTACTGGCTGCAAATAAGATCTGCCTTATACATGTAGGCAGCTGACCTTAATTTGGTCTCATAAGGGCTTTTTACACTTGTCAATTTTTGCTTAGTCCCGTACCAACGGTGGGGCTAAGGAGGGGGGGGGGGGGGGGGGGGGGCCTTAGCCCCACCGTTGGTACGGGACTATCCTTAGCCCACTTTCTGTTTACACTCGTTTTTTCCCAAGTGGGCTAGCCCCACCGATAGTCCGGTACTATCTGGCCCTGCAAAATAGCAGGGTTAGCACCGCAATTGCGGTGCCAAGCAAGTGAGTGTAAACAGAACGAAAAAATAATCCTGGGCTAAGCGACGGAGACGAAGTCCGACCCTCACTGACCAATCAGAAACGAGTTACACTAATCAAGTGCTGCTGGTGCGTGCGTGTATGTGTACAGTACACAGCGTAATCATGAATATTCATGTGGTTTGGAAAGTCCGGGGCTAAGAAATACGAGTGTAAAAAGGTCAGTTTTCTCCTTAGCCCCGGACAAGAGATAGTACGGGACTAATTGGCCAGTGTAAAAAGCTGAAAAAATTGGTACGGGACTAACGATAGTCCTGGGTCAGAGAAAGTCCAGGGTTAGGAAACACAAGTGTAAAAAGGGCTAAAACCAGATTTTCTTCTCCCCCTCATCTTGACACCAGGGAATCCAAGTGTGCAACAATATTTTATCCTCACCTATTGCTGCTCCCCTGGCATTTAAACAAAGAAACAAAAACTCAACTTAAATCAACTGCGTAACTCCTGATGCGTCACCTCCAATAAGATAATGACAAGATACATTTATTACCTCCGCCAAGGGAGGAGGTCATGTTTTCATTACCGTTGGTTTGTTGGTTTGTTGGTTTGTTGGTTTGTTGGTTTGTTGGTTTGTTAGTTTGTTAGTTAATTAGTTTGTCCAAGTGCAAAATAACTCAAAAAGTTGAGCATGGATTTGGATGAAACTTGCAGGGAAGGTTGAGAATGACACAAGGAACAGATGTTAAATTTTGGTAGTGATCCAGAAATTTTTATGGATTTTTTTAAGATTTTCGATATTGTGGCAGGTAGGGTCAATGAACTTAGGAGTTCAAGCTGCACATCTTTTAGGTTTTCATACGTGCACTAAAGTGCGTGCTCTAGTTTCTGCTAGGGCAAGGCGCACCGCGCAGCTGAGGGTTTATGATGTAACAAAGGCTTCTATATTGGGCAATTCGGCGATTTTTTTTTCAGCATGCATAATACGTATATGGGTGGAAATCACTGATCTCTATGGAAAAGCAAGATCATCAGTGGAAAGTAGAGCTGCTTGGCGGAGATCTGCACTCTCAGAGTGCTTTTCTAGTTGTATTTTTTTTTCTTCAAAAGGGAATAGTATTGGGTTTCAGTACATGACAGCTATTCTCTTTGTTGGAAACTGGACTGAAGAAATCATTGCTCATTTACTGCCTCCCCCCCCCCCCCCTCCCCTTCCAGAGATATTTCTGTGTGATTCATAGTTCTAACAAAATAAAATAAAAATACTTAAAATATGCATCAAGTTGAATCAAACTCACTTTCTTTCCTTGTAACCTTGGAAGAAAGTGCACAATCTAATCAATGCAAAAAAATAATTGCAATGTCTTCATGCTTATCACAGTGAAATAAAAGTTGGACACTTGCTTTTTTGAATTTATGAGATTGTCATGTCTACATTGAGGCACTCACAACTGATCCTAAAATTGTACTTTAAGCCACAATTTGTCTGATTTAGCAATAACGCTTTTCTTTTGAAACGCCTTGTCATGCGTTTGTTTGCATTCCTCTACTTTTATAATAATGCATGAAAATACATCTACAGGGGCAATTTTCCCATGAAAGGAAAGACTCATTTCCTCAAAATAGATGTTCAATCATCAGTTATTACATAAGAAATGTCCAGTCACTTCAGAACAATATTTCTGCGAGACCTTTACCTACACTGTTCAAGGGGGTTAGAATTGGGCATCAACAGAGTTTACTGTCAGTTTGATGATCCACATTATAAATTCTTGAAATGATTAATATCAAAACCAATGAAAGTAAGACTGTCACATTAACACAAAACTGAATATAAAATAAACGAAGTGACAGGATATTCATTCACGATTACAGGAAACTTATGATGAAAAATCTTCAAGTCTTGTTATACAGGAAGGAGTTCACATTTACCTCATGGTGTGATAGTTCCTGATAATCATTTCTATACTGGAACAGCTGGTATCATACTACATTTGTACTGGCAAAAATACAAGCCTACTTACAATAGTTTTTCCCAGCCATGATGACCATGGGTTGAGGGGTGCTCTTTGCACTGGACGTTCATGAAAATATTCATAAACTCAGATGAATCTATATAGTTGAAGCATCAGTTCTACTCACATATACAACTGTAAACATTCCAATTTATTACATCTGTATAATCATCAAATTACAATTATACACTCAGAAAATAGTCTTCAAATTACAATTGTACATACACTCAGAAAATAATCTTCAGGTTCAAGTCAGACTTCATACAGATTGACATAAGGCACCTACTGCATGTTTTGAATGAGCTTGCAAACTACAGAGCACTGTAAAACATGATATTTTTGCGAATTGGAGCTGACAGCCTTTTTCGCGGCATGAAATATTCGCGAGTTGCCTCTAACATTCAATGCATATAGTGTAGACAAGATCAGAACTTTCATGTGCATTTTAATTGTGCAAATCTTGGCTCTCGCGAAATTCGCGATGTTAAAATGCACGCGAACATTTCTCGTTTTACAGTACATCAAAACAGCACTTTGTATCAGTGATTACATTTACTTCATACATAATTTCTATGATCAAAGATGTTGTTTATTCTAACCAGTTGCAGAGGGTTTAACAAACTACCCAGCTGGTTACTGGAATCTGATTTCAGCTGGCAGTAATCATGTGCCCAGAAAAACAATAACTGTCCTCCAACACCACAAGAAATTAATTGCTTTTAAAAGTTTTGTCAAAGTACTATGAAGATAGTTCCAAACAAAACACAGATGGAAGTAATAAAACAGAGAAGTAACTACAGAGTTTTTATTGTGTCGTGTGAAATAATGATTTATGGTTATGGTAACTTTTATGGCTCATCAAATATAAAATTTATTGCTAAAGGGTCTTACATCTGTGACCAATTCATGACTCTCTTGTCTACAGGACACAAAAGAAATTTGTTGTTGGTATTGAGCCCTGAAGGTACGTAATCCATGCCTGATAACGTCACTATCTCCATGCAGCCTTAACCAATATCACACCATGGCTTGAAACTCACAGTATAAACATCTGCTTTCTCTTTCATGAACATGACTGCTACATTAAGAAAATCATAATTTGTTAAAATCCCTGCTTAATTCAACCGCCATCAGAGAGGTAGTACAAAAAAAAAAAAACTTTTCTTGCAAATGTAGAAATTTCTTGACTTAAAAGGATGGAATTTCCATTTTACATTCACCTCGTCATAGAATGAATACATGTATCTATATGTAGATCTATACAAACACCAACCATAATTATCAGTCACCCAATACCAGGCTCTGTAAATATGACTTGGCTATTATGGTGGTTTGCAATGCCTTGCCATGAGGGTGTTTTCAGGAGAGGGTAATAAAGGTGGTGTGCAGAATTAAAAGGGGTGTCACATGCTGGGGAGAGGGTTTGGTCAGATGTTACTTATGGAGCATTCCTACCATTGGAAGCTTTGAGCGATTAAAGAGAACGACGTCTAGAGCCATTGCATAGAAGAAATCCTGCGGAGGGTAAGAAGTACACAAATAACATGTATGCATTAACATGCTACATATTGCAATTAAAGCAGGCAAGTATAAAATGCTCTCTAATCTATTAACAACAAAGTTCGTCACATGAAAATTAAGTATCTGAAAATTAACCACTGCAACATTCTGCTATCCAACTTCAAGAAACTGGAATGCAAAATGTTTGCATTTCTAAAATTCACACCTAGCATGCATGTCAAAATATTGGTCAAAATTTTGGTTCACCATGACATTTGTTTTCACATACTTGCTAGAGCTAGAAACAGCAAGCCATGCTATCAATGCAGTTAAATCCTGCACAAATAAGTATCCCATGCTTATAGATTTAAGTTGTACATCTCTCAATATCTCACACTGCAAACTGACACTTGTGAAGAAATGTAGTCAACTACAGGCACAATTTACATGCCATGATCCCTAAGACATACATTATATCTATGAATAGTTGAGCAAACCAGGGCAAATGCTGTAAAAACGTAAAATTATTACAAGTCAACTTTTTGATATTTATCAACATGACAGTTAATGGGTACTGCCAAAGGGCAGTGCCAGTCACATTCCTGCCACATCACAATAACAATATCTTTCATTTTAAAAAAAATGAATAGCTGCAAGATTTAATGACTAAGCTCAATATACAGGATATTGCACTGCATTCTCAAGAGAAAGGGAAGTAAGCTTCCTTTGCAAACGGAAGAAACAAAAAATACAAATCTTGAACTATTTTTGTCCATATTAAATGAAGCTTTGCAGCAAGTAATAGTAACACTGTATCACCAAGATGGCTATCATGAAGTCTACACCACATACTGTTTGAGATGACTTTAAAGGACAAGTTCACCTTCATAAACATAAGGATTGAGAGAATGTAGCAATATTAGTAGAACACATCATTGAAAGTTTGAGGAAAATCGGACAATCCGTTCAAAAGTTATGAATTTTTGAAGTTTTTGTGCCGTAACCGCTGGATGAGAAGACTACTGCAGTGTGTGAATAACTTAGATGTCACATGCGTACAACAATATAAGGAAAATATAAAGAGAATTTCACAAAATTTTATCTTATGAAAAAAGTTCACATTCCCCCGACTCGTTACCGACAAATGTTATGGGTAATATTATTCCCCCTGCTTTTAGAAAGAGCCAAGTCAAGTGCTTTTTTATTATGTGAAAAAAGTGAAAATATGTTGAATTTTCTTTATATTTTCTTTATACTGTTGTACGCATATGACTCACAAGCTGTAGTAGTCTCCTCATCCAGCGGTTCCAACACAAAAATTTTAAAAATTCATAACTTTTGCATCGATTGTCCAATTTTCCTCAAACTTTCACTGATGTGTTCTACTAACATTGTTGCATTCTCTCAATCCTTATGTTTATGAAGGTGAACTTGTCCTTTAATACTGACATTCTGTCATAACTTCAAGAGCTGCTGCCCAGTTCATTTCAAAGCTTTCCTAGTCTGTTCAAGGAGGTACCTCCTTGGTCTGTTACTTTGATTTCACTTAATTGTTTCATTCATATGAACATCATTCTTTGAGGTAAACCACCATTTAGGTGAAAAAGGCTGTAAAACACAATTTGTTGAAGGTGTGATGTCCTCACAGCTCCTACTACAGATAATGGTATGTACATGTAGAGCAACTTGTTATGACAAAACACTTGTCGTGATATGAGGCAAGACTAATATTACAATTTGTAAATCATACCAATCTTGCTTCTGAAAAGGAATTTTTTCCTTTTTTTTGAGGGGGGGGGGGGGACTTTTGCAAAACATGGTATACATTTTATGCATAATTGTGCTATCAATGATTTGAGAGATGGTTCCCATAAGCAATATACCTGCTTAAATATTGGATTGAAAACATTATCTTACTTCAGTCCTAAATTTTGCTAATTCACACACACACACACATACAAAATCAAACAGTCGCATTAACCAAGGTAACTTGAATAATGTCTCCAGCATTCATGTTGCAGAATTACTGTACAGATGTAGTACAGATCTGGTGGAACGACAGAAACTTGACAGATGCTTGAACTAGGTTCTGACCACTCATACTCCAGCAGTTTAAATTACAATCTCCACAACTAAACTTATATTGAACTTCTGCCTTCTGTTTTTACCAAATTCAAAATGAGGAAGAAATACAACACCAAACCAAATACATTTAATTTCTTACAAAGAGTGGTGGAGCTTACAACTATACTGCTCACTAATCATCATAACAACTCTTCCTGTTCCTGATATTTAAAGGGGAAAATCCAGTCCAAAAATAAGTTTGTCTGATAAAAAAGAGTAAAATCTTATGAATTCAAAAGTAAAACATTGACTGAAATCGTATGAAAAATAAGGAAGTTATGAAACTTTGAAGTTTTGCTAATTTCTGCAAAACAGTTCTTGTACAGTGGATATGAATATGCAAATGAGTGAGCTGACCATGTCATAACCTCACAATTTTCCATTGATCATGTACAAGAAATGAAAAAAAAAATCAATGTTTCTGTCAGTGAAGTCTATAAAACATGATGTTCTTCCTGGTTGAGTAACTTCGGAATAGCGATCAGTTTATAGATATATCAGGATATGAGCCTTGGGCATAACTGTGTTTGAATGAAAAACTGGAAATGTCAACATTCTATGTACAAACTATAAGGCAAGTTGTGAGGGGATGACAATGCATGCTCACTTTGCCATAATGATTCGCATATTCATATTGACAATTCAAGAACTGTTTCCTGAAAAATTAGCAAAACTTCAAAATGTCATCACTTCCTTATTTTTCACCCAATTTTGATTAAAATTTTACTGTTGAACTTATACTGTAAAACACAATATTTTTGCGGCATGAAATTTTCGCGAATTGGGGCCAACGGCCTTTTTCGCGGCATGAAATTTTCGCGAGTTGCCTCTAACATTCAATGTGCTTAGTGTAGACAAGAACTTTCATGTGCATTTTAATTTTGCAAATCTTGGCTCTCATGAAATTCACAAAATTAAAATGCAAGTGAGCATTCCTCGTTTTACAGTAATATTCTACTCTCTCAGACTTACTTATGTTTTGACTGGATTTCCCCTTTAAAGGCATAATTTACCACTTGCAGATGAAACAAAAACCCACCACTCATGCTTAAAAATAGTTATAAAATATGAGTTAGGGATAGAAACAATCACTGTAAAAATTTGAGTCAGTAAATTTGATGTTAAAAGTATTGTTAAATATACAAAATGTGAACAATAGTTATAATAAAAATGTTTCCAGACTAAACCATCTACAGTTACGGTTTATTGAGAAAAATACTGACATCTCCTTACATTCTAGGCTTTATTGCAAAAAAAAAAAAATTATATATATGGCAGGATGTTTTGTGGTACAACAAACCTACGTATATGCATCAAATGTGATATCTTGAATATTTTTAAAAATCACTGCTCCCAAAGGTAAACTGGACCTTTAAGGCTAGAACTTAGCAGGACAGAAGGGTTCATATCAGGCCAGAAAAGGTTGGGATAGTTACAAGACTAAAGTTTTTTTTTTTTTTTTCTTCTTCTTCTTCTTGCCAAACAATCATGCTCTGACTCACATAGCCTATAACATCACCTGGTTGACCAAGTCATATTTTTTAGAACAAGCGATATGATTCACCCAAAAAAATTGACAAGATGCAACAAATGTATCATACACACACCTGGCCAGATACACCTTGTGGTCAGCAAGTTGTGAGGTAACTTCCATTTGCCATCTCATTTTTTTTTTCTTTTTTGTTGGGGGTGAGGGAAAGGGTGGTGGAGCTCAGTCATTACAAATTTCTGTTGGCACACATGTATAACATACATTGTAAAGCAAACATGATAGTAAGCAAATAATCAACGTTGGTGAAGGTGATGGGACAAATTATCACTTCCGAGGCGATCTAGATGTGCTCTGAGGAAAGACAGTGTACACATTCAGATCGCAGAGGAAGTGATAGTTTGTCTCATTGCCTGAAACTAAAAGTTGATTATTTGCTTTATATTCCACATCTAGGGTCCTGGTAGATAATCCCATTTTATTCCACATCTGAAACCGTTTTAGCTGTCTTAGGGTATCCTCAGGGCTTAGGCTACGTACTTTACTTTAGACGTATGCGCGTAGATGACAAAACAACAAATTTGCTCCGCGCCCCGTGCCTGGCCCCGAAATAAAAGTGCGTTGCACTGTGGTCTATCACTTGACCCAGGTCAAATGATAGACCACAGTGCAACGCACTTTTATTGCGCGCGTACCCAAAAGTGTAAAATTACAATTATGCGTTAGGACTGTGTGGACTACGAGATCTGTGAAACAAAATGACTATCATCATAGAGTGTAACAAACTTTTCTTCTCAGGTGATGTGATGGGCAAAACTACACTTTATCATGTGATCAGCTCGACCAATCCTATCGCAAGATTCTTAGTATGTGGAATATAATAAAAAATCTCCTTACACACCTGGGATGAAGTACAGTCCCTCCCATTCCATCTTTCCTGAGTTTGCAATCATGATATCTATTAAGTGTTTTTTTTTGTGTGTGTGTGTGTGTGTGTGTGTGTATGTGTGTGTGAGTGTGTGAGTGTGTGAGTGTGTGAGTGAAATTGATCTTATTTCTCTATCTTAAAGTCAAATTAGGGAAACAAAATCTGAGCTTGATCCTGAAGAACAAATATTGTGGATAATCTGAAAAACAGTTATTTTGAATGATGGCAGAAATATCACAATAGATGCAAGAAACTTGGTTTCAATAAAAGATAGAAAAATTGTACCCCCTTGTCGGCTATCAATCATCATGGTATCCTGTCAGGTATTCCACTATTCTTAAAAATATGACAAAACATCTCTTGCATTCACTTTTCATGTGCATCACAAATGAAAAATTAATATAAATGAGCTTTAATGTGTGACTTAATGTACTGTAAAGCAAGAAATATATTTGCGCTATTAAATTTTTGCAAATTGGAGCTGACAGCCTTTTTTTGCAACATGAATTTTTTGCAAACTGCCACTCGAAACCAATGCATTACATGTATAGTGTAAACAAGCACTTTCGTGTGCATTTTAATTTGGTGAATCTTGGCTCTCGCGAAATTTGCAAAATAAGAATGCCAACAAAAATGTTTGGTTTTACAGTAACTGACTTCCCCAGTCATAGAGAATATGTAATCATTTCTAAAATGTACATCACACAGTATCATGATTTTTTCCAGGGAAATGAGAATCAAAGAAATTTCATATAAGCGAGGTAGAAGTGCTTTGGTATGAAAAAGCTTCATTCTATGACCTTTGACTCCATAAATATATCTCTGTTATCAAATCCCATTTATGATATAATTTTATTATAGAGTCCTAAAGTGAACTCATGAACATAAGCAGCACTACATCAAATACATGCAGACATGTTCCAAAAGAAAGTCTGCTATGTAGCACCAAAGGTTTGCCCTGCTGTGAGATATCAAACATCTGGTCTAAAAGCAGCAATTTCGATTCTATAAAAGTTGAGAAAACACATCACAATTCTGAGCTGCATTTTCCACAAATTTTTAACACACCAAGGCCATATTTGCTCAAGATATATTGATATTCATCAGATGTCCTCATACATCTATAGGGATCATAAAGATTCTTTGCTTTTGGCATGGTTGTTGTGGGGGCAGTGTTGCATGTATACTGCACTTTCTCAACACAAACACAGAGTATTTGTTGGGCACATGGCTTGTTCACATGGCGGTTTCATGCCAAATTGATTATATTGGTTGTTCTTGCATTCAGCCAAACTAACTTTTTGTTACAGGAGAGGGGAATTTGCACCAAGAAGAAATCAATAAAAGAAGAACTCAATGCCAAAGCTCTGAGAATTAGTGAAAAGCCAGTTGTACTCTTGACTGTGGGTGGGACCTTCATAGTGAAACTGTAGTGTTGCGAATGAGAAGTTGATACTCTTCAATTCCACTCTGTTCTACAACTATAATCTTCTACACCTCTCTCTCTCAAACCCAACCCTCCCATAAAATCAAATACTACTAAGGGTTGGCAACAATTCACATGATATTTCACTTTCAGAAACTTTTTACGTTTGCAGTTTTCAGGAAGGAAAACAAAATACACCCAGGAGGTACACCCATATTATAATCTGATTACCTTGTAATATCAAAAGGGACTTGGGAGCGGGAATGGAGAGGGAGAGAGAGTGAGAGAGAGAGGTGGAAAGAGTAAGGGCAAAACAAGTGGGTCAACAAACTTTCCTGGCTTCCATTCAACAGCATTGGGAAGTGGGTTCATCAAACTTTTTTTTGTGACCGAACTCCCACATCCCGTCTGCATTGTACCACAGCTACAGTCCAATGTGATTGCTGCTTGTATAGTATTACAGTATCTACAGTGTAGAATGCCTTGGTGGTTCAACAGTGGTTACAGATACCAGTATGAGAGACAAAGTCAACATGGGAAAATAGGAAATTACATAAGGTTGCCATGCTGTAGTACATATGATGTATTTCTTTTAAAAATACCTGTATGTTAAATATTGTATTGTAAAATGAAAAAAAAAAAATCCATGATAAAAAAGGGGTGTATTTTACTATCATACATATTACTTGGCTAATGAAGAAGTACCAGTAACCTTTCACTGTTATGAATAACTATAGGGCTATGCAAAGTCTACTATGGAGCATGCATCAAATGACCTAGGTTTGCAGTGACTAGGTAAAGATATGGTATTGTACATGGATGCCTTGTCAGAAACAAGCATGGCCACATACATTGTACCACACAAGTGTATCTGAAAATAAAAGGGGTGCTTGTACATGTCATTGACAGCAATGTTTTGATTGTAGTTATAGAAACAAGAAGGCGACCTTCACATCATTTCCAATAACCAAATACATTTGGCAATGATTTATCTTTTTTTGTTAAACAGTAAAACATATCACAGCAGTACTACTGTACCACCACACTACAGTACTGCGCCAGCATTTGTTTGGGTTCTTTGTTTACTCTGCAGTCTATGAGTGAAAGAATTTGGCAACCTAACTCGGGCCCCCGCTGAATCATACAGATCTCAGTCAGGGTCAACAAACTTTCCAGATACGATCTTTACTAGTATCTCCCTCAACAGTCTACTCATCTTGTACTGAAACAATATCAAGCCACTGTTTACCATTGACAGCAGTGATTAAAAAAATGTTTGAGCTATCACATTTGATGCATGAAGTATAGTTTAGTTGTATCACAAAATATCCTACCATGTAAAAATTTTGCAATAGAGCCACAAATACGAGGAAATATCACTAATTTTCTCAATAAACCATAACTGTATATGGTTTACTCTATAAACAATTTTAATGAAATTACTGTTCACATTTCATATATTGCACGATACTCAACAATGATAATACTCATAACATTTTTACATAGGTCATTCCATTGCCAACTCACATTTCAGAACTATTTCAAAGCACCAAAGCTGTCTTTTTTTTTTTCTTCTTCTTCTTCTTCTTCAAATGGAAAATAGTAGCTTTAAGAAGCAAAAGCAACAGCAAAATGAGATACATCACATGATGGTAAATGTTCACACTGGCCAATTGGAGACATACTAGTACTGGTACATGTAGTTCATGTATCAGGGTCACTATCCCCCCCCCCCCCCCCCCTTCCCGCTAAATATTGGTTGGTGAAAAGGTAAAGATTAGGGTTAGGTTTAGGGTTAGAGTTAGGATTAGGTTTAGGGTTAGAGTTTGGGTTAGGATTAGGGTTAGGATTAGGGTTAGGGTCAGGGAAAGGGTCTTGGGTTTTTTGCCCAGAGGTAATTGGCCTAGACCCCATGTTTACAAATTAATTGTATTGAAAGCAATTGGGGTTTTGTAAAACAAAAGAAAAATGCATCATGGTTATCAAGTCAGCATAGGAATGAATGATAATGGTTTAGTTGGTCTTTCCTTAATTCTTGGACAACAAAAAATTAACAACACAGGACACCCAAGAAATTCAGTTGCACAAATGTACAATGCAAAATTCCACTGCCTAATATAGCACTGAAATTATTCAACAAATAGAGATTTTTTTTCCCAGTGACAAGACACCAAAACGATCTAGGCCTACTCATGAATCCACTAGGCACACCAGTTTATTGAGGACAGTCACTAATATCGCATGACCAATGCAGAAAAGTGGCCTGTAAGCTACTGCTACATACATCAATTATGGTTAGAATACTTATTATGTATGGGGATATTCTTAAGATATACCAATCATAAGTCAATGACTGACCCACGAACCTTTTAAAACAACCACAGGATCCAATTACAAAACTCTGTACTGTAAAAGTGGTTTTTTTCGCGGTGGTTTTATTTTCGCGCTTTTCGCGCTTTGAGGTTGAACCGCGAATTTAACATCACACGAAAATGTTTTGAACTCATCGCTTGTTACAACGCTATCATTACCGACCGCGAATTTAAACACACGCGAAAAAGTCGGCACCGATGGAAACTGTGAAAGTTTCTGTACGCGAAAGAAACCACTTTTACAGTAACACAAAGGACTCTGATACTAAAGCAGCTTCCTTAAACAGCATTAAATCTAATGACTGGCACTCTACACCTATTTCCTTCTCATTATTTCCACAGGGATAAGGTACTGGTAGACATTGGCAAATTTGCTCATCAAGCTAAATTTGACAAGTTCTGTGTATGATCAATACATGCAATCTCTTGCTGGTTTTAATGAGTGTCCTTCTGCATACAATTTCTGTTTTGCATAACAAATGCCCATCCCCTACTGACTTGACACAGAATGCGTTTAAATCTTTAAGTATTGCTGGACAGGCTGATTAAATTCAGTAATACCAACTCTCTGAAGACAATAAGAACAATGTTCATAATGAAGCTTCTTTCAGCGGCAATCACCCATTTCTTCAAAGAATAAACACTTGAAAATATGAGCAAACTTGACTAACAAGCTCAGTATCCCCTGCTGCATTTTATGAATGATGACAATTATTTCAACCTAACTAAGCTCCAAAAATCTTCAATATCTCACTAAAAATTTCACCTACTTTCACTTTTGCTTCTGTGGACTGGCAAATCCTGGTTCAATACAAAATCACTACAACTTTGTAAAGACCACGAAAATTACCGAAGCTAGTAATACTGGACTTCTTTTATTCTTACCAATCAAAAAAGATAAAACAGGAACAAATAATTCCAATTTCCTTCCAAGAGTAATGTTCGTGTCTCAATCTTTCTTTGCATCATCTTAAATAATTCAAAATAACTGGTAAACAGAGAATAGAGTGTCTTACTCTCACATCACTATAATTTGGCTGCAATGATATTGAAATATATTTACGAATCAATAGAGACTTTCAAACCTTAAGGGTATAAGGGGTACAAGTATGTAGATCAGGGTTCGAAATTGGCGATGGTCTGCTGGCCATTGGCCACCCAAAATCACGTCGGACTAGCTAAAAATCATAAAATTCTGAAGTTACTAGTCCGTTTGGCTAGCCAAAATATTGCTTCAGTGTCAAAATTGATTCTAAGTAGTCCACCAGGCTAGTTAAAAAAAAAAAGTTAAGTGCGACCCCTGTAGATACATACAAACGAAGAAAAGCACAAAAAATATGATAAGGGATGTATGGAATTTTTCTGCATCACAACCCCCCCCCCCCAAAAAAAAAAAAAAAAAAAAAAAAAAAAAAAATATATATATATATATATATATATATATATATATTTCATGTATATATATAAATACATATATATCATATTGTACAAGAGGATCTGCTATGATATTCTCATCACGTACATCTTGTAAGATTAATGAAATATTTCTCACTTCAGTATGAAGGTTCTCATGAGACTGACTCTTTCTTGCAATTGCATCGCCTTTTTCATATGGAGTACTGCTGTCAGTATTCTGATGACATTTACTTGCAAACAAGACTAATGGACCATGCATGCCATGCCTCTGAGAAGACTGACCTTGGCAAGAACTGGAGGGAAATGAAATGCCCTCAACATCACATGCATGAGGAGAATTGCTTCTGGTTTGCACTAGGTACCTAGTGACAAAATTAGCTTTGGGATTTAGACTAATATACTGTGCACACCCTACATGTATTCTAAAGGGAAAATGAATCCTCATCTGGCTTATTTTCTCCTATTGGATGAGGAGCTCTAAACCTGATTCACAAGCAAATTGTAAAATAATACACAGAATAAAAAACAAATGCCTAGAAATCTTCCACATCTATGTTTAAAAGTATGTCAAATCTCATTACTCCAAAATCTCAGTATTAGCAGTATGGACCAAGGGAAAACTTTGTGCACTGTGTCGATGACAATCCTGACAGTTTTTGAGCACATATCTCACTGCACACAGATTATAAATCTTGTAGTTTTCTATGACAAATTCTTATAAAGCCATTCAGAAAATGGTCGTAACAATGATGTCACTCGTACAAAACAATGCTCAAACCATCATTTTCAAAGGTGATGTATGTGCATACCACATTTTGAGATGCAAGTGTCTTTCCAATCAATCACAAAATAAAAAACAAATGAGATGTACAAGTCCCAAATCAACCATATCTGCAGCTGGTATATGAGTCAGATTTTATCCAAAAGGAAATTTTAAATTGACATCTCTGCGCGATAAATATCACCAGGAAATTATGACGATACCACTAATAGACAGAGCTTTGATTTTGAAATCAGATAACGCTTTAAGAATTGTGAAATGGACAAACTAAAGCTCCTCATAATTGAGTCACCTGAATGATCTTTAATGGTATAATGATCAATGACAAGCATCCTCTACTCTTTTACCTGACTTGATTTTTTAAAGGTTGAATCCACGCTTGAAATGTTTTGGCTAGCAGCAGGGTCGTGAAATCCAAGCACATTGGGGTGTTTTATGCTCAATTTGTGTGTGAGGGCAGACTCAGCATTTGAAACTCTGTTCTAAAATGCTGATCCGAAACAACATTCACGGTGGTGCTATTTATGCTCACATTTTTTCGAGCTCAAGGAAAAGAATGATTTCATGAACATGCACTGCCCATTGTTGAAAAACTAGAAGTATATACCCTATGGTAGAAACCTGTTCAGCATACATGATACTTGCATTTAAGCTTCATAAAAAGAGAGAATCATCTATCATAAATGCACCTATTGTGCATTTTGAAACAGTGTTTATCTCCAAATGAGTAGGGACACAACCATGTGTTGCACTAATCATGTTTAAAAATGCTGATCATGGTGCCAAAAAGTTAAGAATTTAAACACACCCTTAGACACACGCACAGGCAATTTGAATCCTCCAGTCTGTACTATTCAGGATGAATTATAATTTGAATATTAGTAAATCATCTAACTTTAACAGGCCACCTGTGAATTCAGTTGTGTATGACTGGAAATTTTCATGGTGCGGAAATAATTTTGCTCGACATGAATGTAGTATGAAAACCAGAGCAGACAAATTTGTTGCTGATGTAATACTATTTCGCATTTTGATTCCGCGGAATTAAAAACAAGCAAAATTAACCAGGTAGATATTTGCAGCTTTATAGTCATACACTGTAGAAAGAACATTTCTTGTGTTAAGAGTAACAGCAACGAGTAGTGATGAATTAGTCTAGAGTGTAGAACATTGTACTGAACAACACCATATACACACTAGTGAATATTAGAGAAAAAGTATTCAAATTACAGCATTATAAGCTACGTGTAGTATGAAAATCACTTGTCCAATCACAGACACAAACCCCTGTTGGTATCATAATCAACACTCTTTCTCTCGTAATAAGAAACATGCAGCACAATATACAATGCACAAACTACAAGAGCATTCAAGCAATGCTTTAACCTCAGATGATGCGATAGTATATCAGACATTGTTTATATACTGTACTCCTGAAACTGCACAGCATGAAAGCCATCTCAACTGGTAACAAAATGATCTTGCAAACATACAGTGATTCCTTTTCGAAAATACGCTCACAGTACATCCGTATTAGGCCTACTTACCACAAGCAATGCAGCAACTTTGTACTCGAGCTACAGTACTTTTGTACCACAAGATATGCCAAAATATTATACAGTATGGTGTCATGAAAGAACAATAGAACAGAGACTATTCATTGGCATGAACATGTGACTTCCAGGCAAGCAAAGATACTTTAGAGTTGCTGGTATAGGACTTAAAGGGAAATTCTACTCCATCTTGTAGGTACCTCAGGTAAAAGAGTCAAGTCGACCTCAGGTATCAGAGTCAAGCCTAATAAACAGCACGACACTTTCATTAACAGACAAATCTTAAAATATAAAGTTACAGCACCTCAATATTTCACACGCTTTGATGGAAACGTGATGTAAATGTCAAACCAGTATTACAGGAGGTGATTACACCATCATCTCACAGCTCTTGCAATGGCTTGCAATAAACAGAACCATAACAATCAAGCCAAGGATCGAAAATCTAAATGATGATCATCTTGCTCAATCATGACATAATGTGCTAGAAAGGATGCTATTTTCTTCTTGTTAAATTTCATGAAGACTTTCAAATATCCAACGCAGGAAATTTACTGAAGATGTGAGTGCAAGCGAGACACTTTAAGGAGAGTGAAGCCCAAATACATGTGGATTGAGGGAAAGCAGCAATATTAGTAGAAAAAAAAAATCAGCAAAGTTTGAGGACTAGCAAGTTCTCATATTGAAACCATTTCAACCAGTTGAAGTTGTAAGAAAATCAAAGTTTTATATGTAACTTCATGGTCAACTACTCAGTATAACTTGCATCTCCATTATAAGCACTTCAAAAGGGAAATTTCTCATGTATTGAACAGCAACTTTTTTTTGTCACAAATTTGCAGCAATTGAAGTGCAAGAAGAGAGTGTACATGTAAAGTAGGATGTCTGGTTGACTGCATATCAATATGATTATCAATGTGAGGGAAAAAGATGTCGTGCAGAGCACTCCATGTGTATCATCCTTTCTCTCTAGAAACACAGTTTGTATCTTGTTATCACTGTAGGAACATGTCATTTCCATTCATGCAATCCAACATAAAGGGAGCCTATAGCCCCATTTGAACACAGCCTTTCAAACCAGAGTTACCGCGACAACATCAGGGTAATCTTTTTTGTCACACAAAATAACATTGTCATTTTAACTTTTGCCAGATTCTACCCTAGCCAGCTAAGGTAATTACCTTGACATTATTCCGACATCACCCCAACATTATCGTGACAACATTCCGATGATACCACAACACGCATGCACTGCAGTCCAGACAGAATGACACACCATAATACCAGCTCTTTTTATCTAGATACCCTGTATATGAAATTGAATATTTTGTAACTCATGCATTACATAACATATGTTATGAACAAACATCACCAATTTTATACATTCTTTCCAGGAGATAAGGCCATGTACAGTTATGACCTAAAAATGACACTATACAGGCTACAATCATACGCATCTGGCTGTAACCTGTATTACAGATGTCATTTTGAATGTTTGAAATCTACGATACATTTAAATGGACAGATTTTTTTATATAGCAAAAGGGTTTGTTTTTCAAACATATATCATCTAGATCTGAGGTCACAACACATTCTTCCAGCTTCATTTCCCTGTAAATCTGTTTCAACTTCAATAGCACTTGCCACTGGATAAATGAGATGCAAGAATCACATTTACAAAATTTGTAGCAGTGTCTAATTTCTTTACAGATTTTTTTTTTTCTAGGCAAAATACAGTTTGTAGTCATAATTGCTGAAATTTTAGAATTGCACCATACATGTAGTGGATTTGACCCATATGGGCTATAATTTTCTTGTTTCTTGAGTAATAGACTTCTTGTTTTCATGTCCGAGAGAAAGGAACAACAAAATCAGCCGTGTGGTTAACATGATTACCATCAATATTGCTTGTTCTAGTGCCAAGGCAACCAGCCAACCACTCTCATGGTCCAATGCTTCAAATATTGTTGGGCAAAGCAGCGTGTCAATAAAACACAACTGCAACCAAGACACATGAACACTTTGTTGTGAATGCAAGCATGTTCCCACATCATTTCACAATCTCAATAGACCATTATTGGAGACCTATATTGTATCCTCTATGATCCTGGAGGGATGGATCAAACAAAACATCAATGAGTATTTAAAGTATCAGTTGCAAGGTTTCCATTATTTTTTTCTCAATACAAATGATGCACAGGTGAGAGTGTACTAGTGGAGATGCAGCACACATATTTATAATGGTGCATACCTGCGAGTGAGCTGCATCCCCACTAACGTCACACACTTAAACCTGTGCATTATTTGGTTCATAAAATGGGTCTATGTATGATATCAGCTGATAAAACTTTGTATTTTGATACAATTGGGCCATCCTTCAATTGGTCATACAGATGACTGCGTAAATTGTTTAGATTCATGCTGCGCGCATGTCCCATGCAAATAGGTAGGCCCATGCCACGTTCTGGCTCCTCGATCGCTCGAATACGCACATAATGCTAAGCTACACACAGACGGCCAAAACTGCTAGTGTGTATAGCGGCTATACCAAACAATCCATAATGAATGTGCCACAAGATAACATGCTGAAATGTCATGCTTTCTTGGTGTACACTTTTTGCATGCCTGTGCATTTCAGTAAAAAATTAAAGAGCGCACACATGGCTCATTTCAGCACTTCTGATTGGCTACATTCTTGAACCAATTTCATAACAGGCCATACTGAATGCACAAAAAGCATTTGCTAGCAAGCATCTGTAAACAATTGCTTCCTGCCTGAAAGAAGTTGCTTAGAGACTACACATTTGCTTAAAACCATTTATAATGGACCTTTTGCTTGGTCTTGCTAGCAATTGCTTGCGTTTTTCCAAACTCTGTAAAACGAGCTTGAGCCTTTCTTAACTAGGACGTTTCCTTTTAAGCAACATTTTCATATTTGTAATAGAAAGGCCAAAGTTGTGCAGGAATAGTACAAATCAACAATTTGTCAAAAAATGTATCAGAAACTTTTTCATTTCAACAAGGGGAATGTCCAGTGGTTAGCATGCAAAATGTGATGAGAAACGGGATGGACTTACGACATTTGTGGAGAGCACAGAGACCTCTCACCAAGTGTGACCTCGCAGATCCGGGCTACTGTAAGCAGCATTTGGGGGAAGTGATGGGAATCAGCCAGTATGTGTGTGTGTGTGTGTCTGTGCATAGGTGTGCGTGTATTTTTGAGTGTCATGTTATAGCTCTTCTCCTCCAGTTAGTGTATGTTATGAAATGTTTCTACACACACGCGCCCTTTCATATATGCATCCTATCAAATGCACCTTTCTTCTTGTGTTCACACAGGCACTCAAGTGGAATGGAAACTTACCTTCACAGTGACAGGTATGAAGATACTGATGAGGAGAATCGACACAAGACAGAGAGAGAACGTGATGAGACACCAGAAAAAGAGGGCTGTCCAGTCAATCCCAGCCAGGCATCCAAGGGCCTGCCATACCAGGGATGATGATCCCTCGTAGGCCATGATGCTGCCAACTGCTGGTCAGTGGTTTGTATTTCTTCCACTCCTCTTTCCTTCTTCCTCCTCCTTGAATTATTGGCTACAACCACAGAACTTGGTAGATGATGCCAAGTCAGCACATGAAATGTTGATGCAGGATGGTTTTACAACATTCATGTCATTGTGACCTACATGTAAAATAACAAAAAAAGAATGACATCTGGTTAGTAATCCAAGACTAAGGAACAGTTTATTTCTAAAGACGCAATCAATCAAGCAATCATACCCATTTTACCAAGTCGAGAAATCCATTAGTACCTATGATGATTACAGATAATATGAAATAATGAACATAATGATTGTCAATAAACAAATTGTTCAGCACTTACAGAGAAGTAAAATGGAATAGATAAACACTGAATTCATATTCACTATTTCTACAACAAATCTACAATAGGATGTAATCCTTAGGATGTAATCCTCGACACAAAAATACTTCATGTTATTGTTCACATGATGATAAACAAGCCAAGCTCACTTCTTTTTTTTTTTCTTTTTTCTTTTTGCACATCTCAAAATATTTCTAGGCATATCAAACACCTTCTACATCTTACAAAGGGACAGGAAATGCATCAAGGAAATATAAAGTTTTGTTTTTACCTTTCTCTGTGCATTTTGTACCTCTTATAGGTCTACAAAATTTGTCAGATTGATAAATCACAAGGTATTATTTTACAGTGCAACAAATCTGAATGACAGGAAACTTGATAATACCATTACATTTGCTTGCTACGATCTATTCAACAAACCTGGAAACTTTATCCCCATTGAAAAATCTCAAAAAGAGAAATGTTGAAGCACCACATCAATCATATCAAATGATATGTGCCCTGCATCTATCTACTCATCTCAGTGAAAAATAGATATCATAGATGCATAGTATTTTCATCGGCTGTTGCTAACGAGAAATTGCCCAATACTCAAAGGTAGGCAATACTGTGTGATTTATCAATGAACTTGGAATTTGAATAATATTCTAACAAAACATACTGGGATATCAGAAAATCAATCCCAGCATTTTAACTGTACTTGTCATTTCTTCAAAACATTTATTTGTAAAGTGATGCTTGGGTCAAGACTTTATACTCTACAGTATTGTTTGTATCATCTTCTTCTTCTCCCTTTTCATAATCTGCCTCCTTCACTCGTGATGATTCTTGTAGATGCACGTATCATTGGTTTATCTTAGTTTGCAGCCATATATAACAAATACAATTTTCCAGTGCAGATTGCAGCTTTCAGGCGATGTTCACCATTGTTCAAGGCAGGCAGCAAATCATTCAAACTGGTATGATTTTATCTGTTCTTAGGTTAGGTGACAGCATTGGTATATAATGACTTGTATGGAGACAAAGTCAGCATATTGACTAGCACATTATTCCTTTACAGTAGAGTTCAATGCATTGATTGATTTACTTTCTGACATTTGACCTACTGAGCAAAGGCTCTATAGCTAGTATAGTTCTAAGATATAACTTGCCATTCTCTTTCATTGGCATTCAGATAATTCCTCCAAACTTGGCCTACATTTGAAGAGTCAATCTTTGCCCCCTGTCAATCAGAAAGGTCAAAGTATCAAGCCAGTGGTAATACAATAGAGATTACGGAATCTATGTATATTCACTGGCAAATAGTTTTGTAATATTTGTGTCAGACGGTGTTAAAGAAAGCACAGTAAAGGTTAGTCAATGTTTAGGTAGATTGTAGCACAACACTACAGCATCTGAAAAACCTTGCAATGGGCACAGCAATTTGCCAACTTAGATTAGAGATTACAATTTGAACAGCAGCTCAGCCTCTGTAAAAGCAAGATATTATTATTATTGTTTGTTAATTTACAGATCAGCAGTTGCGATCGATCTTAACAAATTTCATTTGTAGCTCCTAGGGAGATAAATTGAAGAAACTCACACCTGAACCTTCATCTCTCTGAATAATATCTTGCTTTCATTTAATATGCCTTGTCCACCTTGGACTACTTGTGTAACATAACAATGTTGGAATTGCAGAGCTTGTTGGGTATTTGTTCCAAGTTCATTGTGTCACTGCCAGCAACATGGGATAGCACGGTGGTAGTGTCGCTGCCTGGTAAGCAGCAGACAGCAGGTTCAAGACCTACGCTGGTTCCTTTTTTCCAACTAATGATTGTTAATTTACAGATCAGCAGTTGCGATCATAACATAAGTTCATTTGTAGAGGGAGGTAAATTGAAGAAACTCACACCAAAACACATTTCTAGAGCCGATAATTTTGTGACCTGGATTTTCCAGAATGTGACCAGAATTTCGTAATTAACAGGAATTTCGTTATAACCGTGTTCACGTTTTTTTTTTTTTTTATTATGAGAGTGCACTGTAGGCCCTACTATTAATCCTGGAAATGACATTAACATTAATATATCTATCACTCTCTATAATTCCAATTGTTCATACAGAAACTTGAAAATACAATAAGATTAGGATAAGACTTCGAGTCATGATAGAAAGTGAAAAAAAAACAAACAAACATACATTTAGAATCTACAAGAACACAATAGCCTGGCCATTGAACAGACACCATGCGACACTTGTGTATTTACAGCGACAGCTCAATAGGGCTGTGCATATTTAGAAAAAAAGGGTGAAAAATGGAAAATGGTGGTGTGCCCAGTAAAGTTTCAATCCAACTCACTGGATTTAATGCCGGGTATCGTCAAGGTGACTAACATTAGGTGTAACTGCTAGAAGTCTTAGATTTGGTCTGGAAAGGTTCACTCGGAAGTGTTCGACGGGATCAAGACCTCACACTGTCACAGGCTCAGCCCAGCTCTCTAAACCCTCAGATAGAACAACTAGAAGATTTTAACTGTGTGTTAAGATTTGTCCTGTTTAAAGCCCAAACAAAGTTCTGGTACGCCTGCAAAAGTTGTCAAATTTCGCTCCCAAATGTGAACGTATGCTTAGGAAATGTGCAGGATAACGATGTTATGACAAGATATTCGATGGGTAACGCCGAAAATGCGAAATATTAACCAAAAAGGTTCAGTCTCAGTACTTACCCGAACGGGGTCAGGCTAAACTCGGACTCGGGGATAACTCGGCTTTGCTTTGACGGCGGGATGAGTTGTATAATGGTTGTCCCTCTGATTGTACAGTGTTGTCCTATGGGAGCGGCCTGTATAAACTAGCGCTTCGTGTTCTGGCTATACTCGCAGTATTGGTCCGAGTTGTTACAACGCACGCATCAAAAAACCTCTTTTGCGCGCATGCAAAATTAGTGTGCACCGATCAAGCACCTCTAAAACAATCAAAGGCGCTTGATAAACAACAACAAAAACTCCAAAGACCTCGCATCTCAGCAACTGAGGACTGCGCGCCGTCATTTTTGTTTTGTTTGTAAAGGATTACGTTAGCACGCACTTTCCTGTCCATTCAGTTAGGCCCCATTTGGTATTATGCAGTGCATGGCCAGTAGAATGTGGCGATCACGAACTGCGTGTGAATTGTCTGAAGTAGGGTCGAATTTTTCCCGAGACCGAGTTAGTCTGGAGCCTTCAGTTCTAGAATAAAAGTCGGTTTTCCTACTATTATTATTTTTCTCAAAATACTCCAAACTGACTCATCATTCTGGCAAACCACTTCAGCCAGGTAAGTTTCTTAGTGGACTCTTTCGATATAGTAGTATATGCCTCGATATATTGCAAGAAAATTGAAATGGTGCTACAGAGACTCCAACCCTAAGCACCTTCTGATCTGGAGATTCTCCTGCCTGAAACCCCTAGCAGACGGGAGACTCCAACTTGATGTGCGCGAAGCGCTAAGTTCCTTGCTGCCGGGGTCCAACTCTAGGGTCCTAGATGTTATCTCGTGCTATCTGAGGCTTATTTTACAACATACGATGACACAGAGTAAAGACATCATTTCAAGTGGGAGAAATTAAATCTCAAGCAGGAGAACAGGAGATTTTGCAAAGATGGGCTTTCGGCGGGAGATCTCCCGTTGAAAGCGGGAGAGTTGGAGCCTCTGGGTGCTAGACGGGTTCTCAAGCACTTACCGAAACTTAGTTTTCACTTTAATGATATCTGTAGCACGGTCAAGTAGCAGGTATTTCAAGGGTCTCACCCGGGCCTTACTTGTTCCTCTTTGACGCTCCCAAATTCAAGAACAGTAACTATATTTACAGTTGCACGTAAGATGTAACAATCCCGTATGGCGTATGGATGTGCTAGCCTAAAAAGTTGACAGCATCCTCATCTCGTGAAGTCTATCCACACCTCGATCTCTCGCGCCGCCCGCGCCGTCCCAGGTACGCAGGCATCCAGCTTCCGATCAGTCTCCCCTCCTGCCGCTGGCGATCTCAACAGTATGTTCCATATTATATTCGTTCTGTAGCTGCGTCTACTATAATAATCAAATATCGAGACTAGTGTGTGTCGACTGCCACACGCGTTTGTACTTACTGCCGGCGATCAAACGAAATCTCTCTCTGCACCTACCAGACTTTTCGTATTCTCCTCGCACCTAGCAGAATGCACTCTCAGCTCATTTATGTTCCATCAAAGACCCACTGCTGCCCAGATAGGTAGCCAGCTAGCTGTGTAGGTTGCAAAGAACTCTTGGCTTTACCGTGCAAGTCGACGAGTCGTCGTTCTATGTGCACACGTGAGTCGAAGTCGAGTGCGATCAATGAATAAAGATAGGTAAAGAAATAAAATGGACCGGAGCGCAGCATAATCATGCACGGTGTGGGTACACTGCACACTTGAGGGCGCCTGCTGGGTTGACGTGAGAACAACACACGGATCCGCGGAGTACTAAGAGTTGGAAAACCTCTTTACCATGCACGCACATACAGTGTACTTGAACTACTCCCGATGAAAGAGTGGGACTCTAACCAAAACGATGCACGACGTACACACAAAGCAAAACAAAACAAAAACAGCGATTACACTCCAAATCTTCTAATAGTTACCGACGCAAACTGTGTCCTCCTGTCACTAAATGGGTCAGAATTTTGAACGATGTACAATTGAGCCAAAACAAGGCAAAATTCTCCAAATCATTCATCTTACCTGAAAGGGTATAACTCAAGCTTTAATATGAACCCAATTATAATAGGATTTTCCCAGAGAACAAGTTTTTATTCACCGCTGAAGTTTACCATGTCCAGAGCAGCGAACGTCCAGAGGAATAGTACTGCACATACATTTGACTACCATTTAACATAGTTTTCAAAGATCTGATTCAGTTCAAAATCCTCACGAAATATCTTAAGGGACATGTGTACGTGATTGCAGAATATTAAGCTTGTACTCCTAACCTGTACGTAATGGTAGACAACTGATGATTTAACTAAATTCGTCATTTCTGTGGAAATATTGCTCTTCCGCTAAACATTTTCTTAACTTTACGCGCATTTTACAGAAACTCAATATTTTCACCTCTTATTTCACTATCCAATACTTCAATCCTCACTCCCAAATAATAATATACCTTTTTAAGATGTTTCTCATCTGGGCAGTCTCTATAACCCAACAAACATAGCATAGTTTTCATCACGGAGGTTCGCGTGTAGCTCACGGACGTTCGGAACAAACAAGATATTGAACAATGCAGCTCTCTTGAGTTGGAAACGCATTCTATTCACAACAGACAGCAATTTCATGTCGAGAACAAACTCCTCTGCAAAATCCTGCATAGATATTACCAATTCTCAATTATATAAGCTTGTTTATCTTCTCATACTGAGGAATCAAAGAAAACAATTTTTCCATCTCTCGTAAATGAACGTACAAACGTATACGTGTAATCTCGGTGACGTAGTCCATCCTTGAGAATGAATATATTTATCAAAATTTCGTTATCATGAAGTAAATATTCAGGTCCTAAACTTGTTATATAAAGTCTACAATGCAAAATTTGCTTTTTATATAACGAACATGGTCACAGCTAAAATTATGACAAAGAATTAATATAGAAAAACAACAGAAATGGGCTCCGTTATAGAAATACGAAGTTTAGCTGGGGAGGGCAAACGAATATGTTAGGAAGAAATCCCTCTGTGTTTGCTCCTTATGTTACACACTGTTACCGAGGAGAATTTGTGTTATTATATTAGTCAGAAATGATAATAGGTTCGATACTGCGAAGTTTCGTCATAACAAGACACAAAAAGTCCATATAACTTGGATGGATGTTTGTGACTTCGATATTATACAATAAGGTTTGTTATAACAAACCTTTTGTAGCGCGTCATTTCGGAGGCTCGTTATTCATACAGTTTGTCAATACGAAAATTGATAGAGTTCGTATAATTATGAAGCTTTTTTATTCGGTAAATGATAGGAATCTCCGAAGGTTAACCGAAAGGCTTATTAATTGGAACATGAAAAGTTATGTTCGCTTATCCAAATGTGGAGAAACAAGTTAGCAACTAAAATCCTCCTATTTCAAAACCTCATAATAACCGTTTTCACCTAAACGAATATCAGGCCCATTCCACTTTTAGAAGAACGGACATAAAAATAATGATCCTTAATATCTAATTTTCGAAGAACATTTCTAATAACAAACCTCCTGAATTAACTACAATTTTTTTTTTCCATTTTGGAATAACAAACCTTTGGATATCGGAGTAACGAATCTTTGGAAGAGCGAACGTATCAAAGTGCAACCGTAAACCTATTCTTAATCATTACTTTTTTAACATGTGTTTTCAAAGTAAGCACAAAAGCACAAACAAATTGACGATCTCTCTGTCTCTTAAATGTAAAATGAAAAAAAAATCTTGGAAAAAATTACAAATGAATATTGCTTTTCATTGATGAGTATAAAACAACACCATGTGATGATAAGCGGAGGATTTGTGTGTTTTCATCAGACAATAATTGTATACTGCATGATTTCTGTTCGCTTGTGACGGCATTTCGATGAATAAAAAACATAAACAAACAAGCAAAAACTTCTCCAGAGGAATTTGGTATAACGGGAGTGCACTGGCAATTCTTTTCTCTGTGTGTTGGAGCTCGATCCCTTCTCTGTTTCTCAGTCATTTTCATTCAACTGCTTCCACGTCCTTTTGAAACTTTTCCGTTTCTTATTCAACACATGCTCATTACAGACTTCTTCCGTCATTATCCTGAATGTGATTGCGTAGCACTTTTCGGATTTGTTTTGGTTTGTTTTGTTTTGTTTTTGTTTTCTGTTTGGTCGCAGCATGTTCAGGCTATTAAGGGAATGAGAGAAAAATCGTCATGAAGAGAAAAATAAGAATGAATTAAGGCATTTAATATCATGACAATTACAACGAACGTCCGTTATGTAGACCAAAACTGGATGTGTTCTGTTTGAGACGGCAGCTACCATACTCAAAAGATAAACACTTATAGCACCTGTCACTAAAAAGTGGCACTGATCCCCTTTCTCCTACTATGTAATCCACTGACTTATTCAACAAACGAACATCCGTGAAAAAAAAAAAACGTTTTCCGTTTGTTATTACAGGTAAATTGAGTGCTGAACGCTATTCACTTTCGGGTATGAGCGGCTCGGTGATTTGGTAATATTTTCAACTAACATTAATCTTATGTGCAGTGATATATTTGTAATTGTCAGAAATTTCCTTTCTCGGACAGAACGTCCGTGAGCGAAACTTTCAGAACCTGTAACAGTACAAATTGTCTCCAAAACCTCATTAAAAAGAAATTTAAACGCACAGAAAGTACAGATTACGCAAAATTCCATTTTCCTATAACTTTGTTTTAAGTGTTAAGCTGTTTTTTGTGTAATTAGAGGGAAAACAAGCGTAAAATTGTGAGTAGATTTTCAATTGTTTGTTCATCATGATCACATAACGCCTTAAAAATTCTGAAATTACTGCTCTAAACTCATTTTCTACATTGTAAAACTTTATTTGTCGCTATTCGAGCCAAAAGTTTTAAAGAATACAGGACACTTTCGGGACAAGTTATCCCTATCGGAGGGATTGCATACGTCACGGACGTTCTCTGGAATTATCACGGACGTTCGTTCTAATACAAGGGTCATGTTCCAGGACGGATAACTAATCGGCAGAGAGTACCTAGCCTTCCTAACTCTTTCAAAAATTTGAAAAGGTATTGCCAATGCAAATTGTAAGAAATTTGACATCCTTACAACATATGTATTGCTTAGAGGGGGATCAGGAGGTGAATTTTCAGAGAAAATATTAATTATTTGCTTGGTTTTTGGTGAATTGCATGGTCCAAAAACTGCGGACGAACCTCAGTCCGCTCCAGAAATGACATGCAGCTCCTCGGCTAGAGAGCCAAAGGTAAAATGCACCTTCGCCATCAAAGCAAGATGGTGTCCCACTCGAAAACGTTTTAATCATCACGGACGTTCTTTTTTTCTTGGAGGTTCGTCTAAAAATATAATTTCGGTTCCTATTTGACAAAGGATGGACAGAAACTCAAAACAAACATATCATCGTGTTGCTAGATCTTAGTTAATTACGACTCAGAACAATATCGCCAATAACGTTTCATGGGCTACGATTTTTATTAGAAAATAGCGGAAGCACGTCCGTGACGAAGACTGAGTATAATTTTGCATAAAAGAATATTACGTCCCATGTACAGACAGCAGACGTACAATTTTTGCAGGATATGTTCATTAGGTGGAACACCAAATTTTTGTATACGTTACAGTTGGGACAACAAAGTAGAATTTACAGCAGCGATAGAAATAAAAGCATCACGGACGTTCGTCTGTTTAGGACTTTGATATTTTAATTGTTCTCTGTAATTTTATACGTGCTCATAAAGTTCTTATAGTTTTGTGGTACATACCCATGATATGTCAGATCCAGAACATGGTCAGATATTAGATGCCACGTACCATTAAAAATGCACATCATTAGTTTGAAAAACAAAAATTATTGTAAAAATAGCGTTTTTACCGTATTTTTACGCTTTAAGTCCTTGTGAAATGAAAAATATCAGGCAAAAGTCAACCAAACCATATATTTCCTGAAAGGAAATTTACCAATCTTTGAGATGATATGAAAAAATCTGGTTGCTTAGATCATCCTGACGTGTTCTAAGGGAAAGAATGTCATAAGGTACGAAAATTGGCAATTGTACATCGTTCAAAATTCTCACCCAATCTATGCACAAAAAAGTGACAACGCGTCTAGATGAGTAGATCCTTCGTAGTACCTTCGTTCAAAAAGCAAAGTCGTGTTTGTTATTCCAAAATCATGGAACTAAATCCTATGGAGAACAGTGGAGAACGAACAATAAACGTTCATTTTGCAAATATGTGTCTCTACTTTAAGGAATAATCTACTCAGTAGGGCCTAATCCGAGACAAATTATCAAGAGCAATAAATTAAAATCTGAGTGAAAACGCATCTTTTTAGAACTCTCAATTCAGGCTTCTCTCTACACTCTTCATCTCACTTTCCCCTTCCTATACTAAGGGTACTTACACCATCAATCATTTACATCATGCGTTGAATGGCAAATCTGGCTTATCAGTGGCGGATCTACAGGGGGGTTTCGGGGGTTTAAACCCCCTCCTTGGGCTGCCAAGTAAAAAAAAAAAAAAAAACACACACACACACACACACAAACAAACAACAAATAATTAATAAATTATTATAAGACCAAAATGAACATAAAGACACTTTTCTTTTCTAAAAGTTGTCAATTTCATAACTGAAAATGCAAAATTTTCGCCCCTAACGGGGCGAAAATTATAATACACTAACAATATACATAATTAACTATACACTGGTATTTACTTATGTGTAAATTTAGTGTATATCAAGATGGTAGCTTCGCGTCCTCGAGTGTGCCCCGTGGAACATTTATAGTGGAACTTTAGTAAACCCTACATTTTCCCTTTTCTTCTATGCTTTCTATTAATATAAGAATGATTTTTATTGCTCGAACAATGCGATTACGTTTTAGCTTTTAACGAATACATCCAGACGAATGGCAAAGTGGGGGTGGCTCGCTCACTCTGTTCGTATTCATAGTAAATTAACGAATAGTTTGCATAAGTTATGATCATAGTCCTTCGCAGTGATTTTTTTTTTTTTACTATGTTTGAACATATGCTCTATAAACGCGACTTTTTATACTTTTTTTTAAAAGTCCCTACCGTGGGGAGGGGTATGCCCCTCCAACACCCTCCCCCACTCGGTCGCTTCACTCCCTCGCCGAGGATCTCACACCGTCACATTAATGTACCCCCGTATGTTATAATCATGTAGTCCTTCGCAATAATTCTTTCCATTGTTTAATTCCCTAGAAATTTGCTTTCAAATGCTCTATAAACACAACTTTCGTACTCCGTTTTTACAAAAAGTCCCTATAGGACAGTGGGAGGGAGTATCCCCCTCCCCCCCCCCCCCCCCGCCCTCCGCTCGGTCGCTCCGCTCCCTCGCCGAGGATCTCACACCGTCACATGAATGTACCCCCGTCGAGATTTGCCTCCCCCCCCCAAAAAAAAAAAAAAAAAAAAAAAAGAAGAAGTGTTCCGGTGTGCAGGCTCCCCCCTCCCCTCAATTATTTGGGCAAAAGAGAGAAAAAATAGAGCATGTAAGTATGCTTATGATTGCAAGCTGGCAACCCTAAAAAATCTCCCTATTGTGGGAGGGGGGGGGGGGGGGCTACCCCACACCCACACCCTCCCCCCCCCCCACCCTACAACAAACTTTGTTGTCCAATCTGTTCGGATTGCGAAAGATTTATTGGAAATGGCTTCATAACTATGACAGAACTTCTCCTTCTGCATTTTTATGATTCCGCATTTCAAAATTGTTGTATACGATGTAAAAATTCCGAAGAACTTACCTGCTCCCGTGATACAGTGTACCAGTATACACAAGGGCAAGGCCACCTTCGTGATAGGTCAACAAACTTTCATACCGCTTTGTTTATGTTTGGGTTTTACCGGTCAAAATACTCAGCCCTATAACTTCGCGTGAGTATCACATACACCGAACATACAGCAGCTGTAGAGTGTATACAACGTTTACTATGGTCAAGTTTCGTCTCTGACCCAGGGCCGGCGCACTGTTTTCAAAAGTGTGGAGGCCCACTTCCGGGTTTCATGAGCTAACAAGCAAAAAAAAAAAAAAAAAAAAGGTCCTCAGCTCATCTCTCCCCGTCCACTTCCGTACCGTTCTTCAGCTAAAAAGCAAAAAAAAAAAAAAAAAAAAAAAAAGGTCCTCAGCTCATCTCTCCCCGTCCACTTCCGGGTTTCTTCAGCTAACAAGAAAAAAAAAGGTCCTCAGCTCATTCTCTCCCCTCCCATTGTAGTGCCTCTTAAGTATTTCCGGGTTGAAAAAAGTGTGGGGGCCCAAAGTGATGACACCTCATGTATTCCTTTGTATGGTGTACAAAAAGTGTGGGGGCCCGAGCCCCCACGGCCCCCACGGCTGCGCCGCCCCTGTGACCTACATTGTTTCGGCCATAGATCCGTAAATTGACTATGGGAAACATTCCACTAGGCTCAAACACGATATCCGTTAAAAGATATCTACAGTACTATACTTACATAAAATTATTGTATACACTGAGTATGTACGTATACGCAACAAAAAGGGAAAGTCCCGGAAAATGACGAGCAGGGAAGTTGCAATGGGACGGTTTAGCGAAAGCAGCTGGAAGAGAAGAGGTACCAATCCAATCTCAATCCAACAAATTTAGAAGTCAAGCTTTTTCTTCATCTAATTTTGGATTGGTCCGTCACCACAATTGTTATAGATTAATTTCCAATCTAAGGAATTTACAGCAGTAGCGCATCCTGGGGAGCGAACCGGGCGTGCGCCCTTCTTTATTTTTTGTTAAAACCACAAAGAAACAAAAAGAAAAAGAAGGAGCGCGTGCTCCCACTTTAATTTTGTAAAGCCTCCCCACCCCCCTTTACGGAATTCCTGGATCCGCCCCTGTATCTTAGAGAGAATGTTTCTTTCCCATCCCTATACTGGTCAACGATTCGCGCCTCGAATCAAGCTCACGGTCTGTAGTCGCGGCATCGTGATCATTATCTTGGTGATCAGTCATGGCAATAATAGTGTTGACCATACAAGTTGGACGCTACAATTTTCAGGCCCGTAGCCAGGATTTTTCAAGGGGGGGGGGGGGGGGTGCGGTCACTAAAAAAACGGACCTTCGGTACCAATACCAATGATGACACACACACACACACACACACACACAATTATATATATATATATATATATATATATATATATATATATATATATTCTTTGGACGACCGAACTACAAAAGTTGTATATGAATTTGTGAATTTTGACTGTTTTAATGACGTTTTAAAGTCTCGAGGAAATTTGTATTTTTGTCTGTTGCATGCAATCGCGTTACGGTATTTCATCTAGGAAATAGTAAAAACTCATTTTGCCAGGAAGTTGCAAAGTTTAATTGTGTTCGAGACTCTGCGGCGCGCTTGAGAATAGTGATTTTCCTGGTGTTGTTTTAACTTTTATTTTTTCTATTGTATACCCGCGTTAGCAGGCCTGAAGCCAGGATTTTTAAAGGAAGGGGGGGGGGGGGGGGATTGCGTTAATTAACAAAACGGTCCTTTGATACTGTCCCGGGAGGGGTAGCGACGATTAAAAGGTGGACACCATGCTCATACATGGACTTTCAAAATGGCCCCTAAACGAGTAATGATCATATGATTTTTTCGGGCCTTAAAAACAAGTATTCCTTAAATGTTTCCTGCACCCTAAAGAAGTACTTCATCATGATTGAACAATATACCATTTTCCCAAATTTCGGCCTTTTTGATACCCTTTGATTATATACGCTCGTACATCACACTTTCCATCTAATCCGTGAGAAAAAACGACCCCTATTACGCGTTTTCTTTAGCGAGTATGGTCATGGTGTCCACCTTTCAGTTGGAGTTTTCCATCCCATTGGATGCTGTTTGGAAGATGAAACATTCACTTTACTATACAGTATATCAGCCGTTAGTATGCGAGTTTGTCAAAAACGAAAATAAACAAGAACATTTTTAAAACAAAATGAATTGTAAATGTGAACCATTTATATTTTGCCTCCTTGTGGTAGGATATTTCCAGCATTTCCGAACTTTCAAATAATCATTTTAGATTTAATAATATGAAAGATACTATATCTTTGTGAGACGTAGATATAAAATGTCTCAGGTTTTCGATTATAGTAATTTCGAGGAAATTTCTTTAATTTTTATCATATATGTAAACTTGAGGCTATTAGATTTTCATCCACTTACCTCTGTTCCTGTGAAAAAATGCAAGTGTCAACCTCAATGTCATCCACGAATCGCACGTACTCGGGCGGCCAGTGGAAAAAAAAAAAAAAAAACACCGGTCACACGCGCCAAGGGCCATGGCATGCAGTGCCAATATAATAATAGCTCGCACAAATTGATACATAACATTTGTGTTTGTGTGCATGGGGACGATCCAATGGTTCATACAACAAAAGGGTTTCGTACAATTATTTTTAACATTGTTAAACGTACTCTTCCGCATTTACGTAGCATATAATGTGTCTTTATATTTATTTGGATTGTTATCTTGAGAATTGCTAAAAACCGTTATTATGAAAAAGTGGACCTTTCAGAATTTGGGGGGGGGGGGTGCGTACGCACCCGACGCACCCCCCTGGCTACGGGCCTGATTTTTCTACAATCAACGATTCTCATCGCGATCAGATCGTCTTGGATCGTTAAAATGTGACAGATCGCATCTAATCGAACTTCTTATATTGTGGTGATCAGGATCAACCTTAAGTTGTAAGTCATACAATGCATATCGAAATCAAGCAACTAATTTGATGGTGGTCTCATGTATTTTTCAATTATTTCCAAAAGGGATTACTTACTACACTTGTATTACATCGGTGAAGGCATATAATCATAAAAGGCATATGAAAACCCGTTTTCTTTGCTCAAAGTTTTCACTATTTATTATTTGTTTCTGGTCAGTTTTCCCTTTCTTGTTTCAATATAATATAATATATATGTATATAAAATATGTCATGGGTCTGTTTCTTCCACGTTAAGCACTTGGATGCCTTTGGAACTGCATATTAATGTCTGAACACAATGGACAAAAATTGGAGGGAAGGGATTCCTGACATGCTCCCGCACAAAAACCCTCATTTCTCTTTTACCACTGGAGCAAATCGGAAGGGATTTTCTGTAAGATGAGGGTAGTAAGTTTTGGAGTTTCATACTTTGAAACTGAATTTGGATTGATTCACTATTTAAAAAATTATTGTTGTGGTTGGCCCCGTTGTGATTTTTTTTTTTTTTGGACATATGGTATATATATATATATATATATATATCAAAATTATATAAGGCATATAGTTATATAATCATATATAATCATACTTGTATTAAATATAAGGCATATAATAATAAAATGGTTTGTCATTTAATTCAATAATATTGTGCCATAAGGTGCTTATTGTATTCAGTCCTGACGATTGTATTCAGTTATGTCACTTTTTAAAAAATACATCAATCACGGAAGACATTGTATTCTTATGTGTTTAAAATGCAGATAATGAATCTACGCTTGACCCCGCATCTCCTCCCATCCCATTAATATTTTGACTCATTCTGATTTACAAAAAGAGAAGAAGATATGTACATGTATAAATACAAATTAGACCTGGCAGGTATGGAAAATGTTTCCATTATAGGAGAACCAATCAAATCATAATCAGGTGAACTTCCAGATTTTGAATTGAATTGAAATGAATTAACATATACAGTGTATATATATATATATATATATATATATATATATTCACATATGAATTATAATACAGGATGTATATGATATTTTATCAATGTACGTTGTACGTGTATATGTTTATAGAGTTTTTTCTTCTCTCTCACTTCTTTCTCATCATGCACTTTTTATGGAAATTCAAGACAACGATAAAGTGTTCAAGAGCATGGTCGTAATACAGGTATCGTGGCTGAATGGACACAGACAGTTAAGTGTCATTTATAACTTGTGATTATAATTCAAAAATACAATTTATGTGAGAAATTCATATCTAACTGTTCACATGTTAGTACTTTCAACTACAATGCCATTCTATTCTTGATTCTATCGTATTCTATATAAATCATCAGACTATCGTTGAAAGCTAGGTATCAAGATGGTTTACAAATGCTACAACTTTTAAAATGACTAAATAATTATCATACACTCGAATACATGTCATATGAACAATCTTTGGTTTATACAACCAAAATATAGAAGACACACATATACCCCAGTTTCAGGCTGGATACATAGAGCTCTCTTTGATGTACTGATGTACTGATGTACTAAAATCTTGTCATTATGTTTCTTCATCCTACCTTTCGAGAGCACATCACACAGAAATCTACTCTAATAATACAATGTATCATGAATTTCCTCAAACCAATCTTACAGTTTTATAAGGCAATAAGAGGCTTCACAATTTACCAGTATGTCTCGATACACTAATTTTGACTAAAATAGCAATGTATACACTACAGACCTTTAGTTCCCCATTTTTATGTGCAAATTTAATTGCCTTGTCCCCAAAACAGCAATACCCTAACATTGATGAAACATATGAAATACATGTATACATCTTTACACATCTGCAGTTCATTGTTGCATTAATATTTTTGAGACATAATCCTTTTTAGCCACTGGTGCTCAGAATAATTCCCTATGAACTCATGTAATTCTTTACCCAACACTAAACGACATTGTGCTAAGTCTGGTGATTAAAAGTAGCAACAAATGTGCTAAAAATCAAGTCTGGGGATTGGTACATCACATATCTCTTCACCAAACAAAAGTGAAATTTGAGAATACCTGAAGATAAGAAAGACCCAAGTCAATTAGTGAGAATTATCCAAATACTTGTAATTTTTCAGTAATGGGAATTTAGTTGCCTGATCAGGTCACCAAACAGTAACTCTTATTTTCTTCTCTTTTTTAAAATTTGGTGGCCTGACATTAATTTTTAGTGGCCCCTTGCCACCATTAATGTCAAGCCCTGGGTATGAATACAAATTGAAATGTAGAACAGCCATTTGAATGATTATCATTATAACTTATTCGCATTACTTCACACAGGGTCTCCAAAGGGGCTAAATTAGGACTTGGTCAATTTTTATATTCAGGTAATCATAATCTCACTTATGATCTTTTGACTTTAGCAAAATGTATTTCCAAGATATATGCACTTGTAAGATTAACCCAAATGTTGAATGTATGGGAGAATTAGAAACAGTGAGAGGCATCTCAAAAACAGATGTATTTTTTTTCAAAATATCATATACGGTTGTATACGTATTCTAGATTAAGAAGCTGGAGTCATTTATGGTATAAAGCCAATGGTGAAACAAAAAAAAAACCAAACAAACTACATGATAAGTACCTTTGCTCAAGAAGTACAATTAAGTATAATGGTACATTCACGAGTATGTATCAGGAATTGGGACTTGGAAGACAATTAATGTCATAAATGGTCGCATTCATGATCAAGAACCAAAGTGAAGAAACTATACATGTTATGTACAATGTATATTCATCCATTTCAAAAGAAAAGTTAATAGCAGGTGATATATTATCCCACCTTGAAGATGATATCTAGTGCATTTGCGTTAAGGCAAGCTGTATTTTTTGCAAGTTTTTAATTTTATCTGTTAAAAGCAGTTGACTCACAAAATCCACAAAAACAACAGCAAAATATACCAAATATGAAACCCTTGCTGCATGGGTTCTAAACCCACTTTTGTGATGTATAAAACACATTCATATAGCCAAAATATACCAAGTGAAATACAAAATGACAAGGCACTCTTTTGTTATAGCGGTGGTAGGTCACCACATACTGCTACCTCTCTACTCAAACTTTGCCTGTGTCATTTTGATCAGGCAATCCCATAACTTCTCCCTTAGCTTCTGCTTATATGCCAAGTGTGATGCTTCTGTCTGTTTCAAGTTAACAAAATACTTTCCTGTCACATTTTCAAATTCTTCGTCACACGCCAAATGAAACTCATCATCTGCTTTTTCAACTGGAATTCCAATCTTGCCCCAACTTTTCAGAAGCATTTGTGTGTTGACAGTTCCAGGGTCCAGGCAGTTGGCAGTGATGTTGTGTGCTTTTAGGCGGTCCGCCATCTCAAGATTGAACATTATCTCACAAAGTTTGGATTGTCCGTATGCCTTGCGACCATTCCCGTAGCAATTGGTTAGCTGCAGGTCATCCATGTCCAATGATATTGCATCCAAGTGGGATATGGAACTGACATTAATTATTCTACTTTTATGACCAGCTTTCAAGAGATCCAGTAAGAGTGAGGTGAGTAAGAAGGGAGCCAACACATTCACTGCAAAGGTCATCTCAAACCCATCTGCAGACTCAAGGCGCTCTGTTTCAAAAACACCAGCATTGTTAATGAGTACGTCGATATGAGTCTGAGTTGCATGCAATTCATCGGCAAGTTTTCTGACCTCAGCAAGGCTAGACATATCTGCGATGTAGCCCTTGATATTTTGATTTCCCGACGACAGCTTCAGCTCCTCCACCGCAGCCGCTACCCTCGAGGGGGATCTCCCGTGAACAAGAACCGAGGCACCGGTCTTCGCAAGGAGCGCAGCTGTGTGTTTCCCAATACCACTTGTGGCACCAGTTACGAGAAATATGCGAGGTGCCATGATTTACAAACTGTTCCTAAGGTTAATTAAACACTAACAGAAGAGAGAAATGGACGCTAGTTGTATGCATGAACGCGCTTGAAGACTTCACCTTACTAGCCCGTCGTTACCGAGTTTAGGGGCAGCCACACGCTGGTCAGATCACAATACATTGTACATGTATACCATGTATATACAATGTACGTGTATACGTGTATGTGACGAAAGATATCGGTATATAAGTGGGTGTTTGCCACGCGCGCTACACAGGCCACACATTATACAGGCTACAGGTTGATTAGGGTCAAGCTGACCACTAGTTCACACCAGGGAGGTCTCACCTCCCTGTTTTACACCAAAGAGTGTACGCTCTTTGGCGTCGCTGGGCGTCTGGTCGGGCTAGGGTCAAGCTAGTCTGGTTTCCAGACCCTTTGCAAACTCGACTCCGCGGCGACGAACCCAACACACACACACATATACACATACACACATCAGGAGCGGATCCAGGAATACCGTAAAGGGGAGGCGCCGGCGCCTTTGCAAAATTAAAGGGGGGCGCGCGCACCCCCACGTTTTTCTTTTTATTCCTTTTGTTTTTAAACCCCCCCCCCCCCCCCCCCCAAAAAAAAAAAAAAAAAAAAAAAAAAAAAAAAAAGAGGGTGCGCCCCTCTGGATCCGCCACTGCATAAACACATTCATAACCGAGCGCTCAGCAATCCTCAATTATTTGAAATAAAATCTGCAAATTCACATATGAGTAAAATTCTCATCGAATAACCATGACAGTCGAGTTATTGACAATGAGCTCGAATATAAATCTCTTCTTTTTTTTAATGACTGAAACTGCACTGGTCTGACACTTGAGACACAATGAACAGTTCCAGCTGTTTATTTTCATAATATTTCACATCACATCTGTACATGTAGGCCTACTTAACCAAAAAAAAGAAAAAAGAAAAAAAAGAACGGAAACAAAAATACAAAGAAGCAATTAGCAAAATACAAAATATGATATAAGGTTGGTCATTACAAGAAAGTGTGTCAGCATAGTGTACATAAAATACAATTCTCTATAACATGTGAAATACAAAGGAACCGCAAAAGCAAAGCTTATAACCGCGCGTTCCTGGGAAAAAAAAAGTACCAATATAAATTCGTTTTGCAATGGAGATATGATACAAAGTACTATGACGAAAGTATTTTGAAAGCTTAAACAGCAAGATACAAAGAGCAGAAGAAGTAAAAGAAAAGAGAAAGAAAAAAAAAAGAGAAAAAGGAGATCGAAGTACTGATTGATAAAGGATAGTATCTATACACTCTGGTATACGAGCATGACCTATCTACGATCAGTTTCATAACGAGTTCAAAGTACAGGTATGAGTACTATAGTGTAGTGATTATAGGAGCATAAACACGATAAAAGCTGAAACCAGAGGTACAGCAAACGTACACTTCAAATTAATCCGCTATGCATTGAAAGAGAATAATGTAAAATAACAGGTTACATAATTCTAATCAGGCAAGTTGTACTTGTTAAGTAACATTACTTTGAGTTTTGTTTGAAAATAAACAGAGAAGAACATTTTGCTAAATCTGCGGGAAGATCGTTCCAGAATTTGGATCCGGTGAAAGCAATCGTTTTTTGAGTAAAGAGTGTGCGAGTACGTGGAAGGTGAAACGAGTCTCTTTGCCTTGTGGGGTATGCGTGAACCGCATAGTTTTTCTGAAACATATGCATAAATATGTCGGGCAAGTCGTTAGCTGATAACTGATACATAAATGTGCCTAAGTTGTATAGAAACAAATCAGCAACCTTATAAGGAGTCTGTTTTCAAGGAAGAAACAGCCTAATTCATGTGAGAATAAAAACCAGCTAGATTGACTGAACGAATAGCCCGTTTTTGTATTTTACAATTTTTCTCAAGGTGTAATTTTGTACAATTCCCCCCAGGCAAGTATATTCAGTATGACCTTAAAATTACAGGCCTATAACATGGAGTGGTATGCAATCACATTTTCAGAAACTCATTTTGACAGTAGGCCTACCCGTAAGAGGCCCTATAACTTATTTTTCATTTTCATTGAGATTTATTGAATTAGTATCAGGAACCTATTTCTAGTAATTATTTGTAAAGTTTTTATTTATTTGTTCTCGCTGTGCTAACAAGCAGAACTAGAAGTAAGCCTATCGTAACGGAGTTTAATACCCCCGCTACCACTCTTGCCCTGATTCCTACAAAAAGAATTGAACCAGGGTTTCATGAAAGGTTGTGTGTGTGTGTGTGTGTGTGTGTGCGCGCGCGCGAGCGCGTGTGTGTGTATGTGTGTATGTGTGTATGTGTGTAGTTCTTTGGGAGTACCTTGTGAGTTTGATTGCTTCACAATTGTGGAAGTAGTTCACTCCACAAGATTTTCAAGAAAATATGTTGTTACCATGGCAACACCTTGTCAGGTTTTACAAACACATACTGTAACTATATACGATGCACAACTACACCTATATAGATCATTATAGGACCTACATACCAAATTTTGAATAAATTTCTTAAACACTGTGAGGGTAAATCACTCCACAAGGTCTTGGGGAAATTGTGGTTACCATGGCAACGCTTTCTCCGACAAACACATACAAAACATGTCTTGCACATCTACACCTCAATGTCATTATGTACGCCTATTTTGAGTTCAATTGCTTCGAAATTGTGGCAGTACGCCCACTGTAGTTCACTCCACAAGATTTTCAAGAAGATATACCGTCACCATGGCAACGCCTTGTCGATACAAACACAAAGTGTTTCTTGCATGACTACACTTATAGATCATTATACGTACCAAATTTGAAATAAATTGCTTAAATACTGTGGAAGTATAGTTCACTCCACGAGGTTTGGGGAAAATAGTGGTTACCATGGCAATGCTTTCTCTGACAAACACACACACACACACACACACACACACACACACACACACACACACACACACACACACACACACACACACACACACACACACACACACACACACACACACACACACACACACACAACTGTCCTGCACATCTACATCTCAGTGTCATCATGTACAGCAAATTCGGGTTCAATTGCTTCAAAATTGTAAAAGTACGTGTAGTTCACTCCACAAGATTTTCAAGAAAATTCGTCGTTACCATGGCAACGCCTTGTCGGGTACAAACACAAAATGTGTTAGTGTGTCTTGCATAACTACACGTATAGAACCGTACCAAATTTAATAAATTGTTGTAGATGATGTAAAAATTGCTTTAATACTGTGGAAGTAGGCCTACTACTTCACTCCACAAGGTTTTGGGAAAATTTTGGTTACCATGGTAACGCTTTCTCAGACAAACACACACACAAAAAAACATGTCTTGCACATCTACACCTCAGTGTAATCATGTACCCCAAGTTTCATCAAAGTTGCTTCAAAACTGTGGAAGAAGTTCGCGACGCAAGATTTGCAACGGACCGCCCGACCGCCCGACCGGCCACACGCTGATTCCTATTCGTGTATGCGGGAGTATAATATTTCTTGCATAAATACATTTTTCTATCATGACTAAATGATAGAGTTTGGTAACAACATCATGATTGAAGGGCCGAATGATGCACCTGGGTTAATTACCATTTTTGCAGCCAACTGTTGGGGACTGAAAAATACTGCCTTTTTCACTCATTCCTGTTTGGAATCTAAGCAAATAATCAACGTTGGTGAAGGTGATGGGACAAACTATCACTTCCGAGGCGATCTGGATGTAGCTGTCTTTCCGAAGCGCAGCTGAGGAAAAATAGCGTACGCATAATAATTTTCCTTAACTGCTAGAGGTATGTACCTAGCCTTTTAGCATGTTCCTGTGCCAAGTATCACAAGAATCACGTGTGAATTTGTAGTACAAATGTACTCAGTGGTGAAAACTTTGCGGAAGATATTGCTGTGTCTGCCTATATACTGCAAATTCAGTTTGTATGTTACTGAGCAAGCAAACTGCATGGACAAAGGGAATGAAATCCAAATATAAATATACATGAGGATTGAGTAAATGCAGCAATATCATTAGAACACAGTAGTGAAAGTTTGAGGAAAATTGGACAATCCGTTCAAAAGTTTGTTTGTTTGGTTTTTATTTTGGTGCTGCCGTCGCTGGATGAGATGACTGCAAGAGTTTGTGATGTCACATCCGTATGAAAAACAATACAAAGAAAATATAAACAAAAATCAACATACTGTATTCTCACTTTTATCGCACAAAGAAAGAGTACTTCACTTGCTTCTTTCAGAAAGCAAGGGGAATAACATTATTTTGTACCCTGATGAATGTAACAAGTAAAGGAAATGTGTACTTTCATTCAAAGACATTTTGGGGTATTTTCTTTGGGTCTCTTTTTTTTTCTTTTTATATGTGACATCACAATCTGTAGTAGTCTTCTCATCCAGCGATTGTGAGACCAAAACTTTAACAATTCATAACTTTTGAAAGGATTGTCAGATTTTCCTCAAACTTTCAATGATGTATTCACTCAATCCACATGTATATTTGGTATTCATTCCTCTTCCAGCGGTCACAACAGACAAGAGATAATAGCACAGAAATTGACCTTCACTCATATTTTGAAGTGCAAGAGGTCTAGGACATAAGTTACTGTGGTTCTTCTTGGGGGGGGGGGGGGGGGAGGAGGGAGTTGTTCACTAGTTTAACCCTATAAAGCCCAAGCTATTTTGACCCTTCCCAGGCCCGAGGGGGGGGGGGGGGGGGGGCACATTGTGCCCCCCCTATATAACTTTGTTGTTTGATGTTTCAACGTCATATTTGGCACATGGGTAGAGAAACTCGTATTCTACATGACCGCATACTTGAAAATTTTCAAGGTCACCCATAGAGGGCGCTATTTACCAAAATATAAAGAAATACATAGGAAATATGCTAAAAACATGATTTTTCTGTATAATTTCTTTATCCCCAGTATATATGTCTTGTCATAGACCAATATTTTTCATATTTGCCACAAATGATGTGCAAGTCAAAGCTCATTATTTGTTATGGTTGAAATTTCTCAAGGTCACCACATGGGGGCGCTATTCATAACAAAATAAAGAAATACATTATGAGACCTGTGATGTATTTTTTGGGATAGGTACATGCATAGTTATCATATTTCATATTCCCATAATATTGGAATTTTAAATTTGCAGATTGATAATGTGATAAACAAATGATACTAGAGGTATAACTTGTGTGAAGAAATCAAAATGACACAAAATAGAATGGCAATCTTTGGAAAATATTGTTATTTTCAAGTATCTCTATTATATCTATTGTTTTATGCCGTTGTCACAGAAAAACAAAGGAAATGATAGGAAAAACATTTCAGGGCCATAATTACTTCACATTTTGCTTCTTCAGCAAATTTCAGCCAAGAAACGCCAATTTCATGCATTATACAGTGCACTCCCGTTATAACGAACACGGTTATAACGAAATTCCGGTTACAACGAAATAAAATTTAGGGCCGCAACATTATCAACTCTATGTATTTTTATTGTTTATTCATTCGGTTATAACGAAATTTCGTTATTACGAAAGAAAACTGCCGGTCCCGAGGACTTCGTTATAACGGGGGTCCACTGTAATATTGTTTATTGGAATTGGAACAGAAAAATATGCAAAATCTGACTGACATGGTTGTCAGTTTATGGTTGCCATGGCAACCAGCAATATCAAATATAGCTACATCATATATCAAAATGTTCGGAATAAGATGAAAATCTGGTAGGGAGGGCACAATGTGCCCCCCCCCCCCCTTGGGCTTTATAGGGTTAAGTGTCATACCTGTATCTATGTGTACACACCATGTAAAACAGGGCAGCCTCATTACTTATTACAGCTACAATAGATGACCAAATCATGTAAGAGTGAAAGCCAAGAGGTAGAAGAAGCAAAAGGCTCAGATATCGACAGATAAACAAAATGGCATGCATTTGACTTTTAACAGAAGATACAAATCCATTTCACATAACTTGGATTTTTTGGGGGGAGGGTGTTGTTGTTGTTGTTGTTGTCATTGTTGTTGTTGTTGTTGTTGGATCCACTACACCTGTACAAGACAAATGCCGTAAAAATGACAGTCCAAACACCACATGTCATTGCTTTTTTTTTTCAAAACTTTATTCAATGTACATACAAGGGCAAAGTGCAGCCATTGCAAAAACTTAAACCAAGACAGTTGATTCCTTGGCTATTCACCATGATATGGAAGATGTTGTTCTTTAAATACAATGATAGTGACTAGTCTTTCAGTTACTCAGAACTCTGGGAGCAAACAATATCAAATGAAATGATATCAAATGCAAACATTCCTGCCACACCTTGTAATTCATCAGAAGTCAAAATGTGATGTGACTGTCATTACAGTGATTACATAAATCGGTCTTGAAATAACTCGTTTTCTTCTCATAGCTTTATGTTGTAAAGTAAAACACTGGTATAATTTCTTCAGCAGTACCTGTATAAATCCCTTTGTTCTATCAAAATGACTAGCTCTTCCCTTGTCCCTTGCATTCCCCCCCCCCCTCCCTTCCTAATTTGGGGTGTGTAGAACAAGGACTGCACAATAGTTTGTACAATAAGAGTACAGTGTATATACAGTGTACTACATCTCATCGATGATCTGGTCAGAGCAGTTTCTACGCTTCTCACTGCAGATGTGAAGGGTACAGGTGTGATATCTCCATTTACATGTATTGGGATGTGTTGTATCGTCTCAAAATAGGCATGATTGACATCAATTTGCCGGAGCCACGACTCCAATACTTCAGCTCTAAAACTTCACAGATAAAGTATCAGTCTGACATTCATTTAAAATGTCTTGCAGTACAAGATGTCAGCTTGCATATTCAGCTTGCATATTATATTTTCATATCTCTGGTTTGTTGTAATCTAAGACACACAGCAACAGCTGAAGAAAAGAGACTTGTATTCATTCCGATTGACCCTAATAGCTTATATCAATAATTTTCCATTGTGATATCAGGGTTGTTGTTGTTGTTGTTGTTGTTGTTGTTGTTGTTGTTGTTGTTGTTGTGTTTGTTTGTTGTTTGTTTGTTGTTGTTTGTTTGTTTGTTTGTTCGTTGTTGTTGTTGTTGTTGTTGTTGTTTTTTTTTTTTTGGGGGGGGGGGATCAACCAGACACATTATTTAGACCCAGGCGACCACACAGAGCAGTGACTGGCACGCAGGTTGCCTTCTTAAACCACATACACTGTGCATCTTTGGTAAGATGTGGAAATTACTGGGAATGACTTTAAATCGTTTTGGCTGGACATTTTTCTCATTTCACACAAAATGCTTGAGAATGCTTGTGACAAGCATGGATGTTTGTTTATTAAAGAGATGAATCACAAATATTAACACGAACTAAAAACACACAAAAAAAACATACAAAGATTCTATGACACAGGTAAATGACAAGTGACAAAAATACAACTTCTTGATCATGTTTTATGAAAAGACATGCAAAAGAACTGTGAGTTCCCTGAACTTTGAGCTATGCAAAATTATTTTGGGTTATCAAAACCAGCAAACTGAAGCATATCCCCATGAATGCAATAATATGAATCCATTCAAAGCTTGTATATTACCAAAGAGGAAAAGTTTATTTCAAGCAAGTGAGTGTGTGTGCATACTAAGTGGTGGGCTGTATGACTGTCCACAGAGACACTATCCCTTCCTTATTCTGGCATACCATGCAGAGGTACAGAAACTCACCATACAAATGATACATGAACAGAAATAACTTGCATTTTGAAGTATCAAGATGAGGGACACAATCAGATACATACAAAATAGGAAATAAAAAGGAAGTGGGAGTGTTGATGTCAATATTAACGTTGTTTCGAGAACAGACACCTCCCTTAACCATCACTCTCTTTCTCTCACTTTCTCTTCAAGAAGACAGGTGTCTTCCAATATAATCAAGACATGTGTCCTTTGGTCCTGCATCACACAAGATACTGGCTCTATATCACTCCAACACAGTAAGACTGTATTTCGTGGCTTTGCCAACATGAAGTCATCTTTCAGTCATCACCTACAACATGTAAACATTCCATCCCTTGGGGTTGTACACAAGGTAAGACATCAAGATGACATTGATGCCAGGGTTTGCCCATCTCTGATTCCATCCATGCTGTACTCACTGATGACAGCCTCGTTACAGTTCACGTGGTTCAATGGTGTCGCATAGTTCATCAACTACACCTCTCACACAGGTGGTGCAGTGTTGTGTCTGGCTGCATCGCCTTGCTTGTGCTTCAAACTGCATACCTCCATTCGCCTCGCATCAAAAGGACACAGGATAGCAATGTTTCGAAGTCTTCATGACAGTTTATCATACAATGGCATACTGTTCATAGAGTAGATCTCTGACTGTAAAGTAATCCTCGCAAACAGCTCCTTCCAAAGTCAGGTGACCTTTCTCATTCTGGAGGATAAAAAATTAGAAAAACAGAGTAGTGGTCATGTAATACATATAATGTCCTTCTATTCTCCTTCACTTTAAGAAATTACAAAATTGTTCACATTTATTTATTTGTCTATTCCACACAGTAATTAAATCAGATTTATCACATATCCAAATGCTATATGGACCCAGTTAATAACACCAAAAACAACCTACATGTGCTGTAAATTTACAAATTTACATTTTGAAGTTCATTGACCTTGACCACAAACTAAAAAAAAAAGACCATTATCTCTCTGTGTATAAAGGGAATAAAATCATGATTAAAGTCATCCATTCAATAGAATTTGAGGCCAAAAAACAGCATTCTCTCTGAAATTTTGTGGCCTTTGACTTTGACCTTTGAACTTTCAATCCTGGAATGTCAGGCAACTAATCTATCATTTATCTTTACTTCTTTCTATGAGCTAATACTACCACTGAACATTCTACACTGAAGTTGAGGCTAGAAAGTAGGATCTGTTTTTGAAAGAAGGCACAGTGACCTTTGACTTTGACCAATCAACATCATTGTCAATTTCATTTTTTTAACTTTATTTTTTTTACCCTGGTCATCAACTTTCATTACCACTGGACATTCCCTGCTGGAGCAAAGGCTGGAAATGACTTTTTGTGTGTATGTGTCTGCAAAAGTAAAGTGACACTTGACCTTAAACTTTGACCTTTCACCACTATAATGTTTATGCAAATAATTTTTTTAAATTTATTTCTCCCCTATCCACCAACTTACACCATTACTGGATATTTCTAGCTGAAATAATGGCTGGGAATGACAGGGTGTTTTGTGTTGTTTCTTTTTTCTTCCCAATAGTACAGTTACCTTTCACCTTAACTTTTCCTTTGATCATTTCATACAAACAATGCCTATGTATTCCTATACTTCCTACCAAATTTCATCCCCACTACATATTTCTAAATGAAGTTACAGCTTAAAAAAGCTTTTTTTTTAAAAGTTCCATGACCTTTGACCTTGAGAGATTTTGCACAAAGTCTAATCAGCTCGCATACACCTAATGTACCACACCTGGGCTAGACAAAAAGACAGGACAGCCTAAATACATTGTGTCTTCAAGACTCTTCATTCCAGAGGCATTGTTCTGTGCAGGCACTAACTTTCAGATTATCCCTCTCAACACCAGATTTATGGCTTTAATATTAAGCCCCCGTTCCACTATCACGATTTGGACCCCGATCTGTCCCGATCTAGCAGATCGGGAGAGAGCGGCAAAAGCGTACGGGGATCGGAAGCTTCGTAGCAGCAGCGTGTGGAGGTCGGGGCTGGAGCAGGCATTTTTTCAGTTCGGGAAGACATTTTGAACCGGTTCAAAATTTCTTCCCGATCTCCCCGATCAAAATTGACATATTTTTAATCGTACGGTAGGCAGGGAGAGCGTAGTGACAGCGTAAACGCAGCGGGGAGAGCGTAGTGACGGCATAAACGCAGCAGGATGAGCGTAACAAGGTCTTTCTGAGCGTAGTAACATCGGCACAAGAACGGGAAGTAATTTTAGCTGTAATTTTCGAAGAAGAAGAAGAAGAGATGAAGAAAAAGAAGAGAAGAAAGCAGCGAAGCAGCTACCCAAAAGGCGAAGAAAGAGAGACTGCACGTGATGCTGAAAGAGGAGGAAGAGGACATAGCAGAATTTTGAAGAATATGAAATCATCTACAACTGGAGGAAGACGGACTATAAAAGCAAGGACATCAAGAAAAAGCCTTGGAAAAATCAGCATGTCTTTGTTTATACAATGCATTGCTGCAAAAGAACCGTGAGTTGAGGAGCCTCTTCGAGGTCCACAGTATATTTCTTCGGTTCTGCATGCTAATAAGTTGACTGACTGCAGACCGACAGTCGAATCGGGGTACATTGGGCACTTTTCAGCTCTCTGAACGGGGTAACAGCGTGATAAGATCGTATAGATCGTTCAGAGCGTAGATACAGCCTGCATCGATCGGATAACATCGGCAACATCGCACTGCCAGCGTAGCTACAACGTTCTAAAGCGTACCGGCAGCGGCAGAGATCGTAATGTCTCATTCCCGATCATCGTAGTAAGAGCGTAGCAAGCACTTGGTAGTCGTAACCGCAGCGTACTTAGAGCGTTCTAACATCGTACTGTGTCCAGATCGGCTCAGGTTTTACCCGATCCTTTCCGACCTGAGAAAATTGTCAAATCGTAGCGAGAACGGCATAGTGGAACGGGGGCTTTACAGGAATTAACTACGAATTAGGAAAATGTTGCATTAAAGGATGCAATCAAACATAAGTCAGAATATCAAACGTTAATCCAAGATCAGTCAATCATAATTAAGTATTCACGTACTTATGTTTGATTTTTTGACTTACGTGTGATCTCAACTTTTACGCAACAGGGCCCCTGTTAGATAATCTGCAAGAAATTCAGTTTCATGTTTCTTACCCTCTTGATGGCGATGAGGTTGTTGCATACCAACACTCCTCCAGTAAACTCGGCACTGATGCCATTTTTGGTCAGGGCTTGCTTGATGTCTTGGAACCGAGGTGGATTGATAAACACCTGCTGGTGACCAGGGGCCTGAAGATACACACAGGATAAAACACACTTAACAATAAAACTAATCACTACAATGGATTACTATATAAACTAATTCACTATTTTTTCATAGGTTAGACATATGCATGAAAAAATAATTGTTGGACTAAATGTGAAAGAGGTTATTGCACATGAGGAATATTTTAGATTGACTTTTATATCTGCAAATTTCATCAGTCAAATCATACCTACGAAATAAGCAACTCCTGAAAATATTGCTATCTGTAGCACAAATACTTTGCATATTGTATCTAAGGTTTGGAAAAGCTAAAATTTAACTTGAAAAGGGATATACTTTTTTTACATCCCATCACGATGTTGCCTTGATTGCCAATTCATTAACTTACGAAGTTGTCTGACAAGTCTTCATTTGCAAAATATTACACTCCCAAAATATGAGTGTATGGCATAGCACAAGCACTTTGTGTCAGGGGATTCTTTTCCCATTGAATATAAAGAGAAAATGCAGTGTGTAATTCCCATTACACATTTCCTCATGCACATAACAGCAAATTTGCTATCCCTACATTTTCACCCTGAAAAAAGTATTTATGAGGTGTGACAATACATCCCCAGGGTTCCAACGACCTGGAATTTACTCCCTGCCTGATTGAGGGTCACTCTTTGAATACAGTGCTCACAAAGGAACTAAAAATAGGCTCTTTAAAACTACCAATATTATTTGCTAGACTGATCACACCTGGGCAAACAAGATATCTGTGAATTCAATGCTGCAAATCAACTCAAATCTAGTGTACAAGAAAACCACATGAACGACTCAACAAGAGTGTGAGGTTTAATGATAATGAACAAACCCACACAGCTCATTTAGATGAATACCCATCCTTCACAGCATCCTCCTCAGCCAACAGTGCATTTCCCTTTCAGGAAGTGAACAAACTCAAAGCTAAACCACAAAATGTGCACCGGTACAAGGAATTAGAGGTTTTTTCGTTGTTTTTTTTTTAATGATTAATATAAAGTATTTTTTAGCCTGGAATCCGTTGCTGGTAACGCTGGTAAAACTTTTCAAAAAAAGATTATCACTCACACAGGTATATCTACTGTATTTTTACAACTAATTCCCACTGAATGTGAAATGAATCAGAATATCTTGCTCAAAATTGGAACAAGTAAGTATAATCCTGTCACCAAAAACTAACTGAAATTATGTATTGGAAAAGGAGGTTGTAAGTTCACAGTGTCAATTTCACAGCCCAAATTGTATAGTCCTTGCAACCGCAACCAAGTTCTAGAAATATGTGATTAAGTTCAAAGAAATTTGGTGCAATGATAACCTTCGATAATCAATAACTTACAGCAATTCACTAGACAAATATTGAGGGAGAGTTGTCAAATAAAGGGTCATATGATCAAACTCGCTATGAGCATAAGGAAACAACAAGATCACCATGACTCACCAGTCTTTGGTTAGACAAGTCTGAGGTATGGGGTCACAGGTCAAGTCAAATTTTTATAGATATCTTCATTAACAACAGACTGAATTTCTTTAACCTAGAGACAATGATAAATGGTCACACAATTTCTGGATTTGTCCTGAGCCTTCCCATCTAAAATGCCATGGTGTAATGGCATTGTCATTGACAGAATTTGATTATACAAGTAGGAATAAACAACAAATGTTAAAAAGCACATAAGAAAATTTGCATCAAGAGGGATGTGAATTGGGAGGGAGAGTAAAAGACAAATATGTTGCAATTTTGTTTTCAAGCCTGCTTGGATTTTTGTTGAAAACATGAGATGAAACTTGATGCATTGAATGAAGTCTCAAGGGAACATGTGATTGATAGGCACTGGGATTGAGACTGCTCGTAAGAAATGATTCCACCTCACCTCATTGGCAGGTACAACATCCAGCATGGGAATAGCTTCCTCTTCTTCCTCCTCCTCAGGGAAATCTTCATCCTCATGCTCTAATCCTGATGGCCAAATATGAAAACCACAATTTGTGTAGCAACTATTTTACATGATACTTCTGCCACCAGAGAATCACAAAGACTGGGATCTTTATTACCTGGTCCACACCTAGTATTTCATGCTACACACAGGCAGACAGAAGGAGCATGAAAGGATTTTTCTACCTGCTCCTTCAAATCAATGGCAAACATAGCAAACAAACAAACAAACAAACAACAACAACAAAAGGACTACAAGGGTTAGAGGGAAATTCTCTCAGGCAATTTGATTTCTGTGCACATGAATAGTTTACTTAATGACTTGATTATCATATTCATGACCATGGTTGACATCTGTTATGGGTAAAGTACATATGACATCTGTTATGGGTAAAGTACATATCACAGGCAAACGTGAGATATTTGCATTATTTTAACTTCGCGCTAGTTTCATGTTGCACGAAATGCACAAAAATTTCCACTTTTATAGTATGTCATATAGGTACAAAATCATATGACAAGTAGAGTTCTTATGAAGTAATGAATTAACTTACCTAAGCCAGGAGCCTTCTTCTTCTTCTCCTCTCCATTTACTGCCCCATTCTGGTCCTTCTTGGAAGATTGCTTGGTCACCAGCTTGTCGGTGGACACCTGTAGATCAAGGCAGCCATCTATCCAGGCAAGCTCTGTCTCTCTCGTCTTGGAGAAGAGGAGGGAGCTAACCAGCGAGTCTTTCAGTTTCACCTGTTGGAACACATCCAGGCAATTACATCATAGCACAAATGGAATAACGCTGTTCCAAGTCATACATAGGCACATTCCTTAGTAATTAGTTCAGCTAGGGTAAGCAGAATATCAAGGCTGTATCTTTAATATGTTGCTGTTAATGATAACATCGAAATAGTTGCATCCAATGATTTTTTTTTTTCTCTGTGTGTGTGTGTGTATTTGGATAATTTCACATTTTTACAGAGGTTTTGATTTGCTCACTTACAAATACCAGGCAAATTTTGGACGTCTAAGACAAATATCTAAAGATTTTGTTTTTATTTGTATTGTAAAGGACAAAAGTTCTGACAACATACAAGAACCTTCTCCCAAACAAATTAAACATGTTAATCAGAACAACCATTTTTTAACTGCAATCTCGTCTAACCCACTTTATTCTGCAGATGTGTTTGTTCATTATTATGTTTTAAATGGCTTGTCCTTTGGGGACATTTAGGATAAATAGCAACCACTCGGCTCAAACCTGATAGATATGGCTTTCCATGGTGGCATCACAGATCTCATTTGCCCTGGGTATGAAGACCTTTGACCCCGACAGCTGAAGGTGGCAATATTCCGCCAGGTGCTGAGTAGCGTTCATCTGACCTCGAACCAACACCTAGAATGGAACATAGAGATTTGAATGATCATCACATCACACTGTGTGAGACTGAGTAGATGTGCTGAGGGTGACAGTATGTCTGTACCTTTCATACAAGGGTGTGTATGTGTGTGTTAATTACACACATCACTGCTTAGCTACAGACTCACTCACAGCTTCTACTGATATTTTCAGAAATTAAACCGTTGAGGATGGTTTGATTTTGCTACAACACACATGTCCCATAGACACCTGCCCAAGTATACTCGGCACTCGTCCTCAGCGGGTTAAGGTGTATTGAAAACTTTCTCCACGACTGCAAATAGATTTTTCAGAAAGCACACAGGCAAATGACTGCAACGACCAAATCCCCTTTCTAAAAAAAAAAATCAAATTAAAAAAATCAAAAATTAAATTAAAAATTAAAAAAGAACAAGTAATGAGAAGACAGCAGGTTAACCAAGACCTCATAAATGAAACTCGGTAACTAAATTACACAAATCATGACTTCGAAATTGTCAATCAGGGCTAAGTATCATGGGACTGCATTTGATTAGATCAACTAGTGATCAGTTGCTAAGATTTGTTAAATACATGACTCATTTCTGCAAACTACACAGACTAAATGACAGCATACCGAGAAGTGATTGCTATATCACATACAAGTGAATGTGGTACATACCAGCTGTCTTGGCTTGACCTGAGTGACAAGCTTTTTGATGGATTCACCATCTGAACGGCCCTCAAAGTCAATGAAGGTCACAGAACACCTAGGGGTAAAACAAACAAGTAGGGGAAGAAAATTAGCGTGGGGTCATTTCATATTTCTTTAACAGAGTCGGAATTTCATAATACATTTGTTCAATTTCCTCTACACTAAAGTGAGCACTCGTGGTCTATAGGGGTTTGTGAAGTGATGTACGTTTGAAGAACCAATACCCCTACTGCATAAGGAAGGCATTTTTTAAGCACATAATAACAATCAGTGTCAGAAATATACAGTGAATTGTGGCTCTGAGATCTACAAAGAGGTAACAGTATATGGTTTTATTTTGCTCTTCTTTGAGGGATTACTTTCAGTGTAGTTCATGATATCTCAAACATGAATGAGAATGGAACACTTACTTCACATCCACACTTATTTGGCTGGCTACACACTTGGTTGGTATATCACCTGAAAATGGAACAAGAAAAGTGCACAGTGACTTTCAAAAAGGTACAAAGAGCTGAAACAGATGGGGAAGAAGTAAACACATAATCAATTCGTAATCATGAGAAAAAAACTGGTGTGATATCCTTGCATGGACTCATGTAGCAAAACAGCACACAAACATGTCCAGTTGTAGACACATGAATTGCAAGGTGTTTCATTTTATCGATTAGTGCCCTAACTGGACACAAGGTGGCGTTATTATAAATGGGTTTTCTGGGTTTATGTGTAAACACACAAGAATTACGTTTTCACATCGTGTTGCAAAAATCAATTTTCAAAAATCATTAATTTGGGGTGTACATGAATGACAACACTTTAATGCCATCATTGGGTCAATTGCAAATTAAAGGGTGTGTACAGTTCTGGTTGAGGTGAGGATTTAGCTTTTAACATTTTGCGAGATATTCAGAAATCACTCTATGAGATGTCAAAGAGCATGCAATTCTAAGGGGTATCAAAAATTTATTTGATGAAAATCGGTTTTGAAATGGCTGAGATATCAAAAGACAAGGTGAAACAAAGAGATCCTAATAAAAGGCATGGCCCGTCGCCTTTTATTATTATCACTTTTTTGGATATCTCAGCCATTTGAAAACCAATTTTCATCAAATAAACGTTGAATCCTATCTAAAATTACATGCTCTTTCATATTTCAAAAGAGGTTTCTCATTATCTCACTTAGGAAGTTTCAAAACATGAATCCCCACCTCAACCAGTACTGTACAGTCCCTTTAAGCTGTGCCTGTAAGAAGATGATGACACCTTACCTTCAGCAGCATCATCATAATCAGCATCCTCCTCCTCCTGAAAATAAAACACGTCAAGTATAAAAGATGAGCAAAAAAATTCTTTCCTTTCAAACTCTGACACCAAGCAAAAGATACACTCCTTTCCTAATGAATATCTTGCTTTACAAATTTGCTGATGTAAAAATGTCTTCTTAATTTCTTAAATTCACTTACTCTCTTACTGTCTCACCACACACTCATTCCTGCATGAAATGATATTAACAGTTACAGTCTTCTTTTGAGTTCCTAACTTCCCACTGAAAAATTATTCAATTCACATAAATGACTCTGCATTGTTCTTCTCCTGTTCGTCAAACTCCAACGGCAGTAATCTTAGGTAGGTACCTTATGGGCCCTGTCTTGCAAAGTCAGGATTAGATTCTGATTGAACACTCACATTGAAGTCCTTTTCCTCCTCAGCCAGCAGAGTGTCCTTGATCATGTAGTCTTCCGGCTTGATGATCTCACCGTAGTCATCCCAACGAAGACGCTCTTCGTGGAAGGGAAACATCGGGTACGACTTCTTGACTGTCTTGAAGAAACTTGTTCCCTTCTTCCCAGTCTATTCAAAGATTGGTATAAAACAACTCTCAATGTGAATGAATGTACGGGCATAAGTTGCTGAATTGGTACAACAGAAGATCGGTCTCCACCTGATGTTCACAGGTGGTAGAGGTCATTTGAATGACATTGTGAGGTCTTTGGGAGGAAAAACCATTATCGAAGGTAAAATGCGCACTCATGCACTTTATAGTGGTATCTTTTATCCTACAATGATTAGATAATGACCTCAGGATTCAAAGAAATCAGAGGAAAACGATTACAATCTTCATTTCTCAGTCCAATTTTAACAGCTCATAAATCTAGGCAAAAGAGAAATATATGGCAAGAGCACTTTGGGCCCTAATTGCAATTTGAAAGAGACTCTGTGTGGAAATTTCTGGCACATATTAGAAAGGGCTTTAACTTGACAATAACAAGAAGATTGACAAAACACCCTCCATCGACATAGGGCAATTTTGTCAATCAGTTGCAATAAAAAACATCTTGATGGAAGAATTTCATGAATTTGAAAAATAAGATGAGTTCTGCCTTCACTTACATCTGTGTTCATCATGAGATCATGTTTGGTTCTTGATCGACCCATGTCGTCAATCTCCATTTCCTCCTCACTCTCATCACTGGAGTCTCCCTCTAGTCTCCTGGGGTACCATCACGGAAAGAAACCACACACATGACTTAGTACATACTCAAACAGCAGTGACCTTAGGAGCACAACACAAAACCAAACAGTTGCACCTCAGATCTTGACGTAAAAAGTGAATATCAATCAAATGTGAAGATTAGTTACAATACTGCAGTGTACATACAAGCAATACAAGCAATACATTGAACAAGAATGTAAGAACTCTCAGTGAAATGTTACCTTCAACAGGAGAGGGGCTCTATCTTTAGCCATACCTGTTTTAGACCAGTACCTACCTTTGAGCAGCTTCATTGGCTTTCCTCTCCCTCTCCTTCTCTTTCTCCTTCAGTCTGTATTCTTCCAGTTCTTCTTTCTCAAGCTTCACTCTTTTACTGACCTGACAGTGAAACATGGAAAATTGGAAATGTTGAAATGCATTCATGCCACCCGAGATTTGAGTCAATCACTAGACAAAGAGTAACTTGTACCTTTTTAAATTTTGTTTGAAAGTTTGCTTTTTCATGATCAAATGCAGATTTACTGCACAAAATTCAGATGATGAATATATAATAACATTCAGATGAAAGAATAAATAATAAACCCACTTCTTAACTTTTTCAATAGGCATTGTCACAGTCCAGTTTGATGTTAACAACATCTATTTCTTTCTGGCTTCTATGAGCACTTCAACCTGTATCAGTTTGGCTTTTGAGTTTAACATCATTTGCAAAAACAAAAAACAACAAAACAAAACTAGAAATATCACTTAAGGTGATTAATACCCCCGCCCCGTGACGACAGTCTTACCCAAGGAATGATCTTTCCTTGATCTTCTGCCATTTAAATGCCGTTACCATGGCAACGCAGCTTCCGACACGTCCGAAAAATATGTCTTGCACATCTTCCCACCAAGACTATTGTGTGTGCCACATTTCATAAGCTTTTGTCAAAAACTGAGGAAGTAGTTCAATCCACAAGATCTTTCCTAGATCTTCCGCCATTAATATGCCGTTACCATGGCAACGCAGCTTCCGACACGTCCGAAAAATATGTCTTCCACATCTTCCCACCAAGATCAAGGTGTGTGCCACATTTCATAAGCTTTGGTCAAAAAACTGAGGAAGTAGTTAAATCTGCAAGATCTTTCCTTGATCTTCTGCCATTAATATGCCGTTACCATGGCAACGTACTTTCGGGTACTGTCAAAAAATGCGTCTTGCACATCTACAACCAAAGGCACACATCTGTACCAAGTTTCATGGAAATTGGGCAAAAACTGAGGAAGTAGTTTGCAACACAAAATTTTCCATCATTTTGGCTCATAATATGTGAGCTGTTACCATGGCAACATACTTTTTGTCACTGTCAAGAAATGTGTCATGCTGACCTATATCCTAAGACAAACATTCAATATGAATTCCATGAGAATTGGAAGAACACTGATGAAGCAGTTTTGCCATGAAGCGTTTTGCCCTATATTTTACCAATAACATGCCGTTACCATGGCAACGCACTTTTTGCCACTGCGGAAATATGTGTCTTGCACATTAACATATTCAGATGAACATCTGTACCTAATTTCATAAAAATTGATCAAAAACTGTGGGAGGAGTTCGCGACGCAAGATTTGTACCCATTTTTGCCCATAATATGCCGTTACCATGGCAACGTACTTTTGGGTACTGTCAAAAAATACGTCTTGTACATCTACAACCCAAGGCACACATCTGTGCCAAGTTTTATGGGAATCGGTTGAAAACTGAGGAAGTAGTTCGCGACGCAAGATTTGCAACGGACCGACCGCCCGACCGACCGCCCGACCGACCGCCCGACCGACCGCTGATTCCTATATACCCCCTTCAAACTTTGTTTGGCGGGGGTATAACAAAAGCCCTCACATTATATTTCCTTTTTTTCAAACAAAGATCACAAAATGAATTTTAATTCTTGAATTATGAAATGCATGCACAAAACATTTGAAGATAATTTCTAATGTCACATCATACTTGAAGAGGCAGCTCAAAATCAATCTAAATTGGGCTCTTCTCTCACCCACGTGTATACTTCAAAATTGCTTCAAAATTCATCAAAGTTAAAGTCATGAATAGGATCGTACAAATAATTATACACTCATTCCACATTTTGTATATCTTTCCTGTCCATTGGTAAAGTTAACCTTTTCCATTAAAGTATATCAATGTATGTACTATACCTCACTCCCTGAAGCAAACACAAATTTAGATAGGTGACTTTTACGGTAACAACGTGTAGCATTAGTCTTTAAAAGGATTGTTGAGATGAAAGGGGATTGGTCATTGGAAAGTTAAGAAGGGTATTATTTTGCTGTAAACTGGTTCCACAAATCTACTTGCACAAGCCTGAAATCTTCATACCCTTAGCTTCAGCTGCTTCAGCTTTGGGTCTTCAATCAGTTTCCTTGCTAGAGTCCCGTGGGGTGTCCTGCTTGTGAGAATGATGCTGTTCTTCTCCTCAGCACTCCATTGGATGAAGAGCTCACGTGAGTAGCCACACTCCATGTCTGGGACACTGGCCAGAACAACCTATGGAAGGAGGTACAGGGGAGAGAAAAGGAGCTGAAAGGTTGAAGTATGGCAGCACAAACCTCTGGTATGTTTCCTCTGTATGAACATTTTTATGCATTGCACACTTTGCCTAGCATTCTTCTGCTATGCAGCAAAAGCACCCAAATAAATTTACTTGCTTTCCATTCTGGTACAGTGTAGCAGCCATTATTGAAAGCAAAGTTATTCTGACTTCCTTTTGTTATGCCTAGAATGAAACTGAAATGAAAAGATGATCAGTCATCATTAACCAAGTATTTTAAATAGCCAGAGACTCAATTTTTACAAGCTTCTAACTGTATCAAAAGTAAATTGTAGTGAACTGACTTCAGATATGAGCTGTTTCCCTTTATTAAAAAATTCAAACAACAAGGAAGAACTAATATTGAAACCAGTAAGGAAATATTCAATGCATAGTTAATACCGAGTAAGAGCAAGCAAATGATCTGAAAGAGGTGATGAGCAGCACTCATAGGGTTTGAATGAGACATTTTTCTTAAGTGTGACCACAATAGTACACTGCACCTTCCCCACCCATCCAGATCTGACAATGAGCAGGCCCTCAATCTCTTACCTTTGGCTCAGGAACTTTGGCCAGTTCTTTCAGTGAATGGCACAGCTTGAGGTGCTTGAACTGGAAGGGATTGTTTCTCCGGTCCTCAAAGGCCCGCATCACTTTGTCACTCATCCATTCCACCTGTTATCCGTGCAAGATAAAATTGCAGTCATACCTACAAAAGCACTCGGAGAGCACAGACCTCCGCCAAGCCAGCAACTCATATCAATTCCACCCTTACAAACATGCAATTTCCCAAAATAAAAGCATCGTTTACATCATTGCACGGCGCCTTGCCCAAGTAGAGCATGTGCTTTAGTGCGCGTATGTAAACCTCCAGTACGTACAGCTTGAACCCCAAGTTCGTTGACCTTATATGCCAAAAGATGAAAAATCCTTCAAAAATCAATAAAAATTCCTGGATCACTACCAAAATTAAAGGAGGTGTTCCCAGTGTCAATATCAACTATTCATGCAAGTTTCATTTTAATCCAAACACAACTTTCTGTGTTATTTTTCAAACAGACAAACTAAAGCGATGATCACTTATAACCACCTTCCTTGGCAGAGGTAATGAATCACAAAATAGGATAATGTTACACTATTGCACCATCTATTCTCCAATTTCAAGGAAGCATGCAAAAAAAATTTCAACTGCAATGCACTGAGATGAATCTGGGGATGCAAAATATTAAAACTTACCTGTGATTTGGCAAATTCCACAACGTTGTAGCTGACATTATTCAGCATGGCAAGAGAGAAATTGCCCAAGCCAGATTCCTGATTTCTCCAAAGCTGGTCCTGTTGAAACAAGACAGAAAACTTATGAATGAAAAATTAGTGCACCAACAAATCAGTTATAGCAAAATACTTTCATACTTTCGGGTCAGCATGTACATATAACTCTTCCTAGATATTATTCATGACAGTCATAATTGAGTTCATGAAATGGACATGTATAATTGGCCCCTTCACCCTCCCATAAAGGTACACACTCTTTCTGAAAATCATATAAGATGTAAACATACCCACATTGAGGATGCATTCTCATTGACTTGCATACTCCACTAACCGGCTCAAGTGCATAGGATTTGCACAGCTTCAAATGCATTCCTTGATCCAAAATTATGTCATACTTTGCAAAATGAACTCATAATAATAATAATAATAATAATAATAGTGAGACTATTATCATCAAACTTTATATATACATAAAAGACAACTGAAAATTTAAAAAAGGACAAATATATTCATAAAATTCTTTGTAACGTAAAGTTGAACTGGTGCATACAAACACATACCAGTAGAAGAGAGAGCTCAACAACCCGGCCAGCTGTATCCACAGCTATGAGAACATTTCCATCGTTCCTCATAGTGTTCATTATGATATCTAGGAGAAATAAAGTTGGATGAATGAATGCACATTTTCCATTCCACACCATCCACAGCAATCCCAGTCACTTTAAAAAAAATAAAAAATTGTCTCTAGACAAATCATCATAATCATTTTTGTAGCAGATTTTACGTAAATGAATCGCTTTGATTTCAAGTCAGAAACACTCCCTTGGCTGAAATTTTCCTTTTTTTATCTTTTCTACTTATCCATAAAATCTAGTGGTAACATTATTATCATCATAACCATTATAATCATTCGCACAATCAATTTTGTGTTGAATCACGCTATATAAAAACATTATACAGGTGTATTATTATTACTTTGTCATATTGACAGTTTTTGTAGAACACAGCAAATAAAAATGTACACAATGATGTATCGCTAGTCAGCAATGGCAATGAAAACCTTTGCCCAAATATATTCAACACAAAAAGGCAAATGAATGACTATAAAAGAATTTACCCATCAATTTTTCATCCCTTGCTCTCCGTCTGGCCTGGACGTATGTGGCATTGAAACAATCTGTGATGAGCAGGCTCGGCCTACTGATAGTCTCCAGGACTGCCCCATTGAGATGGCGCTCTTTCTTGTGGTTGTAGTCCACTGCGTATATGATCTCCTCCTCGCCATCTTTGACAATCTTCCAGATGGTTCCACCGATCATGTGACCTCCTGGCAATGGGGTGATGGTCAAACCATGACCTTTTCCTGCAGAGGGAAGAACAGAAAACAAATGATCACTAGTATCTGGTACCAAGAAAAGTAGACATTATACTGATGGAATGTCTAAAAACATTTTTCTATTGCATGGTTCTATCCAACTACATATACATATATTCAGCATAGGCCAACAAGACATTGGTAATGTAAATAAAGAGTTTTTCATTATTGCAAACTGATAATGCTAACAAAATAATAATCCTATGTTCATGACAAATGTACTAGTAACATTGTAGAATATACATGGTTGGTTTGTGCCTGAATGGCCAACCTACCTTGAGGCTGACACTTTTACAAACATTTGCAAAATACATTTCAGTATAGACCAAAAAGACACTGGTAATGTGCATAGAGAGTTTGTAAACTGACAATGCAAACAAATCTACAAATTCTATGACAAGTGTTATTGTGACACTGTAAACTATAAATGGAAGCTTGTGCCTGAATGGCTACACTTACCCTTGAGACTGACACTCTGTGAATACTTCAGCTGGACAATCTTATCGAATGCAGCATCAACTTCATCGAGGCTAAACATGTCAAACTCCTCATAGTTGTGTCTCGACTGTGTAAAGACAAGAATAGCAGGGTTACTACCCCAGTTAGAGAAGCTGATGAAAAGTTCATTTTGTGCAATGATGACAGAGAACAGTCCTTTGGCTGAAGGCTTCCTCCAGTGGTTGTGCTTCCAGTGATCTACAATAGGTCTACACTGGGAATTTTCCTTGAGGTAAATTTGGCAGGCTCCAAGTAGCAAGCTGTTTCTCACCGGAATATCTTGATGTATTATGTACCTTTTGTATTCATGATTATGAGTTTTGCCACAAGGAAGTTAAATTCAATCCAATCTGTGTAGGGCAAATCTTATTTTCAATAAATAAGCTATCATGATTACATTTCTTTAACTGTCTTATCAATTCAATATCAATTCTATATGCATTTTAATCATATTCCTTGTTAAAATGAATCATCAAGATATCTCGGATATGCATCTGTGCACATCAATACTACTACTGGAGCCATGGCATTATGACTGATATCATGACGTCAATGTGAACATTTTTTTGGACTACAGAAAGAAATGAAAGGTGCTGTTTATCGAGTCTGGAAGTCATAAACTACATCTTGGACATGCTAAAGAGGGCAACAACCTTGTGGACAGCTATACCAACACATGGCTTTACCTGAAACAGGTCGTACATGAACATCTGCCCCATCTTGTAGACTGGGATTGTGGCATATATGGGGCAGGTCAGGTTACACTTGCCGACGAGGTAGGGTAGGGCTCCAAGGTGGAGGTTGTCAGGGTAGGAGAGCAGCACAGCGTCTATCTGGTGGGTGTGCCTAGAGAGTTTGAATATATCACATTCAGACAAAAATTAGCTTTTGAGAGTAAATTGATATTAACATATTATGATGATGATGCTGGACTGGATATAGAATGAGATGAGCCTTTTGAGAGCATTTATACTGTAATTGTATTGCCATTTGGCTGCATACAACAATGTGCACCTATATTTGAGAACTCAAATCTACATTATCTAAAATTTACTTTTGGAAATTCACACTATGCAAGCAATATGCTTAGTTCCTCGATCCTATGTTGCGAGCACAGAGACCCGTTTTATTCTTTGAAAGTGTACATTTACATATATTGTGGTACTTTAGCAAGGAATTTATTTCACAAGCTAAGAGAAAGGATATGATAATGATATATTTGCATGGTACAATACTGAGTTGATGTGAGACCATGCTATGATATCACTTACTTCTTGATGGCCTCTATATTCTCCATGCTGAAGTGCTCATCCCAACCACAGTCAAGCAAGAACCTGAACTCGTCGACCTGCAGCATGTAGCAAGGAGGAGACTCGTCCAAGACCCCAGAGAATGGGGTCAACTTGATGATGGACGTCATCCTGCCCGCTCAGTGCCTCCCTCACCTAGATGATCAGCTTTGGATGCAGCCCAACGACTCAGAGATCAAGCGACAACTCCTGAAGTTCACTGCCTGAATAGTCAATACAGTAAATACATTAGTCAAACAGCTAAAACATGGGTCAAGACTTCATAAATACAAATGGGAGATGAACAATTTATCTAAAATTGTCAAGCAGCATGTATCACATGCAGGAACTTAGGCCATGAAACTACAGCTCAGCAAAGACATATCAATTATCAAAAATTTTCGTTGACATGTTCATCCTTGACGAAGGATAAGCAATTTTTATCATTTGGTTTTGCAACACATAGACCCTAAATATTTTAAAGCATCACCTGTAATGAAAGCCGAGAGGTTGCAATGTGTGAAACCAAATTTTTCACATGGTTTATAACTATAGAAGACTGAATACCTATCATGCCTACCACAGCAAATGACAGAAATCTATATCAGTCTTCTCGATCTCAGGTGGGTAAATTTACTTAGATCTAGACTACACATACCCCCTATTCCATGTAACTCTTAGTCGTAGGGCAAGAGCCAAGTCCTCTGGAAGACCATAAAAATTAGCAGATCTCTCAACAATCTTTGGTTTAGTGAACTTTCAATCCACAGATCTCTGATGAGGTTTTTCATGATTCCCAAGTCAAGTGATTTTTTTTTTCTTTTGACTCTTTTGAGTGAATTTTATACCATGGTCGTGGTCTCCTCCACCGTCCATGGGCCATCAAAGCAAAGGCATCGTTCGTAGTAGTAGGCCTAGCTACAGGCACAGCTACACTAGTAAATATTTGGATTAGTATTTTTTAAGGCTTTTTTTAAGGACTGTTCAGGAAAGTCTTTCAGCAGTCTTCTTTCACGAAAATGGTCTTAAAATGGTCTTGCAGCAGTATTTCAGCGATCTCTCCATGAGTGTTCAAGGGTCTTACACTTCTCTACTAATGATGATAGATTAGAGAATTGAATGATATTGTCTGGGAGTCAACATACGGTAAACTACTAACAGAAATTTCAATAGGTGGGATAAGCTTCAGAACAAAATCTGCGGGGTCTTTCAACTTGTCTAATCAAAACTAAATTGGGGGAAATTTTAATGAATTTCAACGAGAAAACAAGAAGAAGATACGACCTACTGTATTTCAGGATAAAACTGAGGGGACTTACGTAATAAACTCTTAATTATCAATGACGAATTTCCATCACTTCACACCATTCGCGCTCACAGCATGCAAAGTCAGAGTCTCGTACATTGTACGTACGTAGTCGCAAAACTAAACACACACATCTGTACACACACGTGACATACACACGACTTGAATAGAACCATACAAAACAGGACGCAGGACGCATGTGTATGTCTTGACAGCTACTGGTAGAACGTTCGTAGCAAAGAGTACCGCACCGGTAAATAATTCCCCATAGAGACGTGTGTTAAAATTCAAATTTCAAACAATTCTGTAAAATAGATGGGATAAATGAGGTGTTTCATATTCACTAACCAAATAAGTGAGATATACCCTTTCATCCATCAAATTTTCAAGGCAGGTTCTTCGGCTCAAACTCTGTCCAGGGGTCCGCAAAGCCAGACTACGAGTTCTTGTCACTCAAAAAAAAAATCACCTATTCTCTGTACGTGCAGCCAATTCAATTCAATTCAATTCAATTCAATTTATTTGCTCATGAAATATAGTCCCCTCAAATTCCATCAGAAAAGCTTTCATCTTTCAACCAAACTGCAGTTTGTAGAGGAATTCATACTCAATATCTACAGCTATTCAGTTTTTTGCCAAAGTGTATCACTAATTTTTAATTAATTTTTCTTCATTTATTTTGGTATCTTTGGTACGAATTTGTGAAGGGGTCTGGGACATTCCATTTTATTTACAGGTGTGAGCCCTATAAAGCGCACTTTGGTTCGTAGTGCAGTGGCGTGGGCGCACAACTCACAATTATACACAGGGATGGCATAGATATGGTTGAGATGGGGATTCTGAAACAAAGTAAAGCAAAGCTGTCCAATAAAAAGGCGGGTCCAATTTTTTGGGAGGATCTCTCCGTTTCTGGATATCTCAGCCATTTCAAAACATATTTTCATCAAATAAACATTAAGTTCCTCTTAGTGTTGTATGCTCTTCGATATATTTCATCCAAGTTATTTCTTATTATCTTGCAAAAAGTTAAAAACCAGAATCCCCATGTGTTTTTTCTTTGTGTGTGCATGTGCGTATCAGACCTCAAATGCACATTCGTTGAAAATCTCAATTTTTGGATTACAACTTTTTTCCAAGGTATGATATCACAGACTGTATCATACAGAAAGACAAAGTAATTGCTACACAAGTATGGTAAAAGGAATGCACTGCACACAAAATATATTTTTCGGTGGGAAGAAATTGACTGAAACCAAGAGCTAAATTCATGTTTGAAAAAGTATGAATGTCTGCACAAACATACTAGTATGCAAGATTATACCAACATGCCACACATACAGAACATATTGTGGTGTGTGTGTGTGTATGTGTAAGTGATATATGTAAACACAAAACTGTATGAAGACAATTGCAATGTAAATGGGTTTATATATGCCTATATAGGCTAACACATTATACTTTTGCACTTTATTTTCCACTTTTTATATTGTCTTGTGTCACAATGTGAATGTATGCATTTCTAGAGTTTACAATATATCTGCACAACTCATGCAAGCAACAAAAAAAAATGACTAAAAAATACTAGTATATAACATGGCAATTTGGGATAAATTGAACCATTTAATGGATAAATTGAATCTAACTTGATTTGACTGATCGTACTTTCATATTTTTGTGCTATCATTCTCTTGTCACTGTTCATTTGTAATGATAATAGCGATGAAAAAAATATATAGCTTGATATGTGTGTAATGCAATGAAGTGTAATGAAAGCTGTATCTGCACAAATAACTTCAGCTATTATAAGTACTAAATTTTATTTTGTGTGTGTGTGTACCCATATTCAAATCTGGAAAATTATGTGATATTTGTAGTGCTACCTCCAGCATATAATAAATCAACCAGCAAATTGATTTGCATGCAATACTAAAAAATATACAAGAGTGTAGGTTACATGGTGAGACCAAAAAAAAAAAAAAAAGTAGCAATGTGTGATGGATGCTATTCCTTTGCTTTGCATTTTTGTGTTGTTGTTGTTGTTGTTGTTGTTGTTGTTGTTGTTGTTGTTGTTGTTGTTGTTGTTGTTTTTTGTATGGAGCTTCAGATTTATGAGCGATGTTTGAAGTTTCAGCACTCAAAGCTCTAAGCTTTAAGTGTATGAAGCTATGAGACCAAGTCCCTAATTTATATGTTACTGGGGTAACCTCCTAAAATATGTGAGGAAGGTAGTGTTGCATAGGAAATATACACTGAGTGGGCCAACACTAGGATGTCACAGAGTGGATCTGCTCTGGGAAAATGAAGTTGGACAGACAAACAAAGGTTTGTAAAAGAAAACAAGTCAGTTACCAATTGAGACCCTCACCTGAAAAAGCATTCAAGGGAATGTACTTGTACTAGCCACAGTGTCATCCGAGAATAATTCAGAGAAACAAATAGTAAGTCATATGATTTACTTTTTATTGATATACATTAACAAGTATCCAAGTTAAAGTTACTTCATTTTTCTAAAAATAGTATTTCTGTTGTAATATACAAACAATGCAACATACTTATACTTTGAATGCTTTCGGCATCATAAATTTTTGCTCTGAATATCAATGAGTTCATCAATTCTACAACTGCATCATCAGGAGGACAAAAATATCAGATTCTTAAAATATGACAACTTACTCATCTCTGCAGAAAAAAAAAAAAAGTTTTGTATGTAAAACAATTTTGTTTCTGGTCTTGTGTCTCCAAACACATCTTGGCAAAATCAAAACAAAACATCACAATAACATGCAGATGTTGTATCAACATGATACATTACAGAAGTTTCAGATTGTAAGAAGAAAATAATAAGAATTACTTTTACTCACTGACCAGTTGGCTAACCCATGTACACCAAGATAAGTTTCCAAATCTACATAATTTTACAAAGACTTAATATTTCACATTTCAATCATAAATTGCTGTTCTACTGCTGTGGTCAGCAAACAGGTAAAGATGGTTGAAAAAAAACAACAACCTAGTACTGTATGCGCACACTACAGTTATAAAGAGAGAAAACAAATGAATTCTGAAATAAGTATTGCATTGCAGACCAGAAGACATGTCAGAAAAGCTGCAGCAAAGTTCATTGTAAACTCTAGGCACATTTTCAGGTATTAACATACTCGGAGAAGAAAATTGTCAGTCAAATACACTGCCTATGAACAGTGCAGAGATGATATTCATTTGATATTCTAATTGAAAAAATAACTCAATCAGAATCTCAAAATCATACTTAATAGCAAATCACATTTCAGAAATGTTATGGCCTTTTGGTCATATTACAATTTTAAATAATGCAGAAAGACATAAACCAACCAGCATACTCCATACTGTTATACTGTGCACATCATTGAAATCAATCATGCAAGTCAGTGAGTGTATTTAGACGAGCTGACACGAGATAATGTCATTCAACTGAGCACTGGCATTACTAATAATGAGAGTGTCATAAGCACCAACTGATGAGACCAAAGCACAAGCCATGTCAAAGTAGGAAAAGCATTTGGTTATCATCAAATGACACCATTACAACAGTATGCTGTCAAGGAAACGTACATGAATAGGGAAAAAATGCACAGATTTATTGATATCAACCCATTATCATTAATTGCTCATACTCAACTTACATCATCAATGACAAATTTCCACAGAAAAGGGGACTGGCCTGAATATCAAGTGATTTATCCAAGCTGTGGTTTCTGTAGTTTCTATACCTCTGTCAGTGCCATTGATAACCACACTGCATAACATGTCAATGAAATAGTTGTCCTGAAAGAGGTGATACGGAGAATAACTAAGCAAGACTTAGCTCTGAGAAGCAAGCTAGTCATTTTACACTCATAGCTCCAGTCCCATTGTTCAGTGTGTACATCTATTCACATAAACAGTTTGCAAAATTGCAACAACGCATACAGGGCAATAACACAATATCAAACAGATTATCCTTTTTGTCCATAAAATCAAATGGATTTGAACTGAAGGCATGAAATATTTCACATGTGACTTTTTAGGCATAATTCTACGTGGCAAACCAGAGAAAATATAAAATGACATGAATACTTTGTTCATTAGATCTCTTTCAGTGTGAAAAATTCATGCCAGCAAGCAAATACAAAACAATTTGAATGACAGAACATTATTCACATGTTTTTGTTTTGCTGCACTGCCAAATCTGGTTCAGATATGTATGTTACCTGCTTCCTTCAATATTTGGCATTACTACTTGCATTCTGCTGAAACAAAGTCCACAAAATTTTCGACATTCAAACTCAAGCTTACTCAGCCAAGTGCACAGGGTTAATGTCAAGGCTTCTTAATTTATGGTACCAGAAAACTCTTGGCAAAGATGTTGTCTTGGGCACATCAACTTCCAATTTCCTTTATCCATCTGAAGATGGCATAATACAGTGCAGCCTCTCCAGTAAATTGCAACCAAAAAAAAAAAAATAATAAATAAAAAATCAAAGAATACGAAAGTCATCCAACTGAAGACTTCTATGATCAAAAGTTATCTAGGTCATAAAAATATGCATCATATACATATAATGTGGTACAAACAAAGATGAAACAAAACATCAAATACAGAAGGTTTACAGCCACTTGTCTGATCACCGCCATACCGTCATCTCAATCTTCAACAGGAACACCCCATCATACATGTGCATAAACAAATCCATGGCAATAGGCAACCCTTACCAAAGGACCCCAGAGGAACAGCATAAAATTACCACCAAATGCTAGAGATCTGTTCTTTTTTTCACCCTGAAGCAACCCTGTAATTTTATACTATTGTTTAGTAGAACAAATATATTTTGTCACCTTTACTGGATTGCAATTATCATTAGTGGCTACTGCATTGAAAGACCAACAAATAGCAATTTTTCTTGCTTTTACACTTTCCCTCATATGATTATCATGTTAACAATTTTTGCCATGTACTTTGTATTTGCTGGTGAGCCTACCAAGTTAATAAATTAAAACATCGTATATCATACAGGGGAAATGTTATGAGTATTATAGAACAGTAGTTTGAATGTGTAATTTTGTAATATCATATCAATTATTCATACTTTGAAAAGTGACATAAAAATTAAATTACATCTGCCATCTTCAGCCACAATTTCATGAAGAAACATATACGATTGTATGACCATGCCACAAATCCAGAGCCATAATATGTGCTGTACACACATGAACCGCTGAAAACATAAGAAAAGGCTCCAACTCCAACAAAAATGCTGAACTTTTGTATCTTGTACTGACTCATTCTGATAGGAATACAACCAAATGGACCAGTTCAGTGATTGGGAATGTGACAGGCTCAACAGCTGCTACTCCTTGGTGTGTTCTGCATTCTCCGGCACAAGATGCTTGAGGACTCCCTTGAAGAAAATTCCTGACTCCTCCAGTCCAGACTGGAAACACTGGTCCAGCCACACCCGACGATACTCATCCATCATGCTCAGCAGTCTGGAGGATTAGAAATATCAGAAAGGGACTAACATTCATTCACTACAAATCAACATATGAAAGATGACTCAAAGTCTCCATGTGTAATGTTACCATCAGGTTTCAGCATAATTTAAGTTAAGTACTTATTCTTCCACAGTAAAAGTTTGAGACAATTAATATTTTCACATGTGTCACACCATTAAAAGCACACAAGACTATTTAGTGTCGACAGAAGTTAGAAAGTGTGTTACAGCTAATTTGTACACATAGAATAAAAAAGGGTATTCAGATTGTGATTGTCTGAGCAGCAATTCATTCAAAGGGCATGATGTGTCTGGTTAATACTAATTGTAGACTAAGGCTAGACACATGAGGGCAAACCACAAGGGCATAGCATCATTCATCCACCATTTCCTAAACTACCTCAGCAGGTATGCACAATGCTCTTTGAGGGAAGTGAAGTATGATCTTGTACACAAGCAAATTGTGAATTTTCTCATACACAGATCCACCATTTTAATGTCCTATCTGAAAGATGGATTGATTCACCTCTGACTAAAGGGGGATGACACAATATCACACACAGAAATGTTCAGCTGGACTCATACTGAGCCACTTACCTGAAGGCAATTGTCCTACCAACTTAACCAATCCCCCAACCATGTATGACCATTCTACTACATGGTGGAATTCCATGCAATCTTGAGAAGTTGGAAAACAAGGTTTTGAACTCACTTGTTGGCAATGTCGGTCTTGGAGGTGGCTGGTAGGTTGGCCAGTCCCACATTGATCAGGTTAAATCCACTTTGTGCTGCATTAGGCTTCTTTCCAGCAATCACTAGTGACCGCACCAATCTAAGGTTTGGAAAAAAAAGAAACAATCCAAATATGCAAAGTGCTTGTTTATAAGCATGATAAATGTCAGGCAATGTTTTACCAAAATACAATTTGGGCTTTGAGACACTAACCCTACCAATGGTAATCTGAAGTGCATCTCAAGTCAATCAACAATTTCACATGTAGATGTTGAAAATATGAATGTCCAAGGGAAAGTTCTAGTTGAATGTTATCTCTGCTCTCAAAGATGTTTTTTAAATTGCATCCTTTGCCAATATGATGGAAATCCTTTAATAAAATAGAACTATTCATCACACTGTCAAGTACATTTCATGTTGGCATAATGACATTTTGTTTAATTCACAGGTGCTCACACAACCCCACATAACTGGACTATCATTTGATCCTATATGAAGTAACATCATGAGTTTGTAACGCAGACAGTATCCCACCCAACTTAATGGTATCCAGCAATCAATGTTTTAGACATCACATGACTTACTTGCAGGCCCACATCATGACGTCCAGCGTGAGATGGACCTGGATGTAGACACGTCGGTCAAGCTTGATCTTGTCCACTGCGCTTAGGGACGTTTGGCTCTTACGCAGCCTTCGCATGGCATTCTGATTGCGAAAAGAAGGAAACCAAACTGGTTTTCATGATCAGATTTTAATTCAAAAGAAGTCATTTCATCTGAAATTTTAAGTAAATATCCTCTACATCCTGCAGTCTCTTTGATGGTGGTAGAGGAAGAGAGGGCATAAAGAGAGAGCATCCAAGAGAGGGACACTGTTTATATATGATACAGACTGAAGGTTTTGTATTAGTTAAAGGACAAGTTCACCTTCATATACATGTGGATTGAGTGAATGCAGCAATATTAGTAGAACACATCAGTGAAATTTTGGGGGAAATCGGACAATCCGTTCAAAAGTTATGAATCTTTAAAGTATCTGCGAAGTTACTGTTGGATGAGAAGACTACTACAGTGTATGATGTCATATGCATACAACAATATAAAAAAAATAAAAAGAGAATTTCACAAAACTTTACTTTTTGAATAAAGTGCACATTTCTTTGACTTGTTACTGACATAATGTTGAGGGTAATATTATTCCCCCTGTCTGCTAAAAGAGAGAAGTCAAGTGTTCTTTTGTTAAGCAAGAAAAGTGAAAATATGTTGAATTTTTTTTAATTCTTTCTTTATATCGTTGTACTCATGTGACATCACAAGCTATAGTAGTCTTCTCATCCAGCCTTGAGTGAGCTGAAACTTCAAAAATTCATAACTTTTGAACGGATTGTCCGATTTTCCTCAAACTCTCAATGATGTGTTCTACTAATATTGCTGCATTCACTCAACCCACATGTCTATGAAGGTGAACTTGTCCTTTAACTTCATGGGTATGCAACAACTATCTAAAACAGTCACTTTAATCTCTGCTCAAGTTTTTATGCTTCCTACCTAACTCCAGACTAGAACCTGTTCAGAGTAACAGAGTGCTTATGAACAAAATACATGTATACATGTACATGTGGCTATCCAGAAAATCATTCGAATTGATGAATCTCTACTAATAACCATTTTCAAATGCACATGTAGTCTTGTAGAAAACCATGACTTCAAACACAATAATGGCATAGGAGGCAAAGATTACGGCTGTTTTTACAAGAAATTGTAACTATTTGTGAATGACTGTGTCAGAGTTCTTTTCATGGGTCTCATTCACAAGCTTTCAACAATTTCCGATAGTCCCACACCATTAATTCAATGTTTTTCTGTAATTTATATCCTTTCCATGCCTGTCCTTGCTGTCTTTTTGATGAACTGGTGAACAGAAGGCATGAAACTATTTGAAAGTAAAACACAAAATACAACACAACATGGGCAATACTCACACTGATGACCTCTAAAGTCACATGTTCCAGGTCCACACTGTCTGCATCCTGTATCATGCGGCATAGGAAGGAGCCCTCCCTGGCAGGCAGTGTTACAGAGCTACTACTGATAGGAACGTCCATCTGATTGGCTGCTGCCTTCGTGAGGTAGGTGTCGATACGGCCAATCTCCAGGATGACCTCTCCCAGAGGGGAATCCTGGTTCTGCAGCATGTGAAGGTTGAGGAGGGCCGGCAGGTTGGCATGGGTGAATTCCTAGGAATCAAGAAGGGAGATTAAGAGTTGGAAGTCATCAGAGGAGAAAAAAAATAGGATGAGAATGAGAGAGAAGTAGAGATGGGTGGAGATCAACAGGTGGATAGATATTACAGGGGCGGATGCAGGAATTCCATAAGGAGAGGCGCCTTTACAAATGTAAAGGGGGCGCATGTCATCCCCCCCCCATTTTTTCTTTTTATTTCTTTTGTTTTAACAAAAAATAAAGAGGGGGCACGCGCCCGGTGCGCCCCTCTCTGGATCTGCCACTGTATTAACAAGAGGGAGGGGAATATAACAGACATGAAGAGGGGGGGGGGGGGGTAGATATTGACTTCATCATTTTCCAGGTCAAGACAATTGGGAAAGAAATCTGGATGACCCAAATGACTTCTTGGGGTCTCCACCATCATTCATATATTTCCATTGATACAGGTGATAAAGACATCACTATGGAAACTGAACAACCCAAGGATACAAGAATGATGTGATTAGGATGATAAAAGAAGAGGGATATCTCACCAGACTCGTTGCTGACTTCCAGGCAAAGCCTGAAGTGGTGATGAAAGCTGGCCAGCTGAAGACAGGATGGTTAGAGTAGGTGCAACCAGCCCAGTTTGTCAGGAGTAGGCCAACGGAATTGGGGTTGCTGGTTGCTGTCTTGAGAGCATTGGAGATGTTCTGGATAGCACCTTCTGGAACTCCACCAAGACTGTATGGGGAAAATACAACAAGCATGGTGGGGAGAACATCACAAACATGACAGTGACAGACAATTATGAGTTAAACTGGTAAAAATTTGAGTAAATAAATATCATTATGAATTTTGTGATTGCAGTTATCAAACTTAACAATGTACGTTATGTTAAATTCATGTAATGGAAATATGAATACGCGCAAACATATACATTTATATTCCAGATAGATAGATAGATAAACAGATAGATAGAGAGACAGATAGATAGACAAATAGATATATAAATAGACAGCAAGATAAATGGATACATCTTTAACCTACAATTCTTTTTTTTTTGTTGCAACTTCCATCAACATACAGAATTACACCATGACTCATTAATTACAAGTTATTTCATATTCTCTACTTCTTAAACATCAGACTACCAAAGAAGAATTGCAGTAAATTTCATACCTGTTCCAAACACCTGTACCGGGGCACACATAGAAACCTTGCCTGCAAAATCAGAAAGACATAAACGTAAAGAACTATTACGCCCAGATCACTGTTTTCTAGAAATTGAGCAAAAGTTAATCATAGTGTTACAAAAGGATTTACATAACATCATCACAGCTTTACAAAGCAAAAGTAAACTTGAAGGATATGACAATGAGCTTATTGACCTGGTACATCAAACAAAGACATTTTTATATCACCTTTTTATATCACCTATTTATATCATATTTTTGTATCACCAGTCCTTCAACAGCTAAGTATCTATTTATTCATCAAAGCTTGTGCATGTGAGAACGATGTGACAGCAGATGTTTTACTGACATGTTGATGACTCAATTGAAGCACTTCATGCAAAGCACATAGGGCAGTATCAACAACATGTATGCTTTACAATATGGATGATAATAGAGTATGATGTATAGGGACAGATGAGCCACTCATGATCAAACCTTACCCATTAGCTAGCAGCTTCCTCCCTGCTTTCCTGAAGTCTGAGTTGCTCTAAGAAAGACACATGGACAGACAAAGGACAAGCCAGACAGAACAGATTCAATGGAGTGATGTACCAGAACACACACTCACCATGAGAGTGAGGAAGTTATAAAAAGATTAGTTTCATGGCAGTAAAATTGTTTGATCAAAGAAAGATAGGTGTTATATCTCCACTCAGATCTAGATGATATTCAGAAGAACATGTGTGAAATTTATCACACAGGGGGTAGTATTTCTCTGTATCCCCCTGCCTCGGCATCACACTCCATTCCAAGAATGGATTAATCTATCTGCAGCTACGTGTGGCCCAGCTCTTGATCTCACGGCTGGACCCTGTGCATAGCTCCAGAATAAACTTCAACAACATTATCATAGCACCTCATCTGCTCCCAGATGCTTTGGCAAATATAACTTTTAATTTTCTCAATTATTACCAATTAACCTTTACTATTGCATTGCAAGCAATAAAAAGCAGGAGTACTGCTGAACCTCACGGTTGTCATGGTGTAAAATTCAAAGAATTAATTCATAGCACTCTAGAAATTCTATGTAAGTGTGCTTCAATACCTTTTCGTAATCTCTGATACTATATCTGAGCACCAGTGCTCAAGGGGTTAAGATGAATGTCCCCAAGGATTTCCCCTTGAATGGTAACCCTTCTCTTACCTTTGAGCCATAGAGCATGACCAAACTCCCAACAGGTAGCTGCCTGAAAGCGGACTCCTCGGTGGAGAGGACATTGGCACAGAAGAGGGGTGTTTGGCTGTGGCTCACCCCAATGAGCCGGAGTTGGTCCTGAATGCTGAGGATGAAGGGGGCTGGTCTAGGTGCGTCCACTTCCTCTGTAACTGGGGTCTGACCTGCTACCCAGATCAAATATATTTACTGGGTGAAGTTCCTTCTCTGTTTACACTTAACAAACACCTTGGTGATCATCACAATGTTTAATCATACACTGTCCATAACATAGTTAACAGGGTCGTTCTTTCATGTCTGCACACACCTGCCTTCCCTGCTGGACGAACCCAATTCACTACTCCTGATGGCTAACAGGCACATTTGTAGACAGTCCTTATCAGGTCTTACTGAGGAAACAAAAAGGCCTCCTTAATTCTATGGTACCTTCTTTCCAAAATCACAAGCTCCTCCTATTTCCTCCTATTTCACTGACTCTCCTAATTCTCCTTGCTATATTTTCCAAAATTGCAGCAGGTGTCCAAGTGCCAAAGCAAAGTAAAAAACAAAGTAATAAACAACAAAAGTATCTTACTCCTTACCCCAGAACAAATGAATATAAACAAGGAAAAGTAGAAATTACGCGGTGCGTAAAATATGTCCCCGCCGGAAGTAGCATTTAGTAGCAAAATGTACAATATCGGTCAAAAATCAAGGTCAAAGGTCAAAGAAGTCAAAGGTCAAAATTCTGTGTAGAAGTTTTGAAGCCCTCACCTAGTGCCATCACAAAAAGCAAACGGAATCGAAATCGGGTTAGAAATGGCGAAGGAGTAGCATTTTGTAGCCAATGTACAATATAGGTCAAAAATCAAGGTCAAAGGTCAAAGAAGTCAAAGGTCAAAATTCTGTGTAGAAGTTTTGAAGCCCTCACCTAGTGCCATCACATAAAGCAAACGGAATCGAAATCGGGTTAGAAATGGCGAAGGAGTAGCATTTTGTAGCCAATGTACAATATAGGTCAAAAATCAAGGTCAAAGGTCAAAGGAGTCAAAGGTCAAAATTCTGTGTAGAAGTTTTGAAGCCCTTACCTAGTGCCATCACATAAAGCAAACGGAATCGAAATCGGGTTAGAAATGGCGAAGGAGTAGCATTTTGTATCCAATGTACAATATAGGTCAAAAATCAAGGTCAAAGGTCAAAGAAGTCAAAGGTCAAAATTCTGTGTAGAAGTTTTGAAGCCCTCACCTAGTGCCATCACATAAAGCAAACGGAATCGAAATCGGGTTAGAAATGGCGAAGGAGTAGCATTTTGTAGCCAATGTACAATATAGGTCAAAAATCAAGGTCAAAGGTCAAAGAAGTCAAAGGTCAAAATTCTGTGTAGAAGTTTTGAAGCCCTCACCTAGTGCCATCACATAAAGCAAACGGAATCGAAATCGGGTTAGAAATGGCAAAGAGTAGCATTTTGTAGCCAATGTACAATATAGGTCAAAAAATCAAGGTCAAAGGTCAAAGAAGTCAAAGGTCAAAATTCTGTGTAGAAGTCTTGAAGCCCTCACCTAGTGCCATCACATAAAGCAAACGGAATCGAAATCGGGTTAGAAATGGCAAAGAGTAGCATTTTGTAGCCAATGCAAAATGTACAATATAGGTCAAAGGTCAAGGTCAAAGGTCACAACTGAAATTCTGTGTAGAAGTTTCAAAGCTCCCATGTAGTGCTATCATATAAAGCAAACAGAATTAAAATTGGCTCATAAATGACAGAGAAGTAGCAAATTGAACATTTTGATCACACACGGACGCATAGACAGACAGACAGACGGACGGACAGACACACGGACACACACACGTACGGAGCCCGTTTCATAGTCCCCTGCTCGAACTCGTTCGGCGGGGACAAAAACACATCTTTCACAGTTTTGGTGTGGTGATAAATGAAACTTCAACAATAATCCTGTCCATAAAAGAACATCATGTTTTTCTCCTCATGATACAAGTCAATACACCACAAGGCTTCACTGGTGATACTTTTTTTTAAAATAGTAGCGCAGTGCTTATTTGCTGTCAGTAATGAATATGCGTAGATAGTCAAACATCTATCGACCCTATACATACCTTCTGAGTCAGGGCTGGTATCTGCCGTCCCACTATCTGTGGCTGATGTGGAGTCTGCCGGAGTGCTGGTCTCCCCTGTACTCTCTTTCTTGGGTGTGTCTGCTGCCTCCGTAGGGGATCCACTCTCCACCGCCTCACTTGGGGTGTCATCGGCTCCTGGTATGGGAACGGAGTCTAGAAGCTTCCGTGTCAAGTTTGGTCCGATGTTGACAACTCTGCAGTTTGAAAGTCATGGTATTAGTGCAAATTGTTCTTTTGCTTTAGTACACCAATTTGCTGCACTTGTGGTGAAACATTTCCAGATTTCTGGCAGAGGAATATCCACAACTCAACAGTGATTGGAAATTAACTTTGCAAAGTGAAAATACTGGAAACTACAAAAAGGTTTGTTACTTTCTATCGGCTTCCTGATATATAAATGAAGATTTACCTTGCCTTTGGCTCAAATAGAGTGTAATGGCTTTTTGATATTTAGTACTTACTTGGCAGAGCCAAATCTTGATAGGACTTGCTGGAAGATGGAGAAGAGTGCAGGAGACAGGTCACTGCCCTCCATGAGGTCAATGGTGGGCACCAGGGTAATGAACCGCCACTGACAAAAGACTTCCAGGTCAAGAAGCTCGCTGTATACGTTAAACAAATAATAATAATAATAATAATAATAATAATAATAATAATGATAATGATCATGATCATGATGACGACGACGAAGACGACGACGACAACAACAACAATGATAATAATAATGATAACAATAATAATAATAATAATAATAATAATTAAAAAAAAAACTGCATTCAACAGAGTATTACTGCCAAATACTCACTTCAACTCTATACAAGTATATTGAACTCCCCAATGTGACTGCCTGAAATTTCCAGATAGTAAGACATAAACTGAATGTTACTGTTGCTTGCTCTGCACACATACATCTGCATCAGCAACATCTGAAGACAAAATAGAATTAGTTCAAATATCTCACTGCTTCATTTGGTGTAGAGAGAAGTTTTTACATTCACTGTGACAACCTCATTCATAAGGAGATCGTGTGATGTATTGCAAGGTCAGGAAAGATTTCTAAACTGTCATTTAAAGTAATAATGCACCTCCAAATATTTTTAAAAAATATTTGAATAATTATAAGATAGTGGAGAAATGAAAACGATATTCACACTATCATATTATATTCATAGGGCAAAATATCGATTAAAGATAAGAACAGCAGACAAACCTGGCTGTGTAAGGCATGGTGTCTTGAATGGGACAGTCTTTGTATGCCTTAACGTATAGATGAAGCTGAAAGGTGAAGGGGGAAATTATGACAATTTATAGCACGCTATACCAGGGCCCTGCTTTATCAAAAGATATAATTGATTTTAAGTTTCCTTAACACACAGGCTGCTACAGACTTATGATAGATATCAACTTTATTATCAATTTTAACTCTTCATAAAACAGAGCCCAGTACTCTTCCTTCCCTCAACTTTCTTAATATAACAATCATTCTTCATATCAATCACATGTTAAAAAAGATAACAGAGAGGCATCTTAGGTAGGATAGGTCGTGAATAATCCCCTACATGACAAATATCAAACTCTACAGTTTGGGACGTAACTTCATATTCTTGTATCGGTACATTTAGTAACACCTTAGTCGCATCATCACATCAGTGCAATGCACAGAATGGCTGGAGTGTTGATGTTACCTGCGAGCTTGTAAAAACAAATGTGGCACACAAATACAGCTATAACATGTATAGACACACACACACACACACACACACACACACACACTTTTTTTTTTGTTTTTCAACGATGTTTATTCTGTTCCATTCAAAGTAATATAAAAAAAATAACAATTTTCATTTGCTACAATTGAAATGACGAAAATATACATTTGTGATCATAATAGCAAATTTACATTTGTGATCATAATAGCAAATTTGCTTTGCACACACACACACACACACACACACACACACACACACACACACACACACACACACACACACAGAAGACAAAACAAACTGGAAGATAGGGTAACAGATAACACTATTTGACTATAAATGCTATCTGAATTATCTGTCTGCATTGGTTAAAAACAAATAATATTGTCCTACGTAAACACTAGACTCACCTCATTGTATTTCAGTTTGGCAAAGATATTCACAAGATGTAGTAGAGTATCCTAGATGTGTAGAAAATAAATGCATGTTAGACAACATTTCATTCACTCCATCACGCTTAGCATGAAAGAACTTGAGAGTGTGAGGGAGACATATCAACAGATCAGAAAAGGCTACAGGCGTGCAACCCTATGGAATACAAGGAATAAAGGATTAATAAATATTTCATAGCTGTAATTTATCAAATGCAAATCTGTGATTCCAAAGACTTGCAGGAAAATATATTATCAGACTTTTTCTGAATTTTGTCAGACTACAAAATCACCAGTTTTGCACTGGGACTGCAAATATGATGATCTACACAATCAAGACACTAAATATTAATACAACTCTTTATCACAACACCTATCAGGTACAATAATTCTAATCACCATGTCTCACATTGTGATACCTAACTGTTACATCAATGCACAACAAAGTCATATTCATGCAATGCTACATAGTAAAGTATTTGGTGTGTTTGACTTAAAGAATGACATAGAGAATATAGTCAGTGTCATGAAATTGTTGCATTTCCTCATTCTGTGGGACAAGAGCAAGAAGGGCATAATGCTGTGCATCTGCAGGTATTAACACCTTTCTGCTTCTCATCAGCAAATTACATAGAGTTTCTCCTTTTGTTTTCTTTAAATACTTTTCCCACATAACTGGTAGACATGACTGCAGCCCCTGTCTGTAAGGATTGTTTCTCATGAGGTTCATATCCATATTTTACTCTTATTCATATCATTTACTTTGTACAGTAATACCTTTGAATGTTTTATCTGTTCAGTTTTGCATACTGTAATCAATGGCAAGTAAATAAATAGAATTTGAATCGTGAATTAAAAAGGGATCATTTGCCCACCATTCTTGGAACTCTACCAGCAGAGAGGTCAAGTAGAACTCCTCTGCGCTTTACACTTGGCCAGTCAGATATCTGCAAACAAACACATCACATTTTCATTATACCACAACACCTCAGACTTCATGTGATAGCTTTCAATAAACATACATTTGACAGTTAGCCTGAAAAAGTTATCACTGTATGACTGGGAAGTTTGTTTGACTATTCTTAATAATATCCTGAGAAACTAGACAAAGTACTGTTATTTGTTATATTTGATGATTAAAGAAAGTCGTCAAATGCAAATCTACGATTCCAAAGACTTGCAGGAAAATACATTATCAGATTCTATCTCAACTTTGTCTGACTACAAAATCACCAGCTTTGCACTGGTATGTTGCAGACCACTGTGTTACCAAAAACATGGCATTTTTTGGTGAATTTATGCCTCTGAAACAATAACAATTATCTGTATATAGACAAAAGGCTATTTCAGTTTAGCACCGAGATGATGACATATCCACATGAGTATCATATTAATTCAATGCAAAGCTACGAAGGAAGATATTAAAGAGTATGCTGAATTATCAATAATGTTAACTATGACCTTTTTGAGTTTTCAACAAATTATTTCTAAAGTCTTCCTTTCAAATGATATCAACTTACTTCCAACTGTGGAATGCCTTCTTTATCGCAGAGTTGCACCAATTGCACAAAGGTACTCGTAGCATGCCATAGACCAGGTAAGTCTGATGCTGTGATCCTGACCTGGGGGGAAAAAAAACAAGACAGAAATGATGCCTTCTTCATCACCTTCCAGCTGAACTGTGCAATTGAATGCAACAGTACTTTACACGACTGGTAGCATATTGAGAGGTAATGGTTATATGATGACAAACAGAGTTATCGTTAAATTGTTCAATGCAGTCTTAAGTGACTTATGTCTGCTATAAAACAGTGGTACAACAGTATACATGAATAACGAACAAAAAGAATCTATCAGCATGCTACCTTCATGGCTTTCATGAATCTTGCTGTGCCAACAAAATGAAAAATAAAATCACTTCCATATACATTACAAAGTATTTTGGAACCAAGACGTGATGCATTGGAATGAAATAATTCTGGCAGTTGCTTTCCAATCTCTACTGGGATTTATGGCCATTTATGCCATGTTTTGCTTCATGAAAATCAAATACAATTGTGCTTTTAAAAGGGTTCTGTCTTTTCTCGCATTGAATGCCATAAACTAAGACGGCAGAGTAAAACCCACCATTTTCTCTCTGACTGATATACGGTAGCTCTCAGCCCTGTTGAAGGGAAGGGGGTTGACATTGCACACAACTTCAGACATCGGGTCAATGCACACAGAGGCATTCTCCAGCACACACCGGTATCCCTTCTCCATCAGCACAGCTGACTGGATGGTCCAAAGGTCCACCATGGGCTCCAGGTTTCCTGTTATGGTTCAATAAAAGTCACAGATGTCCACTTTACCAAGATACACCATATGATGACAAAGGGTATAAAGGGACTTCCAGGAAGATGAATAACAGATTGTTGAAAAATATTTGATTTTATGCAAGTCGTGGCCATTACTATTTTCTATTCTGTTTTGCTATTTCTTTTTCAAGATTTGCTGCTGGTTGCGATGGAAGGCAAGTAAATAGAAAATGTGTAAATATCTGTTTCAATGATTCACACATATTGACTCACATAAGCATCTTTGACTACATAATACATGTACTACACAGGTCGCCATTTCTACATTTGTGACTTTGCATCACAAAACCAACAAAAAGCCGCCAGACATTGGTTTTTTAGTTAAGGGCAGATTCTGAAAGAGCAGACTCCATGCTTTAAAATGATGCATAACTCATAACAAATAGACTTTCCTAACCCATCTAAATAATGGGAAGAGAGTACACACCCTGGAATAGTCCCTACTGAGATAAAAGGCTTTGAAGTTTAGGGTCTATTCAAGTGCTTTGATAATTCCAGCAAGCTGTGCTCTGTGCGACAAACGGAACAAAAACAGGATGTCAAACTCCAGGGCAACCACAATGAAGGGATTATCAGATTATGCTGAAATTTTACACACTGTATTAACATATTCTATATGGACAGTCACATTTAATTGTATGATTTCATGGATTATTTTTTACTGCAACTATTTGATGTAAATGTATAGACACATCTAATTTACACCATTCACTATAAACCAAAGAGTCATGATGGCATAGTTTAAGCATGGTACAAAGACTTTGATTTGTTGCGGTCACTTATGGTCAATGTCAGTGGTGGATCCAGGGGGGAGTGCATCGGGCACGCCTCCCCTTTATTTTCTTTATTAAAACCAAAAAAAAAAAAAAAAAAAAAAATTGGTGGGGGGTGCATGCACCCCCTTTAATTTTGTACAGGTGCCCCCTCTTTACGGAATTCCTGGATCCACCCCTGAATGTCAATTGTGTACGGCTTCTCCTTACCTGATTGAGGAACAGCTGCAAGTTGAACACTGAAGTCCTGACTAAGGACAAATCGTGGCCCATTCTTCTGGATCAGTTCCTGAGGGTGTGGCCATAAGAATGCTAACCTGGGGTCATCTTCAACCTCCTCCTCCTCTTCCTCCTCCTCCACCTCCTCCTCATTATCAGCATCATCTGCATCATCTTGTGTGGGAGTGGATACTCGGGGGCTCACATCCTGTTCCGAAGCGACCTGTTCCATACCAGTTGATTGAAATGTCTTGATTAAACATATGAACTATCTTAGTATCTTCAAGCAACACAGAAGATAGCATTGAAGAGAATAAATCCACATAATCAGCTGGTTTCACATTCACTCTTAGATACTGTTACTGACAATCCAGCACCAATTTCCTAGTTTAAGACCTTTTCTGTCAAGAGATGATGTTTACTTTTTTTCACACACTCAATAAAATAAAATAAAATTATATGCACACTGTGCAGGCACTGTATAGGAAATAGCTGGGTTTTTATGAATTAAAAATTTTGCAATAATACTTATTTTCACCTTAAATGCAAACAGTACCACTTATTAGATCCCCTACCAAGAACAGACCTTAAATAATACATATAAAATTAAGTTCCCTGAAGTTTCACTTTAAATCAAATTCTGACTAAAAATTTTACGTTGAACTGTCTACAATCATTACTTACAAATCTATCATATCAGATAATCATCCATATTCCACAACATACTTACATCTACACTCACAGCCGAGTCTTCCACAATGGACGCCTCTTTGTCAGTCTCCTCCTTCTCCTCTTCCACTGTCACCGAAATAAAAGACACTGCTGCATCTGAATAAGACATGAAATCTTGGCAAATCTATGACCATTTCTACTCAGTCAGTCCGCAGCGTGTGCGATAATGAGGCACGAACGACAATTTTATTCAGAATCACGATTACGCAGTTTGTGCCCTTGAGACTGACGAGATTTCGCGATACTTTGCGAGAGTTTTTGCAGAGGTCGCAACAACAGCTTTCATAGCTTTCGCAATGCATTGTCTGACCCAGGATGGTTAGTTAAGTTATAGAGCTGTTTATGCTCATTAATTTGATACCTAATTTCCCTATTTTTGATGTCAATATAGTAGTCCATTTTAGCATCAAAGTAAACGATTATTTTGCCAATGTTCAAGAAGCTTTTAGATCATAGTTTGATGTTTTGCTAGTTCCTGACTGGTATTGAAAATAGATCTCCGTAATTTCTTCGATTTCACAATCGTGAAACTTGAGCGAGTATGATCAATTAACAAGGAAAAGTAGAAATTACGCGGTGCGTAATATATGTCCCCGCCGGAAGTAGCATTTAGTAGCAAAATGTACAATATAGGTAAAAAGATGAAGGTCAAAGGTCAAAGAAGTCAAAGGTCAAAATTCTATGTAGAAGTTTTGAAGCCCTCAACTAGTGCCATCACATAAAGCAAACGGAATCGAAATCGGGTTAGAAATGGCGAAGGAGTAGCATTTTGTAGCCAATGTACAATATAGGTAAAAAAATCAAGGTCAAAGGTCAAAGAAGTCAAAGGTCAAAATTCTGTGTAGAAGTTTTGAAGCCCTCACCTAGTGCCATCACTTAAAGCAAACGGAATTGAAATCGGGTTACAAATGGCAAAGGAGTAGCATTTTGTAGCAAAATGTACAATATAGGTCAAAAATCAAGGTCAAAGGTCAAAGAAGTCAAAGGTCAAAATTCTGTGTAGAGGTTTTGAAGCCCTCACCTAGTGCCATCACATAAAGCAAACGGAATCAAAATCGGGTTAGAAATGGCGAAGGAGTAGCATTTTGTAGGCAATGTACAATATAGGTCAAAAATCAAGGTCAAAGGTCAAAGAAGTCAAAGGTCAAAATTCTGTGTAGAAGTTTTGAAGCCCTCACCTAGTGCCATCACTTAAAGCAAACGGAATTGAAATCGGGTTACAAATGGCGAAGGAGTAGCATTTTGTAGCAAAATGTACAATATAGGTAAAAAATCAAGGTCAAAGGTCAAAGAAGTCAAAGGTCAAAATTCTGTGTAGAAGTTTTGAAGCCCTCACCTAGTGCCATCATATAAAGCAAACGGAATCAAAATCGGGTTAGAAATGGCGAAGGAGTAGCATTTTGAAGCAAAATGTACAATATAGGTCAAAGGTCAAGGTCAAAGGTCACAATTGAAATTCTGTATAGAAGTTTCAAAGCTCCCATGTAGTGCTATCATATAAAGCAAACAGAATCAAAATCGGGTTAGAAATGGCGAAGGAGTAGCATTTTGAACATTTTGATCACACACGGACGCACACACGGACGGACACACGGACGCACGGACACACGGACGGACACACACACGTACGGAGCCCGTTTCATAGTCCCCTGCTCGAACTCGTTCGGCGGGGACAAAAAACGAAGAGGGGCACCATTTTTAAGGTTGTGAATTTTCCTGTTGAAAACAAGGCAAATTATGTTTTCTTACTGGAAGTGGGGTAGTGAATGAACACGCGTGGAATGTGTTGTTGATATCCAGACAATGGTCGTGGACAATGGCCAGGATTGGAATGTTTCATGAGGAATTCCACTATCACAGCTAGTCTTTGTTCATTCTGAAATGTGGTGTGTGCAAGCACATGGAAACATGTGCTTACTTCTTTCATGTGCATGCATTTCACCCTGTGTCAAAAATTCAGACTAGCAGTGCTGGGGGCAATCCACATGAATAATTGATTAAGCATTCATGTGCCTTGCAGCAGAGCTCGGGACAGGTGGCAGCCAGGTCCATTGTTCAGGGTCATTGTAAGTGCACACTCACATACACATCATTGGTTCCTGTGTAAAGTTCAAGTTTTGTATAGAGAGTGAAAATTCGATCACAATCTGGAACCTAACATTTAAAACTCACAGCATTGAGTCAGCAGCCAATGGATACTACACAATGCGACACGCCGCGTCTTGCGACAGATTTCGACCAATCACAGACCCGGAATTCCGGTGCGAATGCGAGGATAATCTTTTTAAACTCGACGCTAGACATGTCTCTGAATTTTGCTAGTTCCTGACCCGTATTGAAATGAAGATGGGAAAACGTGCCCTTATTGTGATACTATATACTTTAGCGGACATAGTCTTCACCATATTTTAGAGGGGCATGAAAGATTTCAGGTTAGTTTTTTGGCGTCAAACGTGAAGGAATATTTTTGAATACAATACCGAACTTCGAGAGGGATTTTGATATTCTATATTCTTCTTTTCCGTTTATTTTGATCATGAGCATATTTGCTTATGTTTTCTCTTTCAGTCGATACTAAAAGTGTCGAACACTGACGAGAAATACTCGTTCTACACAGATTTATTCATGACCATGTATCTGCTCATTACGTATGCAAGCACCGCTCAGCCGTGCATACGACTTGAATAAATATGTGCGTTTTCGCTCGCGCTGTGGACTGACTGTACTGGAATAGCCTGTACCTGCAATTTTCCTTAAAATTATCACAGATTACACCAATAAAGACTAATTTAAACTCAAGAATGACAAAACAGACATGGCATTCAGTCATGCTTTCCTTGGTGTTGCTTTTACATTTCCTTCTTTTCTCCCTATCCATACTTATGTCAATTCATTGCTACATTTATTGGTTTATTTGTTAATTCAAATTTCCATCCATTCATTTATCAATCATCATATGTATTCATGTATTCATCATTCCATTTCTATCTTCCTTAAGTATTAATCCATCAATTGCATTCTTCTGTAAACATCCTTCTTCTATTCCTTGGTATAGGTGACAGCAATGCATTTCAAGACAACCAATCACTATCAATGTATGTAATCCATCTATCTATCCATATATTCATCTATTTTTCCATGCCTGCATTTCTCATGCATTTATTTCATCCATTCTTCATCTCATCTGTCCAACCAACCATCTTTCTCCTCCTCCTTTGTCCCGTTGGTGGTGTGACCATTCATGATGACCGGAGGCACCATGGCACCTTTCATCTCTTGGCTGTCCTCTGCAAGATCTAGAGGAGTCTTCCCGACCGATGTCCTGAAAGGACACATGATCATTTTAACATCTGAGTATGGGAGGAGCTAGTGCATAGCCTCTAACAACATGCACAATTACAGAGCATCTCAAGAGGTGAGCTCATCACAATATGTACTAAACTCTGTTCAGCTTGTTTCAACTTCATTCATCTGCTTTTCTCTACTTCTACTCAATAAATACAATTCATCAGGCATTAGGGATATTTAGCTTAACCCTATAAAGCCCAAGCTATTTTGACCCCTCGCAGGCCCAAGGGGGGGCACATTGTGCCCCCCCTATATAACTTTTTTGTTATTTGATGTATCATCGTCATATTTGGCACGTGGGTAGAGTAACTCATACTCTACATGACCGTACATTTGAATTTTCACAAGGTCACCCATGGAGGGCGCTATTTACAAAACTATAAAGAAATACATAGGAAATATGCTAAAAACATGATTTTTCAGTATAATTTCTTTATCCCCATTATATATGTCTTATTATAGACCAATCATTTTCATATTTGCCACAAATGATAAGCAAGTGAAATTTTATTATGTGTTATGTGTGAAATTTCTCAAGGTCACCACATGGGGGAGCTATTCATATCAACATAGTGATACATTATGAGACCTGAGATGAAATGTTTGGGATGGGTACATGTAAAGTTATGACATTTCATATTTGCATAATAGTGGAATTTTGAGATTGCAAATTGATAATATGATAAACTAATAATATTAGAGGCATAACTTGGGTGAAGGAATCAAAATAACTCAAAATATAATGGCAATCTGTAGAAAATATTATTGCTTTCAATTATCTCTATTATATCTATTGTTTTATGCCCTTGTCACATGAAAACAAAGGAAATAATAAGAAAAACTTTCCATGACCATGATTACTTCAAATTTTGCTTCTTCAACAAATTTCAGCCCAGAAACACCCATTTCATACACTGTAATGCTGTTAAATGAAATGGGAACAGAAAAAAGATGCAAAATCTGACTGACATGGTTGTCAGTTTATGGTTGCCATGGCAACCAGCAACATCAAATATAGCTAAATTATATATCAAAATGTTCGCAATAAGATTTTAGGAAAAGTCACCAAATTTGGTTGAAATCGGATTAAGGACGAAGGAGTGGCAAACGAAAATCTGGTAGGGGGGGCACAATGTGCCCCCCCTTGGGCTTTATAGGGTTAAAGGGATAGTATAGTTTTGGTTGAGACCTAATTTCAGGTTTCTAACATTTTTTTGTGAGATAATGAGAAACCTCTTATGAAATATGAAAGAGCATGTAATAATATGAGGACTTCAACATTTATTTGATGAAAATTGGTTTTGAAATGGCTGAGTTATCCAAAAAAGAGCAATTCTAATAAAGTGTGGGACCCACACTTTATTACGATTGCTTTGTTTTACTTTGTTTTTGGATGTTTCAGTCATTCCAAACCCGATTTTCATCAAATAAACTTGAATTACTCTTAAAATGGTATGCTCTGTACTATATCATAAGTGTTTCCTTTGTATCTCGCAAAATTTAAAAGCCTAATTTTCATCTCCACCAATACTGTACCATCCCTTTAACTTTTCCACATACTCTTGTAAGCTTACCCTCCAGTTGCTTTGACATTTGCATCTGCTCCATGCTGTACAAGTTCTCTGACAATATCCAGATCCCCTCTCAGCACTGCATCATGGAGAGGTGTTGTCCCATCTGAATTCATCACATTCACATCTGGGTTGTGCTCTGTGAAATTGAAAACAACAAAGACTGTGATGCAGTCACGACACCCTCACAGCTGCTCTTATAGGCCCTACATAGTAGCAGTAACTTCCAATTATTTGCCCTATTCTACAGGACAACTGAGTGGCAGCTGAACTTCACTGTGCTATCTAAAGACTATTGACCAGAATATGTCGTACGCATATCATCTAATAGAAAGATGATCATTGCATGATGCTAATGTGTACAGCTCATCTGTTATGCATTGTGGTTATTCAGTAGATGCACTTTGCTTCTATGTTCTCTAAAAACATCTTGTTTCAACCAGAGAAAGTCTAATCGTGACTGAAATGTTGACAATCTAGTTGAAACAAGTATTGACCAAATATTTCGACATGAGAAAGAACCAGACAGAAGATTAAATCAATTCCTCTTCAGCGTTTATACAAAACAAAATAAAACAAAACAAAAACAAACCTAAAAGTTCAATGAGCTTGACTCAGGCTGAGCAAACAAGTCATAACTCAGCAGGAGACTCACCCAGCAACAACCGCACCATGTCAACTCCAGAGAAGCTTGCTGCCCAGTGGAGCGCTGTATTACCACCTGTTGATTCATCCTTGAAGTTAATGTCCATGCCACTGCTCAGCAGCTGTTTCACTTGCTCCATCCTGCATAGAGACCAAACAATCAAGACAAAAGAGAAAGATATGTTTCAATTTATAGATGGAAGCACAAAGAAGAAAAGAAAGGAATCATAGAAACAATGTGGTCATGCAGTTCTGCATTGTACCTTGTTAGTGTCCGACTGGATTGTGAGTCTGAATTCACTTTCTATTTCCACTTCAGATAAAAACAGACATGCAAAAACATGAGAAACTAAACAATACAACATTGCAATAAGTATTGCAAATTTAAGACATAGCAAGATGAAATTGCTGATGGATGAAAAAAAAAGCAAATAATAAATTTTATTAAAAGGACAACATATCAAAAAAAATAATGATATGCAAATGATTATTTGGGGATGCCAAATACAAACAAAAAGGACAAACCTGCATACTATACGTAAAAGACAATGAACTGTAGACTGTCTTCACATAACCAGTGTGACTTCATCCTTCCTAGATCCTAATGCAGGTTCAGGGAATCTATTCTTGCAGTATATAATTGCATAATGTCTTGCATTTCTCTGAGCAGCAGTAAAGTGCCCTAACTCATCTATTTCTGTTATGTTTGTTTGTTGTTAGTGGTGGGTTTTTTTTTGTCAACGGCTTTACTGATGTTGGAGCAAATACCTTGGTATGTTATTCGAAAGTTTCAAGCACAGAAAAACAAGCTATGAATAGCTTGTTTACATATGTAAGTTGTAGTTTGATAAGGTCAAGGCAAATTTTGATGTGACTAGTATAACTTCCTCCTTTCTTTGAGGGAGACACCCAGTGGTATGTCACTTAAAGGACAAGTCCATCTTCATAAACATGTGGATTGAGTGAACGCAGCAAGTTCACTACACCACATCGGAGAAAGTTTGAGGAAAAATCGGACTGTGAATCCGTTCGAGAGTTATGAATTGTTGAAGTTTTTGCTCAGTCACTGCTGGAGGAGAAGACTACTACAGCTTGTGATGTCAAATATATAGGAAGATAAAAAGAAAATATGAAGAAAGTTCAACTTATTTTCACTTTTCTCGCATAATAAAAGAACACCTGACTTGCCTCTTTCAGAAGGCAGAGGCAATAATATTACCCTTAACATACGAGGGGTGTCAGGAAAGTTTCAGGACTGGTGTCATAACAGATTTATTTCAAACCAAAACTTCAAACTAAGAGGTTTCACCTTCATAGTAATCTATCTTGGGTATGTAACTGTGATCTAAGCTCTCTGCAGCCATCAGATTTTTTTCCACATAATGCTATATACACATCCTCTGTTTCAGGTCGTTCAGCAATGAGAACAGAGCAATGAACAAACTTGAAGTCTCTGGTGCGGTTGGGAAAACTCTGTCAGAAGCGCTGAGATTGCTGCAGCAAGTGTACGGAGGTGAGACGATGTCATGCACACATGTTTTTGAGAGGTGCAAGAGATTTAAAGAAGGATGAGAGGATGTCGAAGATGACCCCGGGAGGAGAAGGCCCTCAACGACCAGGACAGAGGTGATGACTGGTAATGACTCTCCCTAGCAAGTCTGGTTTGGTTTCAAGTTTCAAGGTGCTAAATGACGTCCTGGCAAAGTTGCATGCATCGATTCTTCTGGTCATCACTCAGGAGTTTTGGCACCATCTTTGCGCAGATTTTCCGTATGTCTAGATCTTCAGTGAGAATCTTCTAGACGCTGTCCTGATTCATGCCAAGCTCATTTGCCATCATTCAAACAGTCAGCCGACGATCACCACGCACCATCTGCCTGACGCGTTCAATGTTGACCTCAGTCCTGGTCGTTGAGGGCCTTCCGCTCCTATGGGGTCATCTTCCACGTTTTCTAATCCTTCTTTAAACCTCTTGCAACACTCAAAAGCATGTGTGCATGACTTCATATCACCTCCGTAGACTTGCTGCAGCATTTTCAGCGCTTCTGACAGAGTTCCCCAACCCTACTCAAAACTTCAACTTTGTTCATTGCTCTATGCTCATTGCTGAACCATGTGAAACAGAGGATGTGTATATAAAATTGTGTACAAAAAAAATCTGATGGCTGGAGAAAACTAAGATCACAGTTACATACTCAAGATAGATTACTTTGAACGTGAAATCTCTTAGTTTGAAGTTTAAGTTTGAAATAAATTTTCTATGATACCAGTCCTGGAACTTTTCTGACACACCTCGTAGGTCAGTGACAAATCAAGGAAATGTGCACTCTTTTTCAAAAAATAACAATTTGTGAAATTCTTTTTCGAACCTTTTTTTCCAAACTTTCACTGATGTGTTCTACTAATATTGCTACATTCACCCAGTCCACATGTATATGAAGGTGGACTTGTCCTTACCATCTTATGCAGGCAGGCAACTATGTGCTGACCTTATGTGGGTTCCCATGCCCAGCCTTGTCATATGATGTTGGATCTATGAGCCACTTTCACTTTTAATGATAGCTCATATTTGACAACTGATTGTGTGTATTTAAAGAGAGCTAGCACTTATCTCAATTCACTACCATGGATAATTGAGATTAGATGGATTTCAGTCAATTGTGACTATGGGTAGAGCAGGATGCTGGCAAATCTTGGGATGCCACATAAAAAATCTGTGAAAGAATTTTCCTAAAATAAAGATTACATTTATCAAAGTGATCCATTAAAAGACCACCCAATCACATTCTTCTACGTCTCCATGGTAAGCGCCTCATATCATTTCCACCATAACACTTAAGTTGTTGCCGTTGCTACAAGAATTTGATAAGTACTGACCATAGCATATTTTCAGATGCAACTGGCCTTAAAATTTACTTTTCAGTCATATTTGTCTTGTACTATAGGCCCTACTTTAGAGGCAAAACTGTGAATCATATTTTGTATGCCCCTAGGGATGGCCCTGAAATTAGGTAATCGTGAAGTATAAAACACACCATAGTTTCCTGTGGACCTGTGCTCTGCCTCACTAGTAACCACCATGGCTAGCTATGGGTTTCCGTACAAAGCTAAACTATCAAGGATCTATACAAAGGCTTACCCAATGATGATGTGAAGAACTGAGCAAACATTTGAGATTGATTATATCACATATTTCCACTCTCTCATTGAAGATAACTTTATGTCATTAAAAAAAATGCCTGTTTAGTCAACCTCGCTCATAACCTTAATCAGCAGTAAATGCAATTAGCCTAATTGTACTGCAGTTGTCACGGGAGAAGTGAAATATACGAGTCCCTGCCATTTGCTAAATTGCTTCCTTTAGCCACATAGAAAGAGCATGACTCCTCTAGCAACCCATCAGTTTTGCATTTTTTCCCTGACGCACCCAACGACCTACAGAATGAGGTAGAAACAGAATGCACAGGATATTTTGTCAGGTTCATCACTGTCATTTAGCCTTGTCATGTTTGCATAATCGCATCTACAGTATGTATGGAGAGATGCATGAGGCCAAACTGCACATTTGGTTCCTCAAACAAGAAGAAACCAAGCACTAAGTTCCTGGTATAGTTTGTCACTCCCAAGGACCTGATACCAATTTCCAGTCATGAATCATCTAAGAACTAGATTCCAAGGACTGTAAGTTTAAAGAGCTTGGTACAAAGATTTATTCAGATTTCAATCCATCAGCACCTCCTCATCAAAATTAAGGATTGCTGGAAGGACTATATACTATGGTGCATCTAAAACAGCTCTCTAAAATGTGATTTATATCAATATAACATGTTTTTATCCTTTTAGTAAATGTAAGTCATTCCTATAGCTGCTGTATTTGATTTAGAGACAGGGTCATTAAAGGACAAGTCCACCTTCATAGACATGTGGGTTGAGTGAATGCAGCAATATTAGTAGAACACATCAATGAGAGTTTGAGGAAAATCGGACAATCCGTTCAAAAGTTATGAATTTTTGAAGTTTCTGCTCAGTCACGGCTGGATTAGAAGACTACTATAGCTTGTGATGTCATATGAGTACAACTATATAAAGAAAGTATAAAGAAAATTCAAGATATTCTCACTTTTCTCACATAATAAAAGAACACTCGACTTCTCTCTTTCAGATGCCAGGGGAAATAATAATACCCCTAACATAAGTCAGTAACATGTCGAAGAAATGTGCACTTTATTCAAAAAGTCAAGTTTTGTGAAATTCTCTTTTTATTTTCCTTATATTGTTGTACGCATGTGACATCATACACTGTAATAGTCTTCTCCTCCAGCAGTGACTGCACAGATACTTTAAAAATTCATAACTTTTGAACGGATTGTCGGATTTTCCCAAAACTTTCACTGATGTGTTCTACTAATATTGTTGCCTTCACTAAATCAACATGTATATGAAGGTGAACTTGTCCTTTAACATGTGATTTCAAAAGGTTGCCATCAAATACAGTTGTACATATACATATTATATATATAAAGTTTTTTTTTTTGTGGCTTTGTGGGCTTATTTCAACAACTCGGCATGATCACTCTGAATCCATTCTTGGTTTATTCTAACACGGTTATCCTGAAGTGTTAACAGTCCTAGTTTTGATTAGTTACTACAGTGAAATCCCATTATAATGAGGTCCATGGGACTGCTGATATTACCTTGTTATATTTCTCCAAATGGTGTGGGGGAAATGTGTAAGCATTTCACTGTGAGGAAAATGATAGGGTTGGATGTCTACATGTGTGAATGTAAAGGTTAGGATTTATTGATTAGGTAAACATCACATCTCAACTGCCTCACCATATGTTGGCTGAATTTGCTCAACGTGTTGCAACTACTCTGATCCAATTCAGCTGAAATTGATGTTTGCAAAATGGGGCAAGGTTCTAATGTGGGAAAACACAACCCTTCTGTTGTCAGATGCAATTAGATCTGCCAATATTGAATACTGTACTTTCGAGTATGGGGTAGAATTAATTACACACCTGGAAATTGGAAATTAATGGCTAACAAGTACTCTAACAAGACTTTGGAAGGTCAAAGTAATTCATCTTGCCACTTTGGGGTGAATGCCTGTCATGGGGGTGTTGGGTGTGCTGTAAAGCCAGCCACGTACTCAATGGAACAGGAACCAGGAAGTGGTTTTTAAATAAACTAAACATTGATCTGAGACAAATGATATATGGCATCAAATCTTGACTTTCTGTATGTGGTTAAAAGTATCAACAGTAACATGCATAAGACTGTGTCTTCACTCATCAAGTTACTATTCCTGAATGGCTATTGCTTCTCAATAAAGTTTTAAGAACAAGAACTGTGCATCACACTTTAGGATCCCTTTGGAAAAATAAAGGTTTGCAAGATATGTTTATAGGTATGCTATATTGATTGATATACTAGAAACAAGAAGTAAAAGAAATCCATATTTGAACTTCAACAGTAGTTCATCCAGTTCCACCATTACAATTTTCAAGCCTTTATCTCATTAAAGACATATGGTATAAGTCTTAAATATAACTAAACTTGTATGTATCCCTGTTATTAGATCCAGATAACTGGTTTATGCAGAGTAAGACAAACAAAAATATTCAAATGAGCTTCTATACGTTTTTGTTTTTTCTGTTTAGCTCACATATCACTACTTCATCTCACTGCATCAATGGTGGATAAAAAGATTTTATCAAGTTACTTTGGTAAGATATTATTTGTTTTACCACATTACTGGATACAGAGAGAATGTCATATGACACATGAATATAAATATATCATATAAATATACTCATATATTATTATCATCAACATATTAAAGATTCTATCCCATTTCCTCTCAATGAAAAAAAAAAGAATTGCAGCTTAAATATAAATATATCTCATGAGAAGAATATAAGAATTACTTCCTTGAGAGAAGCTTACAGACTGGTCAGACTTACTTGGACTGAGCAATGGACTGCAGAAGGACATCGTGAAAGACCATGGTGACTTGAGTAGAAGACTTGGCAACGTCGTATGGTGTGTTGCCTTTCTCGTCTTTAATGGAAGGATCCACACCAGATACCAGCAGGGCTCTCACGACATCAGCGTTCCCAAGCTGGCAGAGAAGAACAAGAACAGAGAGGCACAAAACTGAATTGGGGTTTAATATCAAGCACATTGTACATATCCAGGGTTAAATTCAAGTGATACTCTGTAATACATGACTCATTTCATGATGAAAAATGATTCCACAATCATTTCATCATTGTAAAATTCAAAAACAAGTGTGTGGCACCTAATAAATAGATGCTATCACACTAAGCATTATGTGTGTAAAAGGGAATCATCTAAAAAGAAAAGGCAGCATACTGTATATCATAAAGTATCATCATCATAATTATTATCTACACTAAATGAAGGATACTCACTACTGAATGCAAAAACAAAGAACTAAATAAAGACAACTTATGAACTGCACTTACCTTGTAATTATATCTGTAAGTGACAAAACAGAGACCCCAAAATGTCTTATATTTGGAAGATCATTACATTCACAAAAGCACATATATCAAACAATGTTAACAATGTCAACTCCTATCCAAGCGAAGGTCTTCAACTTGAGTGGAAGTTGAATCAATCTGCAGGTTGTCTACCAAGACACACAGACGGTGCGGGACAGACCGCTACACGTGTCACCCGCTGACAAATGAGCAAGCTAGCTCCGCCCGTGTCTCAGGTTCATTCCACAACACGCAGCTCCAGAACAAACTCGCATCTCATTACCAACAATTTGCAGGACAAAGTGGCCGCCGCGAGTCAAAGAGCAAATAATGAGAAGATTTATGTTTGTCTGTGAGCGTGAGCTCGGCAATCACCTTCAAGCATGAGAGTACTGACTTTCAATCTCTCGAACAATTAATATCAGGGAAACAGCTCTGATCTCTTCACCAGACAACAAAAATGAGCAAGACATGTTAGCCATCAAGAGAATAATCATGAATTTTCTTTCTTTTTCATTTTTTGGGGTGCAAATATCAGCAAGTCAGAGACATTTGCTTTGAAAGCTTTCATCATCACATGACCTTCTCCTCATTTTCTCAAGTCACAAAACACTAAATCTGAGGTTAGTTAGTCTGTTGTATATTCATAGAGCCAGCTAATGCAAAGTTTACGCCAGACATGTCAATAGGCCTTTTCTTTAAGAGCCAGCAAAGCTGTGAGTATACATACTTAACAGAGAAAGGGCACTTGCTCTATGCATACATTCTGAGGGTGACAAGACGATGACCTAAATCAAATTGTTTGCTGGAAAGGGTAGCCCTACAGTCCTACTGACGTCCTTCTTTTTCATCCAATAGCATCTGATTTCATTAAATGACTTTATCTAGCATAACCACTTACCTGACACCCCTGCTCAGAATATCCACATCTTTTATCCCCTTCTAATTAAACCTTACAGAATGTCAGGAAATTGACCATTTGCAGCTAGATTAAATGGATTTTAAATTTCATTGCTCTGCAGTCTTTTTAGTGAATAGTCGAAGTTGGAAGGGAACCTTTTGTCATGATACTGGTGTATCCTGCTGTTGCATAATGGCAAGCACCCTGTCAATGACTGTACAGTGGTGAAATAGAGACAGGTTACTGAGATTAGAATTCTTGTTTATAAATCAACTATTGTTACAACACACATTTGCATGAACAACAGTTACATATATATACTGTACAAAGCCCATCAAAAAGACATCAATAGTTCACCCAAAGTATTAAAAGATGAATAGTAAATTGCACTCATTGTCCTGTCTTAGCTTGTGTACACTCTTATCATCAATCCAGTATCTATGAAGCCACTCTTAACCTCAAGAACAAGTAATGATAATTTGTTTTCCTATTAAAGCTTTGTTAATTCAACAATATGAGTGACATAAACACAACATATTGTCTTACAAAACTTTCAGAATTAAACTTTAATAAAAGCTTTTCAGCACACATTGTTTCTCAATGTACATACAGGTGTCCCTTTGTATTCAATGAGCATCGTGACAGGTTTGTGCAAGTTACATGTACATTTTGATCTCGGCCAGACTTACAAAAGAGAAGGATTTGCTGGGGTGGGCCATTTCTGCTTTCTCATTTCATATTCAAAATAAAGATCTTCTCATATTTCTAGCATCATATGGAACAGTCTTCAATCACTCCCTTGGCATTTTACACATGAATATGCACAATACAATAAGGATTTTTTAAAAATCTTTTTTTCATTTTTCATTCATTACACTTAAATTCATAAGTCCCATTTCAGGCAGATGTTCACAAATACATGCACTCAAAATTATACTGATAATTCATTGGTCATTCCACTGGCTTATGCTCATCTGTCCCTGTAACTTACAATAATTGCATACTATTACACAAACAGGGCCCTTGACTAGATTTTATGAAGAAAATGTCTCCCACCATAAATTATAAAACAGGATTCACCTGCTCCTTCAAAAATTGGATTCATTAAAATGATTTAATGATTTTTGGTACTCTATACCTTTCTACATGTCTAAGAGACAAAATATATTTTGTTTAATAACCATGCATTCCATTTGATCCCCCCCCCAAAAAAAAATAATAAACACAAAAAACAACAGATTAACTGTCATTTGTCAGCATTCTATATTTCCATCAAATTTTGTCCAAAGATGGCATTAAGTGTCAAAATGATACATGGGTAATATTTTTTTTTCCAAAACTGAGAAAACACAATCAGCAATAATTAAAAGAATTCCTTGAATTTCTGCATAATTGAATGTTTGGGACAACATCCAGTTCCCTAAAGAGATTTCCTTCATGGAGGTAATGTTGCATGGGCACTGTGAATGTATAATGTCATGCTTTACCATTTCTATCACACTTTTTTTTAGCTGCCCCCCCCCCCCCCCCCCCCATAAAGTGTATCCCCCTTTACAGGAAATGTTATTTGAGGGAAAAATTAATCCAAAGGATATACACAGACAGGGCAATACATACATATACTACATGGAAAAGATACTGAAGACTGCAGTGCCAAACACAACACAAAATTCTTTTGAGGCAATTTGCCAAACTGTATCCAAAGGATATATAATATCATTATGATGTACACAGGCAAGGTCAATAAAAAAAAATGAAAGATACAAATATAAACACATGCTTTTTTTCTCAGGTCTGTACACAAGGAAAAGATACTGAAGGCCTAAATATCAAACATATCCTAAAATTCTTTTGAGGCAATTTGCCAAGCTTGAAGCAAATATAACGTGACAATGCAGTCTGTCATTATTCGATAAATGCCACATTGAGTGTTCTGCCTAATAAAGTTGTTAAGATTTTAGACATCACATTTCATATCACACCACCTTCACTGGTGATGACAGTGAGATAAGTGTGGGTGTGTCCATCACAAGATGTAAGTAACATTGGAGTATTCCCTATCTTAAGATGCTTTTGTGATGCAATTGAATTCCTTACTTATTGTCTGCTGTGGCTTTGAGCTTTGCCTGTGGTGACGTTTATTGCTTTTAAGAACAAATCCTCTAAATGTCACATTAAAAATACATCCAGCAAATACACAGCTCAAAATACTCATGAAACTGCCAATAGAGAGCACTCAACAAAGGTACTAATCTTAGATCAAATAAAATTGTACTTGTATGCTTTTGGCTGAAGAGTTTATAAAGTGATATGAGGAAGTAACACACACATACACAGACAAACACAAACACACACACACATACACACACACAGATGTTTATTTGGCAGTGAACACAACCTACAGGTCTACAAATATAGATGAGACAAAAATGTCATGAAAGATTTTCTTGAGCTCCATCAAGTAAGATCATAGTTTTTTTTTTTCTGTGCACATCAACTTGTCTTTACCACTAAGAGCAGCAGAACGTTGAATGTACAACCTAATCATGGTATTCTTTTGTAATTTCTGCAAAAGTACATGAAATTACATGTAGTTACTTACCAACAAAAGACTACGTACTGAACTGTACAACAGTCTGACACGCGCTGGCACAATGTGTCATGTTACGTGCCCAATATGTGTTGATCAAAGAGCAAATGCTGAGCTCTTGAGTCGACTCCGTGGGAGGAAGAGTTTGGGGAAGGGTAAGCTGACACCTTGAAGCAAGAATATTTCCTATTCTGGGTGAAACTGATTCTTTCTCGGGTCAATTGTCAAGTTCCTGAATCTAAAAGACTCACATCAAACTCTTCACATCCTGTGTTCAAAAGTTGTCCTGCTCTTTGTTACATCCACTTGTGAATTGGAAACATGAAACAATATGTCAGATACTGTAAAAGTGGAAATTTTCGCGGTGTTGACATTTTCGCGCATTTCGCGCAAACCCAAAACTAGCGTGAAAATAAAAGCATGCAAAAATTTTTGCTTCCCATATGTTCCAGTAGTTGATGCCTTGATTCCGTGGAAATAAAAACATGTGAAACTCTTCTTACCCCGCCAAGCGTGAAAAATTAGTCGCGCAAAAATATCCACTTTTACAGTATTCAGGGATGTAAATTCACATGGAGTGGACAATGCATGCAAAAGACTCAGTCTACACTGTATACAAAGTGTACTACAATGTAACTGTATGTGTAGCCTGGACATGGCAATGATGAACTAAAGTTTGTGTAATGCTGTACTGTCAATTTATGTTTGGGTCAGGATCATAATTCTACTAATATCTTAGAAATAGCAAATCACTTGACACATACATCAAATGAAGGGGTTTAATGACGGGAACAGACTGTAGTGGGTCCAATAACCTAACATACCCAAGGAACCAAACAATCATAAACATGAATGGTAAACAGCTTTAAGGTTGTGGATAAAACCTGTGAACTCAGTGATACCAACGGTAGATTATGTTACTATTTAATGGCTTTTTATTAGTTTTGGAGTCTTCAAGGGACAGGTACATACACATCCCAGTACAGGCAACTTCACACTCATAGGTTCACACAGTACGTAATATACTGGTACAAATTCATGGCAACATATCATTTTACTTCTTTAGGTATTTATGGTTTATATGACAGTATAACGATAGTTGTTGTAGTATGCTCACATCTCACAATAAACTTCCATTTACAATAGATTCTCATGATTTAGGAACATATTAAGATTAGAGCCTGATCATCATGGTAGTCATCCACTACACTAGCAAAACAAAATTGTTTTTTTTAATGGTACTGATATGGCATGAGGTACAATCACACTGGCTAGAAAGAGCTGTATCTCATCATGTATTATGATTGCTTTGTGAAATATGCATCAATTATTAAAGTGCATCACCATCCAACATTTACCTAGTATCCTGTAATATCAATACTAAACCAAATATGAGACATTCTGTATTTTAGTGCATGTTTACATAGTAATAAAGGCTGCCATGGAAGGGGTAAAGGACATATCACTATGGCAACAAAGATGTCATAGCCTTGCTATTGAAATATTGGAAAGATAAAGCACCTACAATTATACAATCTTTCATATATTTATTAGGTTTCAACATGAGAGTAGATAAGATTAAGTATTTGCAAAATATGGTGGATGCTTATTTGTCATGCAAAAATAACTCACCTGCTACAACTATATTGTTGTAGAATTAGTCTGAAACACCACACCCATTTAATTTTAATGCATTTATATTCCATGCAGTAGTTTTCTTACACACACATACACACATAAGAACACATACTTTGCAAGGGCTGCCTATGAGCATATTTGCAAGCTAAATGATTCAATGTCTTGTGTTCCACACTACAAGGTCTCTTGAAAAAACACAATTTTAAAAATGATAAAGAGAAAACCCTGAATACTTCAAAAAGATCCCCCCCCCCCCAAAAAAAAAAACCCAACAACAACATACAAACAAAAAAAAAACAAAAACAAAAACAAAAACATAAGAAAACAAGACAATTGGGTTTTGGTATTAACCCATGTTACCAAGATATAATGGAAGGGTAGTGGAGTCATATGGTTTCAAACACAAATCTATGCCCATTTCAGCTCCTATGGCAATTACACACCTGTAATGTCATGGATGCAGTATGGCATTCAACATACATTTCCAATGTACATGTAACCTTCATCTGATAGCATAAATCCTTCCCTCTTTAAGTAACTGAAACATATCACACTAAATCGAAAAATGAAAGAAAATGAAATTACACACACACACATGCACAAATCTTTTCTCATGATTCAGAAAAAAAGGACAAATCATCTGGTAACCATCCTCAGACAAAATAATGCAAAACAAAACAAACCAATGAGCACAATACAAATCTAAAAGGTTTGAGATAACACAATCACACTTTACATTGTCATGCACATCTGATTCCATTAAATCCCATAATGCCTACAAATTTCAGCAGGAAAAATATAATTTCAATTAACAAATGAAGAAATAAAATAACAGGGAATATGCATAAGTTCTCCCTCGAGGCACATTATCTTTCAGAAGGCAATGAATGCAGAAAACGTCATTGTATATTGAATGTACTCATTCATTGCATTCTCATACCTTTGCTGCTAGGTGCAACATTGTGCCATGGCCTGGGTTGACTGTATTCAGCGCATCCATTAATTTGGCGTCCATCTTGGCATTACGACCTGAAAAAACAACAAAAAAAAAACAAAAAAAAAAATACACACAAATGAATAGTAACCAGCCATAAATCCAAGACACTAGATAAGATCGACACCTCTCCAACTTGCCCAAATGGCAATTCGTGCAAGTGCTTTACATTCAATGGGCTAATGTCTATATCATCAAATGGTAATAGCCTAAAGTGAATCTGTCACTGCCTCAAGCAAGTTGGGAAGTTGACTTGTTGTATATCACTCTTAGACCTATTCAATAGATAACTGACTCAGACACTGCATATTTGCATAGCATAATGTATATTATGCCAGTTTCTTCCTTCTACCATACAACCACCATAAAAGAACTATTACAGCCTGGTCTAACCATGGGCCAACATCGAGTAACTGTGATAAAAGGAAGTTCACACACATGTTCATGTATGATGATCCATTGACGATACACTACTGGTATAATGTCATATCATTATTACTATTAGAACCATTCACGAACAGAGACTTAAATGTTTGTAATCAAACAGAAAGTGGTAAAAAGGAAAGCAGTATGTACTAACCCAAAGAATGAAACTCACCTGAACAACGAGGATATTTGATTTTACAACAGGGAGGAAAATCACTGCCTCACACAGTGTAAGCCCCACATAAAAAGGTGGAGCGCACAGGATCTATTCAACCATACAAATATAGAGAGGATTCTATTGACAACTACCTGGGTTCCTAACATGACTGAATGCACAAACATAAAGGCACCAACCTCAGGTGACACGTGGCTACTTTAAAATCTTGTTTTTGAGACTGTCTGTACACAGGCTAGGCAAAAGAAAAGAAAAGTGATTCTGACGTGGGCATATAATTTATATCCATCTGCGATCATACTGAAGGTATAAGTACAACCGTGCAACAGCTCACTGAAGTTCCATGATGTCAAATTTTTCTACTCTTTAAACTGTCATCTATAGGTGTTTAAAGGATGGGGTAGGGTCATGATCCATTGACATCTGAACAAGTCTGAGTGGCAAGAGGCTGTTAGACATAGTACAATTACAACGAAAGTTTTAAAAATATACGCCCATGGTTTGTCACGAGTTATGTGTGGTGTTCTTCTAGAGTCATCTAAAGGGAACGTAAACCCAAAGAGCAATGTGGATGAGTGAAAGCAGCAACATTGGTAGAACACATCAGTGAAAGTTTGAGGAAAATCGGGCAATCGATGCAAAAGTTAAGAATTCTTAAAGTTTTGGTGTTGGAACCGCTGGATGAGGAGACTACTAGAGGTTATGACGTATGAGTGGACAACAATACAAAGAAAATATAAAGGAAATCCAACAAAAATTCACTTTTCTAGAATTATGAAAGGGCACTTGACTAACCGCTTTCAGAAAGCAGGGGGAATAATTGCTACCCTTAACATTATGTCAGTATCAAGTTGATGGAATTTGTAATTTTCATGAAAACTGAGTTTTTGTGGAATTTTCTTTATATTTTCTTTATATTGTTGTCCACTCATACGTCATATCTCTAGTAGTCTCCTCATCCAGCGGTTCCAATACAAAAACTTTGAAAATTCATAACTTTTGCATCAATTGTCTGATTTTCTTCAAACTTTCACTGATGTGTTCTACTAATGTTGCCGCTTTCACTCAATCCACATTGCTCTTTGGGTTTGCGTTCCCTTTAAGTCATTTCAAAAATAATCTGTGTATTTTGTTTGAAGCTTAAATACTTGAAAGTAACATATTTCATATTTATTCTACTTACAATGCTCCTTCTCTGAAAATTTATCTAGCCCACAAAGAGAAAAGAAAAAGAAAAAGAAAAAAGAGCCCCATCTGATCAAGTAAGCAAAGACTCAGTAGACATACATTGCAAGTATACAATATACATCCCTGACATGGCATCATGCTGGCCTTTCTTCAGCTGCTGAATCTACATCTGTACGATATATTTCTCATGTACTGTAAAACCTTTAAAGCAGACATTATCTGTGATGTACATAAATAACCTGAATAAGATTTCATTGAAATTACTAGATGCTGACCATGTCGCATTCACACTGAGCATGCATTCCTGAACGTGAATTTACAGTTAAAATCTCAACTAAATACCTACATGGATACATACACACAAAAATAACTGGTACATGTCAGAGAGAATGAAAAATTGTTCAATATCATCACCACAGCATTAACCATTATATTCCAGCCAAAATATTCAATCTTAAGATAAATCTCGGTAGGTTTTTCAATTAATGTTTTGTGATTATTATTTCTGTCTCTTACAATGTGTCACATTTTACTTGGAATTCAAACAGTAAAGTGATTAATCTTTATAGAATTAGGCAATCTTCTGGAAATGGCCTGTACAACTACAATGTATCTTCTGTCTGGTCCTGCTTTAATGGAGAGTTGGAAGAGAGAGAGACTCCCATCTCTCTTTATTGCATGAACCATCCACTGAATACAAACAGACCAGGGGCTGCTCTTCACGTCATGATAAAGCTAAACATTTAAGACAGTCAAATAACCAATTAGAAGCGGATAGAAGAATTTTAATTACCATGGACACACAAACACTTCAAAACAATCTACAGCCTTTTCTCCTTTGAAATGACAGTGATGACTGCTCATAATGATAGCTCACCGAAAGTGAAAACATGTCAGTAAGTAATCAATGTCACTGCCAGTCATGAAAAAAAAAAAGGACAATCAACTTCTACTCAAACCTATTGCTTCTTTGGCTGTGCTAACAAACAAACTCTTGATGAATAGCTCAAAGTGTTTATCGGTACTTAAAACTCTAATTTACTCTCAGAATCTAGTATACACAATCACATGCTCATACTTAATTGTTTACTGATATTCAGTGAACTATTCATGCATAGATATGACAGTAATGACTCGACCCCATGATGGTTGAGTGACAATATACTGTACGGCAGTAGTACAGAAACGGTATTAATGCATCTCATAATAAAATAAAAAAATCCTGTAACTTCATTCAAATTGCTGTTTATGAAATTGTGAAGGAACTCTAGAGTACATTGTAGACCTTTCTATAACAATGTTTGAATAATATTTGTACTTTCACACTTATCACTGCTCTGGCCTGACAAACGGAAAGTGTTGGTGACTCTAGTCATGTGAATGTTCCTTGGCAGAACCCCAAATCCTTTCACATTAAGTATCATTCTGGCCTAACTCAAGGGAAGTGTTGGCAATCTCATAATAAAATAATGAATGTTTTTGGCCAAACTCCAATCACACACCTTGAAATATATATGTGTAAAGACACTTAATTCTGTGAATAGCCACATACATTGTGTATATAGTTGGATTCCCCCCCCCCCCCCCCGAGCTTTGGTACCATATGAAAGGATTTTACTATTGGAGAGGTTTAGGTTCTGAGTGATGAGACTAGAAACTCAGTGTCAAAGTAGCATTTATTCTGTCATTCCTCGAATTCTGATCTTGATTTGGATAAGAACATATTGTGAATTCATCAGTCATTCTCTAAATAATAAAAACACTGTCACAGGAGCAGCACAGAAAAGAAAAATCAATATTCAGAAAGAAACAAGTCTACAAATCATACTTTAGACTTAAGTAAAGAATCTTTCCATTTAGACAGGAAAAATGCAATGTGATCTATGGGATCACAAATTACCCAGTTACATGTACTGGGTAGTCAGTAGCCACATACAAAAAGCTTAAACTAGGCAATGAGGTGAGATTAAAACAATCTATTATTTGCCTTGATTGCCTTTGGTGTTCACTCATCATTATGATAAGCCGATCTACAAAAAAAAATCTGATTCATCAACTTGATTGCAGAATTGCCAACAAGAGTTTAAATTGGTTGTGATAGGTGTTCAAATCTATTTTAAATTTATAATCAATTTCTCACTGGTTCCAAAAGATGATTTTAACCTGCCCACAATTTACTCAAGTACAGGTACCCTATCATGACCCAACATTTCAATTTGATGAATTCAAGGAGACAAAAATTGTAAATGATATCGTCATCAACTCCTTTTAAGTTGCTGACATTTCTGGGTTTACTGGAGCACAGCAATCCTGACACACATATGTACCTGAGAGACTAGTAGCATCTCTGCTACAATTACTGTGGAGCTGTTGTAGCTCTGTGGATAAAACAATGGACTGCCAATCCGATGTCCATGGCTTGAGTCCTGTGGCTATTTATGGCAGTTTTGCCAGTAAGGAAGGCATTTTATCATCCTTGTTTAGTCCTTCAGAGGGGAGTGAAAGATATCAGTCCTGGGGTTGCTTGCTTACAAGTATTCATTGCTTCCTTGGCTGCCACATAAAACTAATCATAATTCAAATCACAAATCACAACACACTTTAGCAGAAGTATTTGTGATCTAACGATGAGGTAGTAAGATCCCAATGAATCATGACTTACAGTAACTGACCATTTCCTGACAGCAATACAATCACCTTAATGTCAATGAACTCATGTTACCTACTGTTTGTATAATGCACAGCCATGGTACGTTTGAAACCCTTTGCACATGCCACACAGACAGAACTGCATATTCAGATTTCTATAATGCCAACTATGCCAATCGCTATCTCTGTGCCAAGCCATGCCTGTAAGCAGAGTAGCTTACCTTCAATAACCACTTGTGTATTCGTTACACAAGAAAGGAGTAACAGGACAGAGTTAATTATCAAGTACTAACAGTAAAACCAGGAATATTTACAAGAAACTTAATTGAACTGAAGCCAATGACTTTCTTCACCGCAAAATGGTGACTGCCATTCAATTCATTGTGCGAAGATAACAATTTTCTTTCACATGCATTTTACTTTTGCAAATCTTGACTCCTCAACAAATTTGCAAATTTCTGGTTTTACTGTTAATACACTGTACAGATCTCTACATGCCTGTGACAAGTACATTATACATTGTAATTCTGCATGTGAATCAGAGTAATAAAAACCCTGTTCCTTAATACATGTACATGGCATTTTATTGTCAAGTGCTTTATTGACGCAGGTACCTTGAGCATGGAATATGAACCATACTTACACTAGCTACATAATGCAAGGCCAGTGTGGATAAACAGTGAATCCACACATATATATCATGGCCAACTTATCCTTTTAAGTTTTGATTATACTCCATAAGACAATTGGTATAATATGGAGTCTATACTTATGTATTTTAGGAATTCAACTTAGCGATTTCAGATGTCTCGATAGTCCAAGAGAATCCACACCCAATCAAGAACATATGATCCACAGAATCTTTCTTTCTTTTTTTCTGGTTCAGTCTGCCTCCTTCAAACTTGAAGATTCTTGCAAACTTTGGATGTGTGTGCGAGTAAGAGCAGTCCAGGGACTTATCCACTGCTTTCCAGTGCAGTTTCAGTGCTTAGTGGAAGGATGTTTCATGTTCTTTGTGTTCTGGGGGAGAAAGACATTTTGCAGTGTTCTGTTCTGGAGCGTGGTACAACATATCTTTGTGCATGGAGAGCTCTTGTAGGCATGGCAACCAGAGTGATGTAGGACTGGGTTGGGAAGTTTATGCAGTGATGGTGGAGTTTGTACATATATCATTGTGAGTCTGGACTCTTCTCTATGCTGATGGAGGGAAGGCAATTGAAGCTCTTCCAGCATCGATTGCACACTGGATGTGTTGTGTTACCTGTTCAGTGTGAATCTGGCTGCTCGTCTTTGGACCATTTCTAGTTGTTGTGGGTCCCACACTGTAGCTCTGTATTCCACAAGAGGGTGGACGAGAGTTTTGTAGGCTATTGTTTTCAGTCCTGTGGACTAGATGCGCAAGTTGCATCAGAGAAAGGCAAGAGTGCTGCAAGAATGATGTCGATGTGCTGGTTCCATTTCAGGTCAGGTGTAATTGTGATCCCGAGGTATTTTGTTGAGTTGACAGCACTAAGGGTAGTGTTATTCGGAGTGTACTTGTGCTGTATCTTGTTCCTTTTCCTGGAGATTGTTATCATTTCACAATTTTGTGAGTTCAGTTCATCATCCATGTGGAAACCCATTTTCCAAACTTGGTGAGGTCATCCTGGAGCTGTTGACCTCACACGATGGTGGTTCTTCTGAGGTAGATGATGCTATCATCTGCAAAGAGCCGTTACTGTTGAACAAAGCATTCTTTCATCACCTTCAATACAATAGTGGCAATATAGAACCTACAGTACATTTTGTATCGGATAAGAAAAGAAATACAAATGACACCAAGATTACAGCTATTTGCTGTTAGCCTCTAACATAGTTACTAGACACTTCTTCTACTCCCTCTACTTCAGTACTCGACAGGATCCATCACTCTAAATGTAGCAGGCTGTGTGAAGGCAGGCTGAGCTTTAATCCCAGGGCGCTCCTTCACATAGTTACACTGTGGGAGTGCCCCAAGTCAACAGAGTGGTGTTTCTTAAGCACCTCTAAAAGTGTCCTATTTTGCCAGCAAATGGCATACTTTTAAACAATACATACATTCCGTATCTAATTCATACCCGTTGTGCACTTGCTCATTTCTAGATTGATTCCATCTTATGGTCTTGAAAAGATGTTTTTGTACGAGTTCATCTCCATATCCCCCGTTCCTTCCTTGGTTTTGCGAAACAACCTTTGTGAGGCACATTGGGCATTGGCGACATGAATATGCATGAAAGTCACAATGTTTTTAGCCTTTGGACAAGGCCCTTACACGGTGTAGTGGCAAGCGAAAGGGCTTCGATTGAAACGTGCCAAGCAGAGAGCGACCAGGCGCCACAAGATGTCGCGCAGCAAGATCAGTGCCTGGTCAAAAGGCCACACTGCTACCGGCTTAGCATGCACTGGGACTTATCTGATCTAACTGTATGACAGCAGACCGCTCCCCGTGCATAAATATAATTGTAAAGTATTTGATTTATTTATTTTCTGAGATATCAATTTCATGTAAAGTATTACGCAGATGAAGGCGCAAATATTCAAATGTGAATGACGCGCTTCTCAAACACAATTCAACAACAACAACACATTTTATATGCAAAGGTTTCAAATCTGTCGTAAGGATTTTGAGCAGTTGCCGTTCTCACAGATTCCTCTTGATCGAATCATTTAAAGTCATCAATTTGGACAGGAATGGACTACACTGGAGGAACCAAATGTTCAATGTCTTCTGATTGCACTTCAACCGTGTATTAAAATTGAAGCAATTTTTAGCATTTAAGTTGGAATTTATGCGCAATACTACCCCATATGAGACCCAAAACCTGTATTATCCGTCAGCTGGTTAGGCCGTCGGGGCTGGTTGCAGTTGTACTCGCAGCAGTTGAGTGTATCAACAAATAAGCACTCCTGGCCTGGAGGCTGGAGCGGTGTATTAAAGTTTAGGAGAAGTCTACAGTAGGGCCTATACATGTACACATACGACAAGGCCTACAAATGTATACTTGCGTGACCCGCACCTCGTCATAGTTAATGTTTGCACATATTTGAATCACATTTCGCCACTGAAATTCTTTGAAATCCAACTCACATACAGGAAAACTGCTGAAAATTCCAATGGAATCACAAGTTCACTGAACGATATCGAAAATTTGCAGCTATCATCGTCAAACGCGAACGATGCGAAAAAGTTGCGCTCTAAGGAAGGGGCCCGCAACTCGTCACCCGCGCTCCCATAGACAAAGCACGTAAAAGACGTGTGCGGGTGACCGCCATGCTCCCATAGACATACACGTAAAAGATGCTTGCGGGGACAGTGGTGATACTTATAACACGTATTCCGATTGAAATTTCAGATTTTCGCGAAAAACTGTTCGGTTTTCACCACAATTTGCTTGGTTGTGGTAGCCCTGCCAAGTTTCAAGTGTACTGAACACAGTTCCGGGCATAAATTTTTGTTTAGTGTGCTTAAAACAATTTTAAGCGGGGTTACAGTATTCAGGCCCCTGACGAGGTGCGGGCACCTCACTACTACTATACTAGGTACACGTACTATAGGCGCCTGCCCCCGGGAAAGGCCGAGACTTCACCAGCATCGGCGGGTGGGTCCTCAACCCACCCGCCGACGGGAATGGCGTAACCCTGCATTTCGGTGCAGGAGTAGGCAGGCGACATCTATTTTCCCTAAAACCATCCCCTTTCTCCTTCTGTGATTATCCGATTTGTAAATCAAATATTAATGATAAACATAATAGATAATAAGACTTCTGTAAATAATTAGTATGGTAGGTGTGCAACCCACCGACCGGGTGCATAACGACCGACCGCGCATTATAATGGCATTGCGCGTACAGAAAGAAAATGTACACATGGGACTACGCGCAACGGTGTTCGATTCTTCACTGGGCTACGCTACCGAGTAAAATGAGGCGAAAACAAATAAGTATTCCCTCTAGATTAACGAAATTTAGCAAAATCGAATAAGATTTATCGTGTAACTACATATAACTAGGCCGGCAGTGGCCTACCTTTGCTGACTCGTTGTTAGATGTAGAGTATCCTTCCGTAATAAATTTGACGATTTTGACCGCAAAATTGTCACCGCCGCTTGTACGATCGTGCACACACGTTTAATACACATACACATTGACATGATTATTTTGTCGCCCGCTACGACCGTACGAGTTGAAGCAGAAATGAGAAATGAATGTGAAAAAACAAACCGACTCATCTAATTTATTTCAATTACGATGAAAAGTTTCCTAATGAAAATCAATTCAAATTCATCAAACAGTCCTTCAAAAATAATATCGAAGGATTCAAAATATATTCAAATATTATTGGGGAAAAAATGACAGCTAGAAAAAAACAGCGGCCTGTCGAAAAAAACGCATTTAAGTGCCCTTTATACGTATTGTCAGGGTGGTCGGTTGAAATGAGCAGGGCAACTGAGTGCGGAAAAAATGAGACCCCACGCGTTCGAAGCCGCCATCTAAAGCGCGTACCTCAGATCGCATTTTCAGTGCGCGCTTGTGAATCCGGAGTATTTTCTCCACACGTGAGTAAAATTTCAGGCAAACTGTGAGATTTTTCACGTTTCTATTGATAGAAAAACGTTAGGTGGCCGGTATTATGAACACCCAACCATTATACTAGAATATCTAATGTGGGAATTGTAGTTACGGTAAATTTAAGTGATTATTCAAATAAATATACATTTTGGAGCAAATTGCCCACCTGTCAGAGAGCTCCATAAATCTAAAAGAATAACAACAACACGTATTTGTACAGCGTCAGTCAGTGACGTGACGAAATCAGCTCGCCAGATGCTGATGCATGATGCTGATGCATGATGCTGATGCTGCTTGCTGGAGTGGAGACGCACCGGGGCGGACCATGAGCAGCTACCGGCAGGTCTGCGGGGGATTCGGGAAGTGGGGCCTCCTCAGGCCCCAATACTCACCTGCTTTTTGTTTCGGTGAGTGGGCATCGATTGCAAGACGAATGACATCTGTTCGTCCACTTTCTACAGCCATCCGAACTTGCTGTAAAGTTCCTTCCATGGCATACAGTATGGCGCAATGTGCACAGACGACAAATCCTTTGCAAAAGATTATGCAGATACCGGTACTTTTCCCCTTCCAGCAGCACTTCACTTCGTCTCTACCTGATACGCGATGCGTGGAGATCAATACGTGGCCGCCGTACCTTTGGTGCGAAAACGTATACGACGCACTGAAGCGAGTGCAGTGGAGCAGGGTTGTTCAGTAGTGGTACGCGGTACGACAGTACGACTACGCAGTGTGTACGCAACGAGAACGGTAGGCTGGCATTAGGCTTGTTAAACAGTCTTTTTAATTTTGAGAGATATATTCCTCTGTTAAATATTTATTCCTTGATATGTTTTAATACAAGAAACCAATTTGATAATTCAATATCAAAAATATTTGATTACTTAATATAAAAATTAGAATTGATTGAAATTGATGTTTCTTATTTATTCAAACTCGGTGAAGTAGGCCAGTAAATTCTCAATTTCGCAACCAACTTACAGACACAGAACGTGTAGCATGGGACTCTTGCCTAGGCCTACGACTTGAAATTGTCTAGCTACGACTCCCGAGATCGCACCTGAGTCGAAATAGAACCGCTGCAGTCTTCAGTAATATTTGCGTAGTTTTACTTCACAACCTGATGAAGGCTGGTTTCCATTTGTAAGTGTACAAATTAGAAAATGTCTATCTTGCGGAATATTGTTAAGTCATCTATCGATTGTGTCCGTGTCACACATCATGGCTCTCGGTTGGCACGCCAGCCCTTTCGCCTGCTTTCTACGGAATTGAAGGAACGAATCGACGGGCTGGTTCAGGCGCAAAAAGTTGTCGTGTTCATGAAAGGAGTACCTGAAGAACCTAGGTGTGGGTTCAGTAATGCGGTGGTACAAATTTTGAGAATGCACGGTGTTGATGAATATGGCAGCCATGACATCCTAGAAGATGAGGACTTACGGCAGGGTAAGTTCTAATGATTGTTCCTGTTTCCTCATTTTGTCATGTTGACATGTAGATTTGAATCTAGATGTTAGTAGTTCGAGCTCTCTACTCTCCTAACAATATTTATAATCCTTATTGTTAGCTTCCCTTGTAGTTGGAAACAGAAATCATATTACATTGAAAGTGTCTGTTTCCGTTTTAGTGTGGCATGTCTAACATGTGATGTCATGATGTCGACTTCATTGGACAGGATCTTTGATGTAAATCATTGTACATTTGGTGTTGTGTGTGAGAGAGAAAAAGAATATTGACTTTGTAACACCACTATTTATCATGACTTTGTGTTTTATTTTACCGAATAAATGGACCAAATTTGCTTCTATCAATCAATCAATCAATCAATTATATACTTCACACTCAGTTTTACAGGCACCGAGCGAGTATAAGGCAGATATTTAAGTGGCAGCAGTGGACTTTCCATTCACAAGAGGTAGACTAGATCTATTTAACTTAACAAATAGCTAAAAAGGTCTGATTGTGTTATACAGCATTATTATCATAATGTTATCTCACAACATTGTGTCACACCATTAAAGATGATATCAGATATCAGCCATCTGTGTAATTAAAGGGAAGATAAACCCCAAGAGCAATGTGGATTGAGTGAAAGCAGCAGCATTAGTAGAACACATCAGTGAAAGCAGAGACTCCAACCCAAGCGCCTTCTGATCTGGAGATTCTCCCGCCTGAAACCCCTAGCAAACGGGAGACTCCAAGTTGATGTGTGAGAAGCGCGAAGTTCCTAGGATTCTAGATGTTCTCTGGTGCTATCAAAGGCTTGTTTTTTCAACATACGATAGAAATAAGTAAGAAATCCTTTCCACCGGGAGACACAGAGCCAGGGCGGGAGAAATCAAATCTCAAACGGGAGAACGGGAGATTGTGCAAAAATGGGCTTTCGGCGGGAGATCTCCCGTCGAAAACGGGAGAGTTGGAGTCTCTGTGAAAGTTTGAACAAAATCGGACAATCGATGCAAAAGTTATGAATTTTTAAAGTTATGGTGTTGGAACCGCTGGATGAGGAGACTACTAAAGGTTATGACGTATGAGTGGACAACAATACCAAGAAAATATAAAGAAAATACTACAAAAATCCATTTTTCATGAAATTTACAAATTCCATCAACTTGATATTTACATATGTTAAGGGTAGCAATTTATTCCCCCTGCTTTCTGAAAGCGGTTGGTCCATTGCTCTTTCATAGTTCTAGAGAAGTGAATTTTTGTTGAATTTCCTTTATATTTTCTTTGTATTGTTGTCCACTCATACGTCATATCCTCTAGTAGTCTCCTCATCCAGCGGTTCCAACACCAAAATTTTAAATATTCATAACTTTTGCATCGATTGTCCGATTTTCCTCAAACTTTCACGGATGTGTTGTACTTATTTTGCTGCTTTCACTCAATCCACATTGCTCTTTGGGTTTACCTTCCCTTTAAGTAAAAATGGATTATTTAGATTAATCCAGCAGTGGATTTGCTGAATATGGACCATGTCAATGTGTCTTGTTTACCAGTATTTTAACTCTTGTGCTTAATTGTTCTTTCCTGAAACACACACATTAGGTATCAAGGAATACACAGAATGGCCCACGATTCCACAGGTATTCGTGGATGGGGAGTTTGTAGGCGGCTGTGACATCATGATCCAGATGCACCAGAATGGTGACCTGATCGAAGAGCTGAAGAAAATAGGGATCAGGTCTGCGCTGCTGGATGTACCCAAGGAAGATGAACCGTCAAAGTGATGATGGGAGAACATTCAAGATTATTCAACAATTGAAAGACTGAGAATGTTCTGTATCACTAGTGTAGGCTATGTGTGTGGAGACATTTGATTCAAGAGTGGCATTCACTATATATAGTCTGCTTTCTGTGATGTAGGAGGTTGGATTACAGGAACCTGATCATAGCCTGTAAAGACTTGATCGCTATTCAATGATGAAGAAGTGGAGAACAGGCCCAACTTTTACTTCACACTGAATGGGGTGCACTTGATTGCATCAGAGGTTATGGCTGTGTTCTGTCAGAAGCATATTATATCATATCAATATTTACTCCTTACATGTTGGTTTTACATATTAATGTGTCATTATATTAGAGTGTGCTGGTCATTTCAACTTATTACCTGTGATCTGTCTTTAAAGTGACAGCATTCTTTCATCAGATCGTTTTCTAAAACAGTAAAAACACTAACAACACATCCAACATCTATGCTGATATACAATGTGATAGAAGTTCATCAATTGAAATAGATTCTTGAAAAAAAAATGGATGCATTGTTTAATTGAAGTTTAAAATGAAGGCATGAAGATGAATCATTTTGTGGGGGGCGGGGAGAGATATTCTGCAAGCAACTGAAGACTACTGACATTTTGAAAACTACGCATACTTCACAGCACTCAACTTTTCACTCCTGAATTGTATCTAACCCTCCTATAGTGACGATGTATGTTTATGTCAGGTCTGGTCACAGGACTATGATGTCGCTTTTGTATGATTCCTTTGAGTATGGAATATCACTAAGTGCACTTTTTCTTGAAAGAAAAATGTCCTTTTGATTCTACTTGGTATGCACCAATGGCCTTCTGGTTGGATACTCCAGCTAAGATTTTTTTTTAAAAAGGAAAGAAAGTCAAACTGTCAGTGAAGTGAAGTGCAGTGGATGGGGGTCACAATTCTAGAAACATCATGATCATATGACCAAATAGTCTCGTTAGCACAATGTCAAACTGACATTAAAGTACATATTGTTTGCCTGATTTTGCTCAAAATTCAGTGATTTGTTACCAGTGGCCATTAAATATGGTCAGAGCAACTTTCTAGTTAAGTCATATTCATGAATCTCAAACCCAGTGTTGTATTCCTTGTAAGGCCATCTGCAAGCTTTTTGTGGTGTGTTTGATTTGCGTAGCTTGTCACTATTTGCATGAACAGCATATCACATATCACACTATCTGATGAATAATCAAAATCTCTTATTTAAAGTGCTTTATTGTTAATTTGGGTATTGTCATCAGACAAGACAAGGTGTCTGTTCTTTACAAATGGAAACTTGCTGATACAGTAGTCATGGTTGTTGGAAAGACGATGGTAGCCGAGCTATCCATTCAGGTAAAGGCAAAACATAGTTCTGGTAGGCCTACAAAATTGTCAATTTCGCTCCAAAACATACACGTATGCCTAAGAAATGTGTGGAATAACGCCGTAATAACAAGATATTCGTTGGGTAACGACGAAAATGCGAAATATTAGCCAAAAATGTTTGCATCTCAGAACTTACCCGATCGGGGTCAAGCTAACTCGGACTCGGGGACAACTCGGCCTCACTCTGATGGTGGGGCCGAGTTGTCCCTCTGGATTGTACATTGTTATACTATGGGAGCGCTTCGCGTTCTGGCTGGTCGCAGTTATGGGCCGAGTTGATTCAAAGTCAAAGAACCTCTTTGGCGCGCCTATAAAATGAATGTGCGCCTAGGTATAGATTATGGTGATCACGAACTGCGTATAGATTGTTTGAAATAGGACCGCGTTAGGGCCGAGACCGAGTTAACCTGGCTCCTTCTGGAATAAAAGTCGGTATACAGACTTTTATTTTTGATCTCAAAATACTCCGAAACAACTCGTCATCCCGGCAAATCGCGTCAGCCAGGTAAGTTTCCTGGTAGACTCTTTCGATATATTGCGAACAAATATGAAATGGTGCAAGACGGGTTCTCAAATTCTTTCCAGAACTATGTTTTCACTTTAAATTGTTTGTTCCAGATCTATCTTACTGATTTCTGGTAATCATGATTCATCTGCAAATTTTGTTTGATACCGTATTTATTTTCATGGATTGCTTACTCGCAGAAGATATATCTGAACCAACAATTTGAGAAATAATTACAAAGCACAACTGTATGTACACTGTTTTCCGCAATATGCAATCATTTTCAACACTTGTGGAGGCAGTTGCTTGTTACAACAATGGGTGAAATTGAAAAGGATACCATCAGTGTAACCGTACTAAGGTTTTATTTTCCACCCTGTGATATTTGTTGACTTGCTAAATTCTATGAGAGTCCTAGATTAGGACAATCGTGGGGATCATTAGCAGTGATGTGTGTGTAGAAGCTCCTTCAAACATGAGAGCATGACCAAAGTGGTAGTAAAATGATTTGTGTAAGACAACCAATGTATCAAGAAGATTTTTGTCATGATAGGCGTGAATCTCAAGGTGATACAGTGTATAACAATAGATGTGCAGGCAGCGATGCTAGGAAAGCCTTTGTACAGGAGATTTGCATCCAAGCTGATGTATCAATGGAAAGATGACTTTTAAAGGTTTGCATAGATCATCTTCATGAACACCAGATGCTTGTTCTTACACATTGCTATAGTGTTGTATTAAACTTCCTCTCAGTGAGATATAATGATGACAAATACCAGCCCTTAATTCTCCATTTCCTTTATTTTTTTAATGCTTCTAGTCTTTTGTGGATAGCAAAAAGCACAAATATAATGTATTTCCTGTTACCTTCATGTCTTTATCAAAATGCTATTTCCCTGTCAGGAAGGTCAATGTTATATTGTTTTTGCAAGATTCCTGTCAGAGTATGATGATGCTCTTAAAAATGGCTTACCTATGCAAATACATGTTGTACATCATGTATGTCTAAATTAACGTTCAAGTTGGACCCTGGTGTCAGTGGATTAAAAAGAAAGTTTACATAAAATACATATATGTAATGCATATTGATGTATTTGTATTGGTGCCATGTTAGTGCAGAGTACAGTGTATTTTTTTTTCTCAGACAGCAAAGTTTTGTACACCGTACATGTACTAGCCTTTTGCAAAGGCAGCTCGCTATAATTTCAGCACACGCACGCAGAGAGCAATGGACTCGCGCACACACAGACTGGCAAGCTGCCTTTGCAAAAGGTTATACAATGTACTTGTACATGTATGTAGCTGGTATATGGCACTTGCTCTGTCATGTTGCACAAAATTTCATGAATGCCTTGGCAGCAAATCATTTTGCTATCTGATAGACTGCATATTTTAAATCTTGTGTCCGTCTTCCTCTCCCATTCCTTACTTTCCTAGACAGTTTGGCAGTGTATACAGGTTGATTGATACTTTCAGCACATAAATTTGTGAGCACTGATGTGTCACTGAACGTTCAGAGTTTTTCCTCTCTCCTGTTCATGGGTATATTACTTCAAACACTCAAAGAACACTTGAATGCAGAATTTAGAACTCATTAATGTAACCCCACTATGAAGCATATGACAGGTTTCATCTGTCCGTTCAAGTGCTGTCTCGTGTATGTCAGCCAAAACATGTTATCATTGTAAATGCCATATCAGAGATGTGAAAATGGTGTGATTTGGCAGTCCAGCCTTTCAATGAATTAGACACGAGTGTCATATGAACTACTACAGAAGTCATCAAAGGCGGAACCAGGAATAAAATTGGGAATGCCTGCATGATGAACGCTGATCTTTAACACTGGTGTACTTGTCTATGGAGTTTGTGTCAGTATTGCATTTTTTAATTTTTTTATTTTATTTATTTATTTATTTATTTTATTTATTTATTTATTATTATTTTTTTTTTTTTTTTTATTTTTTTTTTTTTTTTTGGGGGGGGGGTTCTGATTGTTGTATGCTGTAAAATTTAAGTCTTTTGTAAGACTCAAAAACAAAATTACCTGGTACCCTATTATATCATTATACATGCAAACATACTCGATCTGTGAGACCAAGTCAACTGTTATGATTTAGATTTGCTTTGTTTGTGTAATGTTATTTTTTTTAAAGAACTTAATTGACAATGAAAAACACAACCTATCTCCAGCATATTTTTCCCCCAAGGATCTAATTAGAGAGAAATTATTCTAAATGTACTACAGTAGAATATTCCTTGCCTATTGTGATGCAGGATAAGTTGACCAGCAATACAGAATTAATACAATCATAAAGCTTGTTTGAAATCTCATACTTAAAACAGATTCACAATTTTGGACCATCTACATGTACTATGCAATTTTTGATATTTTCTTTTGATAGCAAATTTGGAAGACAAAGGTCGAAGGAAACTAATTTTAATGGTTAGTAATGTCCCTGTATCTACACCGTCTTATAATTGTGGCTCGTGTCATTTACAGGATTTTTTCAGAGAACATATTCTCTCACTTAAAGCAACAAATGGCAAACACCAGCAGGATGTCAGACACTTTGCAATCAGATCATGCACACACTCACAATTTCAATGTTCACATCCCTGGACTAATCTCAATAGGCAAAAAAAAAAAGTCTGGTATTAACTTTTACATTCCTGGCTGCAAACTAAATCATCCCAAATTCCTTTGTGCATTATGAACCTTATGTTAACATCATATTGGTGTACTTACACCACTGTCTCTCGATTCTTAGTGAAGTAATGGTTAAACATCCAAGGAATATCTTTGGTTGGTGTGTGTCTGGTCAGTAGGAATGCACTCTTAGAGCAGGCCACACTATTAAAGAAGGTACTCACAATCATGTATGATCCAAACACACACACACATGCAATCACATATGATCCAAACACACACACACACATGTGATATGTATGATCTAAGTGCACACACACACACACATGCAATCATGTATGATCCAAACACACACACACACACACACACATGCAATCATGTATGATCCAAACACACACACACACACATACTTGCATCCACAATGTGAAATACATGTACACCACACATAGGATTTTTGTAGAGCACATACTGCAAATAGGCACTCGTTGAACAGAATACATAGTTCAGAATTTCACTTAAATTAGATAATATTGCACTTCAGTTTAGTGACAAAAATAATCAGGTATATGTTTCAATGACAGCATGCACACAAATGTTATAGAACTTTGACAAGTTTCTCTATACAACAGTTTTACGCATAATCTGCTCATTATCACTCTACACAAGAGGTCTAAAAACATCTTTGCAACAGTTTAAGATATATCAACTCTACTATAACTTACTCTTCCTGCTCTGAATGAAACTCAGAAGCAGTGAAAGAAAACTCACACAATGTGAGAGTTACAACCGGAATGTTGACTACCTATGGTAGGAAAACTTTTACTAAACCTTGAAGAGAATCAGATGTTCTTTATACAGTGTACTCCCATTATAACGAACAAGGTTAGAACGAAGTTTCACTTACAAGAATGTAAAAATTCGGGCCACAACGTTATCCACTCTGTGCTTTTTTATTGTTTATTTGTTTGGTTATAACGAAATATTGATATAACGAAAGAAAACTGCCGGTCCCAAGGACTGTGATATAAGGGGAGTCCACTGTATCCCAATAATGACTTCATACCAGCCATGACCCTCTTCCCCCCCCCCCCCCCACCCCCAAAAAAAAAGAAAAAAAAAGAGACATTTTAAAAACAAAGATCACTGGTAGCAAGGTAGTCATTAAACAATCCTCACAACAATTAAATAATGTGCAGTGAATACGGGAACTCAACAGCATGTAAAAACATGAAGTAGACTTCTGTAGAGTCGGGCTACAGAAATACATTTCAGTGCATGTTACAGGTAAGGGTCAATGGCTGATAAGAGAGAATGTGATCATGAATCACAATAATAGTAAAATGAACCTTTAATATATATTTTATTACCTTCAGTCTTGTCACACTTTCTTTAATTTGCCACTTAACAACAATCAATGGCCTGGAAAATTACAAGATTTGCATTTATTACATATGTTTGTAGTAGAGGGTTTTTGTAACTTCCTTTTGCATCTATTCCTAGGTGTGCATTTCACATTCATTCTTCTTTGTCTTGCAAAATGAAATTCCATTGTTTGTTTTAAAATGGTCTCTTCATGAAAGGAGCTTTCATTTTTTTTTAATCAACCATCATATCTTAATACCCTTAGCCAAGCTCCATACTAAGTATGCTAGCCTTCATGCAATAGCTATTAACAACATTCAGAAAAGAAGATACTTTAACGTGACAACAACCTTGTTTAACTTCCAGTCTACATTGGTGGTAATAGCTTTGTTATCATGTTCATAGTGCTTCTTATCTATGACCTGAAAAAACAAAAAACATAACATAATCAATAACTGAATGCACGCACTTCTTAACTTGAAATCATCTCTACCTTAGATATCTAAAATTGTCAACCAGTATTGTAATTTTTTCAATATTTGTTTCCATTTTTGTTCAATGATAAGATTTAACAAGACAAAATTTTGCAATTGTATATAGCAGCAAATTCCTTTAAGTACAATGGAATGCAGAGAAATGTCACAAAACCCCTCAATATGCGGTAAAATGTCACTTTACAGTCCATCTGTATACATCTGTATGATGCAACAACCCTACAAGATTATGACTGCAATGACTTTGTGAGCTTTCATTCATTGTTGTTGCCAACATAATTGCCAACATAAATCATGAGATCTTGTGAAAGAAACCAAACATCCTCTTTGAAATGTGTGCATTCACACAGAATACTTTCAGCTCACTGGACAGAACACACTACCAGTACAGGATAGCAAGGTGTACCACAATTTAATCTAACCAATGGGATGTGCCTGGCAGTTCTTTGTCCAAGCTATGAGGGCGCTTCTCTGAAACACTGCACTGCAGAGCAAGAAGTCACCAACAGTGAAAGGAGTCACAGCAAGACTTCCTTGGTCAGATGTTTGGCTATCTAAGAAGTTGGGCGATCTTGGCAGTCTTGAAGTCTGACCTCTGCTGCACAAATGACATGACCACCGATCTGTCCAGACCACCCTGCAACACAAAACAAACATTTTTATTTTTATTTTTTTTAAATCAGGCTGCCCTATTACAACTTTACTAAAAATAAAAGAGGTTTTCACTGCACTGAACATAGAATATTTAATGACTCTACATGGCTACTTGGTAATGTTGATCTCTGACCCCTAACCTTTCTGACAAAATACCCAAATATGCTCCGTAGTGGTTAACCTGTCATAGTTTAATCCTTTTACTAACATTGCATGGATATCTGGTTTATTTCTTTGTGTTAGACACTAACAGTGTAACATTTGAGTTGGACTTTTACTTCGACTCCTGGCATCTAATAAAAATATCTCAGATGATTTCGTTGCAACAAATACTTGCACAAGGTTTCTAGGATTGTGTAAGATAAGCTTAGAGGTGTTGCAAGAGCAGAAAGTAGTTCTGTCATTGTTGTATCATTGTTAATGCTTAAACAAATTTGATTCAGATTTCATCAAACATAACTTTCATCAAATACATAGCTGAAAGTGATAATAAAGATTCAACTTTTAATTTTGCCCTTCAGAAGATCTTTCTCCTAACCGGGCAAAAGAATTCTTGTGTCACTGCATATTCTTTACTTGTATCTAGGCAACAATGTCCAGTACAAGCTCCACTGACATTGTGCACTACTAGTTTTTGTTTTGTTTTGTTCCTTTGTTTTTATTTTAATATAAGTTTTGGGTACTGTGTTTATTCCTCAAGATGTGATGAGGCTGAAGGATCAAGACACGTTATCATGTGACTTACCAGCTGATCACCAGTGATCACCTGACGTAGATTCTCTGGTGCTACAACAAGTAGGTTGCACAGTGCATGCAGCATTTCAAACAGAGTGTTGACTACAGGCACCTATAGAAAGGAATCACGCATTTGAAAAAAAACTAGATATATCGCTACGGCGACTGATATGCCTCCGCCATAATGCATGGTTCTCCTAATAGGTCTATAGTACAATGTCTTGACAATGTGTGATGACAGTTTCACACAATTGGCAAAATATTAAAATGACAGGTTTGCCACAAATGTGCTGAATGTTCACTTTCCTAGAACTAGGTTCAATTGGATGAATGATTAAAATGTCAGAGTGCAGGTATTTGGGGAACTGATGATTTTTACTTGACTTTTGACCCTTTTATAAGTTTATGCATTGAGTAATTTTCAAGGTATTGAGAAAAAGTATAATTTCAGTATCAAATGGGAAAATAGCATTATCTAAACCTGGCCTTTGACCTTTGACCACACGGTTCCAAAGAGAATCACTGTTAGGTTGAACATCCATAAATATGTAAGTTTCATGATGATACCTTGAGTTACTTTTGAGATATGGAGGAAAAAGTGCAATTCAGCACTTTCACTTGACCTTTGACCTTTTGACCTTTGACCTTTTGACAAGAAACTTCCCACAAAATATATATTGGGTAATACATGCATACATCAAGTTAAAAAAAAAAAAAACCTTCAGGCATTGCATAAATATAAGGAAAGTAGTGATATTTTGAGGAGTTGACCTTGACGTTTGACCCCCTGACCTTTGAACCATGACCCCCAACTTCCCTAGATAATCACTGCCCATTGGAACAAGAATATACACTAAGTTCCATGAAGATACCTTGAACCATTTGCGAGATATGGAGAAAAACATGAATTTTCGACCTTTTTTTCACAAAATAACCTGACCTTTGACCCGTGACCCTAAAATCCAAACAAAGTATTATCCCCCCAGGATATACCCTCATACCAAGTTTGATGTAAAACCACCACACGGTTCTTGAGATATCGACAAAAACAAAACGGGACGGATGTACGTACGGACAGACGGACGGACGGACGGACGGACGGACGACCCGAAAACATAATGCCTCCGGCCACTTCGTTGGCGGAGGCATAAAAAGAAGAATAGATACCTCTATTGTACTGAACACGTGACGAATGATTTACCATAATGTGAATCTTATTTTTGTTGTTGTTGGTGTTGTCAATGTTGGGGGGGAGACACTGCAAGTTAATCACATCTTCAAAGACTGAACAACAACTTTTTAATACAGTGCACTCCCATTAGAAGGAACACGGTTATAATGAAATTCCACTTACAACAAAGTAAAATTTCAGGCCACAACATTATCCATTCTATGTATTTTTATTGTTTATTTGTTTGGTTTTAACAAAATTTCGATATAATGAAAGTAAACTGCCAGTCCCGAGGACTTCATTATAACGGGAGTCCACTGTATACAGGACTACTTTTTGTTTGGAACTGTGAAGATCACTGTCCAAATCATTGACTGACCACCTAAACACTTGTATATAACACAATTTCTCAAGGGCAGTATAGCAAGTTAAGATAGGGAGTTCACTTTCTGGATGAAATCACTCATTTAAAATACATCATGGCTTACACAAAACTTTGAGATTAGATGAAAATGTCTGTAAACTAACCTTAAAGTTCTTGACCAGTCTTCTGTACTCGTTGACATCACAAATGACCAGCATAGCACCTGCAAATGAAAAAACAAAAAGAAGGCAAAAATGATGAAGAAATATATATGTATAGATGATAAAAGCTAATATAATACAAGACAGATAAATAAATAAAGAACAAAAATTGGGGATTTACCACTTTGAAAAAAAAAATAAGAGTAGGAATGGAGTGACTCTATCAAGTTCTCAAAGTAAACTTTAAAGGGGCATATGACGACAAGGTCACATACCAGAGATTAGTGTCATTTTGGCATTCCCTACCTGTGGAGTTGTATGAGAACTGTTGTAGGTGGTCATAGATAACACGGTGGAATCGGATCCCAAGTTCAGCCAGGGTGGAGTTGATGTTCTTGCCGTCTAAGCACCGCTTGATTGTCTCAACCTGCCTCTCCATGTATGATATCACCTTAGCGCAGGCCTGAAAAGGACAGAAAACACCGCCAACTCAGTGAATACATACCATATTACCATTTTGTTAATCTCATTATTGCCATAGATACATTTTATCATGGTTGATAAGTCTGACTGCCCTTCATCAAACTCACTGCAACGAGAAAAGACCAGCTCATTTACAGACATTTTACCAGTTTTGTTTATGTTTTTGTTTTTTTCATCCAGGCACATCGGCAAATACCAAGCTTGCCCTAAATTGGATCTTAACCAAAAGTTTTCCAAAATTTGTTCAAGTAAATGTCCAAATGATATGTCTGGACAATGCATCTTCATGTGATGAACATTCTGCTGTTGTAATTTGGACTTGTAATCTGATTTGTGCACTATATAACATAAATAGCAGTCATAATATTCAAGCGAAATAAGTCATGCATTAAAGCTGACATTTCCATGATATCAAATATGTCAGTTTCAAATTCAAGATCATCATCACATAATTTTTTATGGTAGTAAATTCCAAAAATTATCCTCCACCATCCTTAAATAATGTGAATCTTTGCCTCTGGGTAAAACTGCATGTTATATGTTGCATCTGAAAGACAAGAAATACTGTGGCCATCAAACACACTTACGGGAGAAAATGGTGTCATCATTCCAGCTTCTGCCTCTGGCCTAAAGTCTGTCTTCTTCTGCTCAGTGGCCAAGAGGTGTTTAATCCAGCCACACACTGCATTCAGCAATCTTGAAATAAAACAAGACATGGACTCAGAATTTATCACACACTCCCATGTTAATCAACCCACATTTTGGATCTTTGTTTTGTCTTAAATGGGTTTGTTTGGCATATCAGTTTTGCTATATTATCTATTTTGTGTCTGAAATGAGTACTAACCTGAAATAAAAAGTATCCCTGGAAGTACAAGCAAATAACCATTTTCCCCTATACTGCTACATGTGGTGAAATTGGCCCAGTGTGAACAATGGCACAAAAGTTTTGCACTTTTACAGTACTTTGTTGTTGTTGTTGTTAATTGTCAGGGATTATAAATTGAATTATGAGTAACTATTACCTGCACATGGCAATGGAGGGAAGAGAACTTAAAAACAAGACGGATGATAACACACTTTAGTCTTGATTACCTGTCTATTCCTAGCTCCAGTTTCCCTTCCATTTGATCCATCAGAGTTTTCTTCTTCGCTACACACTCGGTATGCTGCTCCGTGGAACTGCAACAAATTGCAAAAGAAATGACAGAAATCACTTAATGAACTTTTCTCCTAGTATGTATTCCTGCATTTGCCTTCCCATGGCTGGAAAGTGTAAGCAAACGAATGTATTTTGCAGCTTCTGATTTCTAAAGACTGACTGACAAATAACATGGCTGATCTCTCAACAGAATCATAAGTTGTTACTTCTTTTAAACCATTTAAACCATATGTATGTCATGAAGACATTACTTCTCTAATCAGATTGTATGTAACATGTGTTTCGGGGTTGTTGTTTGTTTTTTTTTTGTAGTTGATAGCGCTTTGATATGCAACATACTTCTCTCTGACTCTTGGAAAGAATCATTATCTTGCAACACAAAAATAAACACAATAACGTACCAAATTTCCAAACCTAGCAAAAAATCGATAATATTGACCACCTTGAAATATTTCATGACCTCTGCTTACTCCCCAAATACACTAAGCCATATAATGCTGGGAAAAAAATACACTGAACACCTTTTACAGAGCATTAGAGACAATAGACATTCATGAACCTAGTACACCAAAAATACTGGATCTTTGAGAATGTTACCAAGCCGACAATCACAGGGCAGGAGAGGTACTCACCTAATGAGAGGGACAAGGATGTCACTGAACTGCTTCTCCAGCAGGTGAAAGATGGCATTGGCCTGGCAGACAATCTCAAAGAAGTAGCTGGCAGGGGGACTGCGTGGCTCCCCCTGCGGGATGCCCTGCAGACCCAGCTCCAGGGCGTAGTCGATGTGTTCAATGCACATGAACTCAATGAGGATGCAGAAGACTTCATAGGCATTCTTGGCAAGGTTGGACTGTGTGGAGAGCTACAGTGGTGTGTAGATAAAGGTATGTGACATAGAAAATTTGGTGAGCCATTTAATGTCCGTGTGGTAATACTTAACAAGCACCTTTTTGCTTGTTTGTTTATTTCTTCATTAACAGTATGCATCAGAAAGATGACTTAAGAATCTGTTTATTGGTAGAAATGAATAATCGATGCTCAGAAGTGCCCCAAGTATGACTTCAGGGACAAAGCAATGTTTTACAATAGCATAATCATAAAAAACAAGACGACTTAACAAATCAATAAATTTTCCATCAGCGATACAGTCTTTTGTTGTTGTTGTTTTTTTTTCAAGAAAACAAAAATAGAACTGATCAATCACATGACAACCAAAACTTGGAAGGATACAACTACAGGTGATGATCATGCCAGTGATTGCTGAAAATCAGGGGATGATTTGCACAGAACTATCTTAATCTTATAAGCCGAGGAAGGAAAGTAGTAAGCTCTTCTTTCATAACAAAAAGAGGGAGAAAAGAGAAGTGTTGTCTTACAGATACCACAGATACAGGGCATGAATAGTGAATAAATAAGTAAATTCCTTGCTAGTTAATCTCTTCCCCATCGCTATGCAATACAGTGACTGGACCATATGCAAATTCTCACCAGGTGACATCGTGTGAAACTAAGCTTGGCTTCATAGAGAAGGTTGAGAGCCAGTTCCTGGGACAAAAAAGTTTCTCCCTTATAGTCCACCACTGGGGCTGCACCAACAATGTTGAGTGGGGCCTTGGTGCGGATCCTGTTCTGAAGGTCCTGGAACCTAATTGATGAACAGTGTACGAGTATCATGGGTGGCTTTAAAATTCAGAATCATCATGAAGTTCTGAAAACAGTGGGTAACCTATGAGTATCATTATCAATTATTTGTTGAAACATGTTGTTCTGTGCTATTCATGTTAGTATGAAACGGGCCAAACCAAACCAAAACCAGCCATAAACTAAATCTTTGCCATCGCTTAAGACTCATGACCGAAACACATCTAAGATGTAACAGATCATCACTGAAGATCAAATGTTTATTTACAGATCTGATTTTCCATTCATGCAAAATAACACAAATTATGTGACTGAGAGTAACTACCTTCTACGATTACTGATCCAATACACTGTTTGTCTTTTCTAGCTATTTGACTGAAATCATTCTTCTTCATTTAACCCTTTCCATACTGAATTATGGAATCCCCACAGACTTGATACACAGGTCAACAGGTTCCCGTAGGGAACGGGTAAATCAAAGGAGGATATTAAAGTAAAAGTAAGAGAGGAAGCTTTCCCAACATGCTTACATTAATGCATCAATGGAGTTAGTGATAGCACAGATGGGCAAAATTTCACTGCGAGACTCAGAGGGTAATGTCCTGCTTTCCAGTCCTACCTGTCGGTTGGTTGTGGAGGCTTCTTGACATGGCCCAGGCCCTTGTAATACTGGTCCAAATGTTCACCCATCTTTTCCCTCAGGTGCTTCGTTTCCGCCAAATTATACTTGTTGAGGTAGGAGCCAAAAATCTTCTTGGTCAGTCGGCTGAGGAGGTGGGCATCTGACCCCAGGCGATATTCGGCCAGTGCTGTGGTCAGTCTGTCTGTCCTGTGAACAAGAATATTTACGAGACTTACGTAATGACAGCCAGGCGTATGGGAAAATACGCACATGCGTGTGATTTCACCCTGCATTTCTTGTAAGCATTTCAAGCTTGGATGAGTACAGTATGTACTCTAAAGCATTAAGAATTCTGAAAACCTGATTTAAAAGCTGCACAAATACATGCAAAATATCATTTCTTAATATTCAAGATGGTGATAGAAATGTTAGTGATGTTGTCTACACTATGACCAATGCATTCAAAATGATGGTATATCAAATCTGGACAACCCAACATAATAATAGCATTTGATCAATGTAAAGGCTACACAGAAACTTCACATTACCAATAAGAATCGTTAAAGAGAGAAGAGATGTATTGTTCACCTGCAAACATGACCTTCCCATGAATGACCGATTGTAACAACTGGCACTTGCAAGATTTAGACATGATACTGAGTAATGAATGGGAGACTATTCCAAAGCTCCTAACTGAAATCATCTCCATTTCCATTCGTTATCAATACATTCATCATCCAATATTCTCTATGACTAGTATTTATTGAAAAGTATCAAGATAAGTGATTCTTAAAAGTTTTGTCTTAAAACGGAACAATACTTACTGAATGTACAGTTCTTGTAGGTTCTTCAGGTAATGTTCCAAGTCTTTCTTATCATCAAGTTTCTTTTTCACATGGGTCTGCAAAAATGATAAATTTATATGAATATTAATTCAAAAAAGTTCCATGATATCTTCTTGTGACTAACAGGTATGTTATGCTTTGATAGAATGAAAAATGGATGGCAATAATACTTCTTTTTATCATAAGCCAGAAACAGCTCTCGTACTGAAAGATAAACTAGATCATGGAAATAGGAGCAACAAATATAATACATAACTAGAAATGTCGCTATGGCGACTGATGCCTCCCCCATAATGCATGATTCTCCCAATAGGTGTATAGTACAATGTCTTCACAATGTGTGATCCATGACAGTTTCACATAACTGGCAAAATATTAAAATGACAGGTTTGTCAGAAATGTCTTGAATGTTCACTTTCCTTGAACTTGGTTTGCTATAATTGTCTAAGAGTGCAGGTACATATATTTGGGGAATTGAGAATTTTTACTTGAATTCTGACGGACCCTTTTATAAGTTTATGCATTGAGTAACTTCCAAGGTATGAAGAAAGAGTGTAATTACAGTACAAAATTGATTTTTTTTTAATTTTTATTTATTATTTATTTATTTATTTTTTTTTTTTTTTGGGGGGGGGGCATTGAAACCTGGCCTTTGACCCTCAACCTCTGACCTTTGACCTTCTGGCTGGAAATTTCCCAGAGAAATCTCCATTAGGTAATGCATGTATATATCAAGTTTTAAAACTAATAATGCAAGCATTGCATATACTAGTATATGAGGGAAATAGTAAAATATTGAGGAGTTGACCTTGACCTTTGACCCCCTGACTATTGACCCATGACCCCTAAATTCCCAAGATAATCCCTGCCAGTCAGTTCATGCATATGTACCAAGTTCCATGAAGATACATTGAACCATTTGCGAGAAAAGTGATATTGCAACATTTTCACCTAACCTTTGACCTTTTGACCTTTGACCTTATGACATGAAACTCTCTGGAGAATCTTTACGCAGTAGTACATGTCTACACCAAGTTTCAAGAAAATACCTTTGGGCATTGCATAGGTATGGGGGAAATAGCAACATTTTTAGCATTTGACCTTGACCTTTTGACCTTTGACCTCTTGCCAATGTCACTAAAATCTACTCAACTAGTTGTCCCATCATACATCATCCTTGGACCAAGTTTGGTGAAAGCTGCTTCATCCAGTTTTGAGTTATCACATAAACAGATAAATTTTAGGATTTGACCTTGATCTTTGACCTTTGACCTCTGTCCGATTTCATTTAAAAACTAATCAAGTAACTGTCCTATCATACATCATCCTCAGACAAAGTTTGGTGAAATTTGCTCAATCCAGTCTTGAGTTATCGCGTAAACGGATATAATGTCATGATTTGACCTTGACATTTGACCTTTGACCTTTGGCCGATTTCACCCAAAATCTTATCAAATAATTGCCCCATCATACTTTATACTTGGACCAAGTTTGGTAAAATTCCAGTCAATATTACTCAAGTTATCGCGTAAACGAAAGCGGACGGACGTACGGACGTACGTACGGACGGACGGACAACCCGAAAACATAATGCCTCCGGCACCACTTCGTGGCGGAGGCACAAAAATGAAAAGCCTCATCTTTCACCCCTCCTCACATGACCTTAGCAGAAAAGGAGCATTAGTCATATCAAAAATGATTTCTGATATAACATAATTATAAAACACACATTTTTTTTTAAACGCAAAATGACCGAAGTAAAGATGTATATATGGATTTGCAAAAGACAAATCTTTCTAAACCATGTACATCCAGTTAACAGTGATATGTGGTGAAAGCACATTAATAAATATTACTCCGAGATAACATGTTTGGGTGACATAAATTCAACAATGATATGATTTGTTTTGCCTAAGAAAGAATGCAATGTGCACAATACAGCCAACATACGTTGAAAGGTGTGTATACTAACCTGCAGCTTGTCTTCATACAGATTGACAACAAATCGTCCCATAACACTCTCAGGACTACTGAAGACATCATGAACCAAGGTGTTCACCTAGACCAATAGAATACACACAGTGTTGACTGATAAATGCATTTCATATGAGAATACTTAACATTCATTTCTCAGACATTTGAAGGCTCTATGAATCGAAACCAAAACTTATGAGTTCTGACTCACTTTTTCACAGCATCGACTACCACTTCTCCTCTCATAAATCAACCAAGATTTTACTACATCGTCACTGGGGTGCCAAGACCTTCTACCGCGTATCTCAAATTTGCTGAAAATTATCATTTCAATTGTCAGATAATCAGTTAAGTGATGTCCTGTCCAAATCCTAGCTGTCTCACCCTCAAAATGATACCATCACTGCATGTCAATTGAAAGGCGATCCCATTTGTTATGATTTTTTGGCTGTCATGTTTTTTCGCTCTCCTGAACATTTGACATTTTTGAGATACGTCGTTTTGTTGCCTCAACAACGATATTCAATATGCTCCACTCCCTTATTGACTTTACTACCATATAAATATAATATGGACTGGCCTCGAGGGGGATACGGCATTTAGTGCCTGAACTAGAATTGTACTGCCCGAGTCAAAAACGAGGGCAATACAATTCTAGTGAGGGTAATTAATGTCATATCCCCCCAAAGTAGACAGTCCTTATCACTATTATTACCAACTTCAGGCATCTTGAGCAGTAAAACGAATCATTACAATGTAAACTTTTTACAACTTCCAAATTTACGGTATTCCACTCGGCGCCAGCTCGAGCTCTACACCACACTGCGTGCTACATCCCTATACACAGCTGGTATGCGGCGCGCGTATAACAGCCAACTCACACAGGCACAGGGATCGTCCTCTATTTTTACGTGTTAACCTATGGGAATTTGCCCTTCGTCGCAAAACCTCTCCACAAGAAACTGTCATCAACAGTAAATTTTCCTCACTGGGAGCTCAAGTGCCTGGAGATGATATTCCCCTCGTTTTTAACACGCAAATCCCATAGGCGTTTGCCAAAGAGGGAAATATGGAAAATTGCTCCTCTTCTCCCTGCTGGCGTGCAATCCCGTGCGTAATACGAGGGGAATGCAATTTCGTAGAACCACAGCTCAGATGCCCGATACGGGTAATAATGGAAATTATGATATCAAGTGATGTAGTTGAGAATGAGCTTTGCAAAATTTTCAAAAATGCTTGATAATAACAAAAGTTAGTACATGCTACTGAAAGTCTATCATCTACAACACTCTACAATGACAATATCAATACATATCATTGAATGGGTGGCACTTCTTCAATGAACAGTAAGGTAAAGTCCAATATTGATTCTGAAATGAAGCCTTCCTCCAGTACGATATAATTTATCATTACCGTTTTGCAGAGAGGTAGCAGCTCAGAGCACACGTCCTGCATGATGTAACAATTCTGTGAGAAAAATAAAACATAAATATGTCTAACATTGATATTTGAAAAGCATGAAACAAACTGAAATGATACATTTCCAATGCCTCTCAGCATCTGCAGTGTAAAAACATCTTGAGTCTGCAACCTGTCATAGTTTTCATTAGAAATACACTGGGCACTATCGGACTTCACAGTTCAATCATCACTGAGTACACTTTATCATTCTCTTCACATCCATAGTATTCCAACAAAGGGTGGCAAGCAGAAGACATTTTGCTTAGTTTCTCCCTTTATCTGATCAAAGGACATTATACAATGCACGAGAATGAGAAAATCAGTTTTCTTACCATTTGACTCTCCTCAATGAAGGCATCAACACAGCGATTGTAACCCTGTAAACAGGAAGGTGTGTGTAATGGAGATATATTGTTTCAATAATTTGACAAATAACTTCAAGCAAGTTCTGAATTGATAAAAGGCTTCAAGGGACATTCACTGGCAAAGTAACAATTTTAATATAAGTGAGAACATCCTATCATAGTATGCCTATGTTTTCATGTCATATATGATCAGATGTGTAACAGCATAATGTAAATGACATTTTCCAGTTGATATAATAGCAAAGATTAATTCTCTCAATTCAGAATCTTGGAGTTTGTGATGTTTTGGTGAAGTTTTTAAAAGTATGACATATATTTGACAGAATTTCACTTTCAAGATAAGAGTTTTATGAGCCCAAATGAGAAGAAAGAATAAAACAAGTTCTAAAGCTCTGTCAGATAACTAAAATTTAATAAATCAAGGTTCATGAAAGCTACAAATATACCTATGATAAGCATTACAATTAATGAAGCTATTACCTAATCGAAAATCCCATTAGACAGTAATGTGCTGCCTCAAACTTGCACTTACCTTGAAATGTATGAGAATGCTGGCAAGTTCTTTCATTTTCTCCTTGTCTCCTTCTCTGAAGCTGAGCCTGAAGTCTTCAATCAGATTTTCCTCAATCTCTGTGTATTTCTCTGAAAGTGACATACCAAGACATGGACACATTCATTATCATTTTTTCTTCACATGTCTCTGAAACTACTTCTGTTAATCTTCTCTACCTTTAACCCCACAGGGGGTTGGTCTGGTCAGGGGCAACTACCTAGGCCTGATTATTTTCCTTGGGAATACTTTCAATCAAAATTTTAGAAAGTACATGACAAAACAAAGTAATTTTTACTGATTGGACTCAGAGTATTCACACATGGTTGTTTTCATAGTAAAGTAAGCCTGCTAATAATGAAGAGATGCACACATGATTATTGGTATTGGTGTGTATATTACAGAGTGAATAACAGAACAACTTTTGGTTTTATTCCTCTAACAAAGTGTTACTTTTCTATACACCAGCGGTTTCTCTGACCAATTGACTTTGAACATATGATTACTAATGATTTCCCTAACACACATATCTGCATCCAGACATTTGCTACTTATGAGCAATACTAGTAACTGATTATTTATGATTATTTGATGCCTTACTAAGTTATTCTGCTAAGTCATTAAATCAACCATACTGACATAAATCCCCAATAGAAACATAAGTGTAAAAAACTTTTCCTAATGAAGCATTAAAAACTCGTTGTTTGAGACAACATTTCTCTCTCAACACATGTACCTATACAAACACACTGAAGTCATAACAAATCAGCTTGTACATCCTACATAACACAAGTTTACATTCCATCAGTTTGGAATGAACTGGTGCAGTGAAATGCTGTGAAGAGATAAGCATGCCAGACATTATCACACATCTGTTGAGGAAGTTCTAAAACATCAGGGACAAAAGAACAGCTGTCGAAATCTTTCTGATCATACAAATCTTATCTAAATCATGATAACTGTAGACAAACAGCAAAGCTTAGTTTGCACAAAGTTTGCACAAATTGAGCACTTGAAAAAAAATCTGTCATTGAATTTGAACTTTTGATAACTTATAACAGCTGCAATCACACAAAATGAATGCATGATTGACTGCCATGTCTCCCTCTGGTAATTAGATTTTCTCAAGATGATTGTATTTGCCAAAACAATGCACTAGATATACTACTTCAGAAAACCACAGTTCATTGTTCAAACATAGAATACTACGGCATCTGGCTTTTAAATGATTGCACATTTAATACAACAGCCTCAATTTACATTTATGTGCCTTTAAAGCAATGTCATTACTTAAATTTTTGGCAGGAATAACTCCTTTTTTAAATACTGCAATTTTAGGCATGTGTCATTATGAAGAAAGCATGTGAAATGTGATTCAAACAAATTACACAAAATGTGTCACAAGATATTTACCTTGGATCTTCTTCTTTGGCTTTTCAAACCTGTTGTAGGGAAGGAAATGGAATAAAAGATACGTTTTACAGCCATTCCCTTTTATCCAAATACGATGCAAACACATGATCATTTATTGTAGTATGTAATGTATTCTAATTCATGGTTGTATAGGCAGTGAGGTTAACCAGATTGTAAAATGTTTCATGTAATATGAACTCCACATTCTTCTTACTTATTCAAATGCACTGAAGACTTCTATAAAATGCATTTCAACTTGAAATATTCAGAACAAACATCCCATACCTTCATACTTTCTTCAAAGGACATAAAATGGGCAAAATTCACATTAGACCATAATGAATGGAAATTTGAACACTCATAATCTGCAGATAAAATAGTCATCTTTGCAGTCTTGCCCCTTTTTCCCAAAATTTTGTCACACTTACTGGTCTTGTGGCAACTCTTGAGCAATAAGCTGCAACTTCTGAATGACATCAGCTGCTTCCTGGTACTGCAATGGACAAGAGTAAGAAGGCATTATTAAAACTTAAAGTATTTATCTCGTTCAGTCACAGAAAAAAATAGTTCATGCTCATATATCGTCCCGACTTGACTTTGGTAATGCACTCCTATTTCAGCTACCACAATCTCAACTTTCACGGTTACAAAAACTGCAAAATTCAGCAGCTCGTATTGTTACCCTTACCAGAAGAAATATTTACATTACCCCTGTTTTGTCCACATTGCATTGGTTACCCATTGAATCTCGCATTGTATAAATACTATTTGTTTTTCATTGCATACACGGATCTGCCCCAGAGTACAATGTGAATTTGCTGACATTTTATAATCCTCCCACATGTTTAAGGTCATCTGATTGTAGATTGCTTGTTGTTCCAAAAACGAAGAAATCATGGGGGGGGGGGGGGGGGGATCAGTCATTTGCACATGCTGGACCTTACCTGTAGAATCAGTTGCCTCAAGCTATCCATTACATTTCGAATGCTGACTCCTTTAAAGTTGCCCTCATGACTCATTTGTTCGTTACCATTTTCCAGCAGAATTGTATATTATGAATTTTTTTTCCATCATCATTATTGTGTCATTCATTTTCATGTGCATGTTTGTGTAACGATTTTTGTACTTCATAACTCACTTTTTTTTACAGCGCCTTGAGCATGTTAGTTATGTGGAATTGGCGCATTATAAGTACCCTGTATTATTATTATTATTATTAATAAAGAATGCAAGATTTGGGACCCACAATCTTTCAATCTAATCTTGCTGCTTTGACTCATACATGTGATGAACAAAAATACATACCTTCCAAGACATACAGATCCCACTGTGTGACAATTGCCACGAAGTGAACGAAAATAATTCTAGGGCATGACACTGCACAGTTTATAATATACAGACTTTACATTTGCCCTGTACATCGCAATAACTATTACTACTTCAATTATTCATACTGCTACCACATTCATCACTACTAGTAATCCTACAAAGACCTATCCTCACAATATTTTCTTGACCATGACACTCACCCTAAAGGGGTCATTGAAAATGTCAGCCACAGGATTAAAGTCATCCATGAAGTCAGCAAAGTACTGGATGAGTTTGAGGGCCTCCTCCGCCCTGGAGCGGGGTGTGTTAACCCCCTCCAGCTGGTCTCCAAGGTGTACCACCTTGGTGGCCACACTGTTGATGCGCTCATCCAGCTCTTGGAAGTTGTTGAAGGCCGTCTTCGGAGGACAGGATGATGGTAAAGAAGACAAGATAGAGAGGTGATTAGTTTGCTTCATATCTCAAAGTTGTATTTATCAAAATCTATCATATTAATGGAATCACTTATTGCATACTGTATAAGCTTTTATTTTCACGTACAGATATTTTTGTGAATGGGGAGGTCACAGACATTTTAGCAAGATGTTTTAATGAATTGACACCAAGGCTTATTGTACATATGCCGTTACCTTAGAGCATGGTAATATTTTTGCATGTTGACAATTCGCGGTCCTACTGTGATTCATACCACCCTCACAAAAATAACAGCTTATACAGTATTTCAATAACTTGCCAAGAGAGTACATGGATTGCAAATTTTAAAAGATAACTAAATACACAGATTTATACCTGTCCTAAACTATACCACAAGAGGCATTTATGGGAAGGCGTACAATAAACCCAAATAATTTTATCAAGACAGGAAGTCATTGTTACATTGCTGTGGGAAACTTTGAATGGAAAAATGGAACAGGTCTACAATGTCAGCAAATGTTTCAACGATGCTCAAGTATCAATCTAGAAAATAGCAACCTCAAAGAACCTGAATAATTTAATCAAATGAGAGGAAATAAACTCTGATTGCAGCCTCCAAGTTTACAGCAAGCAGTGTTTCCTTGTTCGTTGTACCTTGTTGTGTTCTTGGAACTGTGAGATTCTCTTGGCGTGCTGCTTCATCTCAGTTTTCATGCCATGTTCCAGCTTTGTGATCTTGTCTTCCACCCGCTGCGAGCTGAGCTTGAGATCATCAATGGTGCACACAAAGGCATTCAGCATCTTCTTGGGATCGAAGCTGCCTGGTCCATCTCTAGTGTCCCCACCAAGGACCCGCCATGCCAGCTGCTCTACATGCTGCTCAGGGTCAAAGTCAGGTTTCTGCAGAGGGTAAGTTTTTAGAGACATGGGATAAACATTTTGCCTGTCTGACACTATTCTGATAGTGTACTGGATGCAACTGCTTAAAATTACTTCATTACCTTTGCCAACACAACATTATGTATAGGATAATGAACATAAAAGAAAACAACACATTAGATATAAATATTGTTGTCACATTAAATACACATATCTTCCACATACACACACGAATGATTTCAAACTCACCAAGAAGCAGCTAAGGTCTGCCATTATTCCTAACCATCCTATCACCTCCTCAGACATTATTATGATGCTCCTCCTTTGACACAAAACTATGATTCTGTACACACATACGCTGTAACTTCACTGCAAAGTTTAAGGCAAAGCCCACTGGACTGCAACCTTGAAACAGCAGTGACTACTGTAACTTGCACACTGCCAAATACAAGCAAAAACAGCAAAGAGACAAAGTGAGTCAGTCACATCTTGGAGTCACATCTTGGAGTCATGCCAAAATGACCCCAAACATGGGGACACAGTTGACGTGACTAATGCTGCAACACAGCTAGATGTATAACTCTGACAGGCTTGCCCTTGACCCCCTGAGTGTACATGCATGCACTTGACACATGTAACGCTGATTTTACCGCACAAACACGCAATTCAGCTTTCTCCCATAAAGAAGCAACGCTGGGGGAAGGGTGGGAACAATCACTAGCTTTGCACAAGAATGGAAATGAGTGCATTGCCAATGTCAACGGGATCCAAGTTTTTGTACAAAGCTGGCTAGCTACTGACATGGAGTGTCCACCATGATGTGAGGTCCTCCCTCAATCACTGACCCTCTGTCAAGAAAGTGAAACAAGGGATTTTTCCCTTATGGGTAAGTTTCTAAGGTAAGTCTTACTATCCTAATAGTATGACATAAGACAGCTTGCTAAAGACAGTATATATTTGATAAGTTTTATGTCATTTTACAGTATCCCTGTGCACAAATTTGTTGGTACAGTCAAACATGTCTATAGCGGCCACCTGTCTATATAGTGGCCACTGAAAAATCTCCCCAAGAGAAAAGCCCTGTTAAAGACCCTGTGTATAGCAGCCACCTGTCTAACGCGGCCAGGGGCCACAAATTTTATTTCCCGCGGTAGATTTTAACCTCTCTATAGCGGCCACAGAGCCAATAATTCAGCATGTTTTCTGCTTTGTAGCCGTGCCAGTCATTCATGGGCAACGTTCAGTGATCGCCACCGCTGCATTCATCACTCATTCAGTCATAATAATGCACTACTGTCAAGCTTTCTTCACGAATGCACGCATGCTTCGTGCAACATTTTCATAAACACTAGCATTGTTTAATGCATGAAACACACGTGCGCAATCCATACGTACACACATACATGTACATGTAAGTACTTATAGATGTATGCAATGATACATGTACATGTAGGCAATGCACACAAAGTTGGATAACCTGTCTATAGCGGCCACCTGTCTATAGCGGCCACTTTTTTTCGTCTCCCTTGGGTGGCCGCTATAGACAGGTTTGACCGTAGTTTGATTATAGATGTTGCCCTAAAGTGATATACACTGTAGTTTTCACCACAGCAGCAACTGAAACTGAGCCAACAGAATGGTGTAATTGTCAAAGCTTCAAAAAGAAACAAAAACAAAAATTACAACTTTTGGGTATTAACTACATGTCATCTTGCTAGCTGATGAGTAATCCTCATTGGATACTGTTAGCCGTTTTGTTTTTGACTGTGTACATGAAATATCATTGTTGTTGTTTTTTAATCTCGTAAGAAAGGAAAATCTTCATAACTCAAGAGAGAAAAAAAAGGACATAATAGTCTTATTGCATTTCCAAAGAAAGAGGGAGTCATTTCCTTTATAGTACTATTAGGAAATATTTGATACAAAAAAAACACCAACTGATGTTTAGATGAGGATGACTTCCATGTTTTTTCAACTTAAATTCTTGTAATGTTCTATTATTTTTTTCATTTAAGGATGTACTGGCTTGCATGTGCTAAAGGACAAGTCCACCTTCATTATACATACATGTGGGCTGAGATTATGCAGTAAATGAGTAAAACACAGCAGTGAAAGTTTGAGGAAAATCAGACAATCCATTAAAGAATTTTTTTAATTTCTGTAGTTACCGCTGGATGAGAAGATTACTTCTATTGATGATGTCACATGCGTAGAGCAATATAAGGAAAATATACAGAGAAATACACTAAATTTCATTTCATGAAAAAAATACACATTCCCTAAACTTGTAAGTTGTAACTGACATTAAATGTTAACGACTCCCCGGCCTTTTGAAAGAGGCAAGTCGTGTGCTCTTTTATCATGCAAGAAAAGTGAAATTATGTTGATTTTTCTTTGTATTTTCTTTATATCATTCGACATGTATGACATCACTAGCTGTAGCAGTCTTTACATCCAGCGATCACCGAACTAAAACTTCAAAAATTCATAACTTTTGAATGGATGGTCCGATTTTACTTAAACTTTCACCAATGTGTTCTACTGATACTGCTGCTGTCTCTCAATCTACATGTTTATGAAGGCAAAAGTGTGTCTCATGCATTAACCAACTGACAAATTCTTGATGAAATCTTTTGATCAGGTTCAAACAGATAGAGTCAAGTTCCTTGTACCTATGTCATAAATGAAAATATTGCCATATTTTGTCAGATTTGACAGATCATGGGGCATTACACAATAAGCAGGCTTCACTTTTCCTTCCAAAATGGTCAAGGACAGTACTATGCCTAGATGACAAATTGCCTTGTTGACATCTACACCACAACTAGGATAACTTATTTTGTAGCTATAAGGTACAACTGGGCACAAACAGAGTTTCACGCTGTGTATACATCCAAAATAATGTGTATCACACCCTTCACAGAATGAGGATTGTAGACTACCTTACTTCAGGGCCTCTGAATTGTTATTGGCTATGGTTGAACAAGAATTAGTTCACTGTCAACACCCTGCCAGTAGACACTGCACTACAAGGTCAGACTGACAGCAGAAAGTGACTGCCAACTTCAGTTGATGTCTCCCTAACAGCTGTGTCACCATCAGCCGACACAGAGCAGGCACTAGAAGTACCAGGAAACTACTATTATATGTAACATTTGGCAACTGATATAGGAGACCCAACATTCAGACTCATATAGAAGAAAAGACATACCGTAATATGAGAGTGAAGTTAGCAGACAATGACTGAACATCAGGGTAACAGCTTGTTGACGTGTTATACGAAAATAAGATATTTTATATGAACTGCAGTGCTTTTGGTATTTCTTATATCTGACAGATACTACTACAGCCCCTATCACAATTTGTTGAATATTTTGGACAGCACTGGATGCCTTCTAAGATTCACACTCAAATTTAATGCACAACATGGCTTGTAAAGTTTACATGAAAAATAGGTCAAGCTTTTTATCATTTCCCAAGTTAAATTCAAAATAAAGACATGCATTTCAGCAAAATTGTCACTTCCTGTCACTCAGTAGGTACAGTGTCTGGGTTTGATTACAGTTGATATTTCATGTAGACCTATATAGATGGCAAAGTTCTGTGTGTTACAAACTTCAAAGAAGTGATGCATCACACGTTACCCTGGGGTACCATATCCTGGGGTACCACGTTGTGTAGTGCCACCTCAGGTCCACGCAAGGACAGCCGCAGAGAAATGCATGCACTGTGTGCGTGTACATATGTAGTCATTCCCATGCCACTGCATGTTATACTATGCATTCATGGTACGCTGTGCTAGCAATAGCGTGTGCTTTAGTGCAGTGCAGTGCAGTGCAGTGCAGTGCAGTGGCTAGCGCATGCTAGCTCCAGCTAGCTATCGTGTGTGGCTTAATTTGGACTTTGAACTTGGTCACACCAAAATAATTTCCCACTTTTTGGCAACCCAGGGTACAACCTTAAATAAAAAATAAGTAATTCAACAAAATGACTGATTTTTATTTGGTACCCCAGGATACCATTAATGTCATCAAATGAACAACTCTACAGACATCACAACTCTTTGTTTATTCATCAGAGGCTTGTACAGTGTACCGTTGATCTAATGACAGCATTAATGCAGAAACCCCTAGGTCTAGGTATTGCAGTAATGACCTCAGTATGACACTTTTACATTATGTGGGATTACAGAATGGTAGGCTCCTATACCAGTACTCACTTTTCTGCTCCTTTAAAATGTCATCAGGGTAAACCCAACCTTTGGTTTATTAAATGTCATAAATTTATTATTCTCAGTGTACATTGCACATAAAAGTCAAAGGGCTTCTTCTTACTGTTTTGTTTGTGGTTTGTGTATTTTTCTAAATTTCATCACTCTGACGGAGGGCATAGAGCTAGAGATGAATGATTTTTGTTTGTCCCAAATTAATCAAGCAACAGGAAAAACAAATTATCAGAGTAATTCCATTTGAACCATACCCTGACAATTCATCACAGTACTACAGAAAATCCTGTGGATTCCAAGTGTAAGGTACAGGGCATCTATTATATTGTTTATGGGCTCCTAAACCTTGGAATGTCCACCTAGCACATACCAGTAAAGATCTGGTATGTAGCAGAGCTCTTTGTCAGACACACACACCCCTGATGCTAATGTACTTTCGTATCCATAGATATCTATCTCGCTCGAATTCTACAAAACCAAACTGTACCAAAATCACAGGATATACGTACCAGCTTTTTTCCAATCACTCATGTAAATTTCAACCAAATCATACCCAACACAATCTGAATCTAAAGTCAGCCATCTAAATATCTAATGTGATATATTTTCGAGTAATCAGGAGCTAACAATCACTGAATATATGATTGAATGGCAAGTTGAATAGAGTTGGTTGAGAAATGCAGTTCATACCTGTAGAGTGCACACAAATACACACAGACAGACAGCCAGATGTAACAGAGGCAGACACATGGACACACTTGCACACACAGACACATTTTTCAACCAGCTTTTTTCAACTTGCCAGAGGGGCCTAAGTGGATTCACCTCCACACTGATTTTTAAGCCTCCGATTAATTGAAAGATACATCACATGTAATTAGATGTCTAACTATGATATCACTTTCAGATTGTAAAGGCAGCGTGCACCGCATTCACTTGCACAGAGGGAGTACATGATGAACCACCGTAGCTTTAATTTCCGAGAACAGATTTGCTTCAAATTTACAAGTGATTGGAAATAAATATTTCCTGTGGGCCTAACTTTCAATTGGTGAAATTTGGTTTTGTAGAATTCAAGATATCTAAATGGATATGACAGTACAATACATTAGCCCCCACACTCCTTTCCCTACTTTCAAGTTTCAGTTTCATTCAAATTCAAGTTGAAGATCTTGATCGGTCCCTGGCCAGAGTAGCGTCAAAACTACACTTACACAGAAAATTCGTCTATCCAGAGAGGATTTTTTTTTCATCTTTATCGACATTTACGGCTCTTCTCGGGATTCCACGAAGCCAGACTTAGTCTTCGCAGAACATATTCCCGACAACCAGACACAGACCAATCTTTCGGTCATCATCAAAAAAAGAACATTCTCTCACGGAGCCACTTATTATATTGTCTATAACGTTACCCCTCTTCAAAACACCCTTCACTTCTTGTCACAACACTACAGTCAAACCTGTCTATAGCGGCCACCCAAGGGAGATGGGAAAAGTGGCGGTTATAGACAGGTGGCCGCTATAGACAGGTAATCCAACTTTGTGTGCATTGCTTACATGTATATATATCATCGTTGTATCCTTACATGTACATATAATATGCACACACCGTGTGTTTCATGCATTTAACCATGCCGGTGTACATGAAATTTTTGCACAGTAGTGTGTGTATTGTTGTAAAGTGCATTATTATGACTGAATGAGGGATGAATGCAGCGATGGCGATCACTGAACGTTGCCCGCACGGCTACAAAGCAGAAAAACACTCTGAATTATCGGCTCGGCTACGGCTCCCCATGGGTTTTTGGCCGTTATGCACTTGTCAATGTAATGACTCACCCCACTACCCCCGGACATGGGTGCGTCATTTCCTCGTTTGGTCCGTCAAATTTGTGACCCAGGTGTTCGTCATTTTACCAGCTTTGTCCGTCAAATTTTTGACCGAGGGGTGCGTCAAAATCCCATCATTGTCGGTCAAATTTTTGACCGAGGGGTGCGTCATGGTACGTCACTTGGCTATGGAAAATAACACGCATTATTTTAAACCGAGGGGTGCGTCCTGGTACGTCGCTTGGCTATGGAAAACTGCACGCATTTTTGCACGCTACCAGTACCGGATACACGTACCGTGAGTGAAATTACAGTGAGCGGTGTCCTGCGGCAAGTGAAAATCAAATTCGGGAAGTGTTTTGGAATAAGAGGGGAAAATGCTTGCCAGAATCTGGCAAGCACATAATTTAAAAGCCACCCTTTCTCCTTACATTTTCCCTCCAACAAACCCATGAAATTTGTGGTGACAAAGGCGAATTCTTGACAGTAAAAGAAGCGGCAGCAGAAGAAACTGCCTGCAGCATGCCATTTTCTGCTCGCGGGATAGCCCGACCAGATGCGCGCGCGACGCTGTTAGCTGTGCGAATCTCTACGTACAGCGACTAGGTTGTATGTAGTTACTCGCGGGAATGCCGTGGCGTGGTGTATACCTGCGCTGCAGCAGCATGCATCCACCGCACTAGCAATGGCCGCGCACATACAGCGCATCTGCACACATGTGATTGTCATGTATGGATTGCATGCACAGAATACATACTACTGTACGGAATATCGTAGCAGCAGCGTGATGTACGGTGAATGACGGTACGGTGCTTACAGGGCCATGGTAAGGGAAACTTCCCGAAACTTTTACAAATTATGTTTACGAACCAAAAGAAAATGAAATTGCGTGAATAAAACGTGTGCAAAAATCGTTTCAGTATTTACGGGGGTGCGTCAAATGTACCGGGGATGTCCGTCAAAAAAGTGACCGAGGTGTGCGTCACTTTCAACGTGTTGTCCGTCAAAAAAGTGACTGTGATGTTCGTCACTTGCAGCGTTTTGTCCGTCAAAAAAGTGACTGTGGTGTCCGTCAAAAACCCCGTGTGGTCAGTCAAAAACTGACCATGACGCACCCATGTGCGGGGGTAGTGGGGTGCGTCATTACATTGACAAGTGCATTATATAGATAGGCTAAAATCTACCCAGTACCGCGGGAAACAAACTTTGTGGCCACTGGCCGCGTTAGACAGGTGGCCGCTATACACAGGGTCTTTAACAGGGCTTTTCTCTCGGGGGGGGGGGGGGGGGGATTTTGCAGTGGCCGCTATAGACAGGTGGTCTCTATAGACAGGTGGCCGCTAAGGCAGGTTTGACTGTATGTGAAAACCGTCATATTTATACTGCACTGGCGAGATGTTCTATTATAGCTATTTAGGAGACTTCGCCTACAGTAGATTTAAATTTACAACACATTGTCAATCATTGTATGCAGGGAACATAGGCTGGCCGAATCTACTAGCTAGTCACTATTAAACCACCATGCACTGCACTGCCTTATCTCAACTCAGGTCACTTTATTTTCACACGTTCCACCAATGTAATTTTTCAGTAGTCCCCACCATAGGCCCCACCGCAGTGCGCGTGCACCCGCGGACTAGGGTTAGGGTATAGGGTTAGGTAGGGTTGTATTTAATACGGACACGCAGCGGTGGGGACTATATCACGATTATGCCATTTTTCAATGGTATTGACAGTGCAGTGTGACTGTGAGTTAAGTGTGATATCGCTCGCGACTAAAATAAGTCATAATGCTTGAATACGCACCTCAAATTCTTTGAGTGACGACATATCATGTGCCTTCGTCGTAGGTAGTTAACTACGACGACTTCTCGGCCTGTAAACTTGTTCAAACTGTGATGAATCTCGGCTCTGCAGTGAAATCAGAATGTTTTACGAGTTCTGGATACCGGAAGAGGAGGTACAATGCAATGTACTCAGTATGTTGATTGGTGTCGATTGATTGTATGGCAGCAGTAAAGTATATTCATTTTTCGTCAACAGAGGGCAGTATACCTACATTCAGTTCCTCTCAGCAGCAGCTGCGTACCATCATCTTATTCGTCTTTTTTCCCCTGTTATTCTTTTTCCTCCTGAAGGTTTCTGAAGTGCGAATATCCGACAATATAAAAACTAATGAAAAATGGGATAATTTGCAACTGTATTTGTTTGTTGACTTAAAAATTCTCTGATTCGCAGGTTTACCACCTAACTGATATTTTTTGTCCTTCTTGTTTTGTTGGATTTGATTGCTTTCAAGTCTCCCTTCCTCCACCAAACTTCCCTTATTGTCCCTCCCTTCCACTCTCTATCTGTCTGCCCGTCTCCTCCACACTCTTCATCGTGTTAGTATATATATATTAAGATAAATTTTCATTTGCTCTCTTTCTAACTCTCATCCATTTGATGATGACATTGTTCAAGCAATGCTTATTTTTACTCAGCAAGAATTTTATAACAAGAGTGTCTCTTTGATGCATAGCCAAAGTTCTTTGATATAATACAATTAATAGCATGTAATCAAAAGTGTCTGTTTTCTCCAAAAACTGTTATTGCAAACTGTCTCTCATGAGACAAAATGTGAATTTAGATGCCATTTGACTTTGTTCTTTTTTTTCCCCCAAAATGAGAATTCTTTTGGAGAATACTGCTGTGAATGGAAGGCGGAGGGAAGGTGAAATAAAGATGAGAGAGTGGTGAAGGTTTCAGTGAATGCTGATAACCAGACCTGTATCAAGAAGATACACATGCAAGGTTGATTTCAGCTGCTGTTGATGCCACTTGCTTGTCAGCTTAGCTAGGAAACCCAGAAGTGGAAGGAGAAAAGATGAGCTGAAGATCTTTTCTTTTTGCTTGTGTGCTAAAGAAACCCGGAAGTGGAAGGAGAAAAGATGAGCTGAAGATCTTTTCTTTTTGCTTGTCAGCTAAAGAAACCCGGAAGTGGAAGGAGAAAAGATGAGCTGAAGATCTTTTCTTTTTGCTTGTCAGCTAAAGAAACCCGGAAGTGGAAGGAGAAAAGATGAGCTGAAGATCTTTTCTTTTTGCTTGTCAGCTTAAGAAACCCAGAATAGGAAGGAGAAAAGATGAGCTGAAAATCTTTTCTTTTTGCTTGTCAGCTAAAGAAACCCGGAAGTGGAAGGAGAAAAGATGAGCTTAAGATCTTTTCTTTTTGTTTGTCAGCTAAAGAAACCCGGAAGTGGAAGGAGAAAAGATGAGCTGAAGACCTTTTCTTTTTGCTTGTCAGCTTAAGAAACCCAGAATAGGAAGGAGAAAAGATGAGCTGAAAATCTTTTCTTTTTGCTTGTCAGCTAAAGAAACCCGGAAGTGGAAGGAGAAAAGATGAGCTGAAGACCTTTTCTTTTTGCTTGTCAGCTAAAGAAACCCGGAAGTGGAAGGAGAAAAGATGAGCTTAAGATCTTTTCTTTTTGCTTGTCAGCTAAAGAAACCCGGAAGTGGAAGGAGAAAAGATGAGCTGAAGACCTTTTCTTTTTGCTTGTCAGCTTAAGAAACCCAGAATAGGAAGGAGAAAAGATGAGCTGAAGATCTTTTCTTTTTGCTTGTCAGCTAAAGAAACCCGGAAGTGGAAGGAGAAAATATGAGCTAAAGATCTTTTCTTTTTGCTTGTCAGCTTAAGAAACCATGAAGTGTAAGGAGAAAAGATGAGCTAAAGATCTTTTCTTTTTGCTGGTCAGCTAAAGAAACCCGGAAGTGGAAGGAGAAAAGATGAGCTAAAGATCTTTTCTTTTTGCTTGTCCGCTTAAGAAACCCGGAAGTGGAAGGAGAAAAGATGAGCTAAAGATCTTTTCTTTTTGCTTGTCAGCTAAAGAAACCCGGAAGTGGAAGGAGAAAAGATGAGTTGCTGAAGACCTTGGTTTGTTTGTTTTTTTCTTTTTGCTTGTCAGCCGAAGAAACCCGGAAGTGCACCAGTTACGCTGAAGGCTTTTTTTTTTTGCTTGTTAGCTCATGAAACCCGGAAGTGCCCCCCCCTCCCACTTTTGAAAACGCTCCACCGGCCCTACTGTAGCACATAGGGGCTTATGGGCTTTCTCGGTGACATGACTGTGGTTTTCTTCTTTACCTGGTTTAACCCTTCATGATATATTCCCTCATTAAAAGACCAGAATATGCCTCACTCTGAATTTTAACCCGTTGACGGTTTGATTTTGCGACAGCACACATTTTCCATAGACACCTGCCCGAGTATACTCGGGACTCGTCCTCAACGGGTTAAGGAAGGCGGATCAACCTTTTCATGCGGGAGATCCAGACGGAAAATAAAGTTTTGAAATTGAAAGAAGAGTTCCTTCCCTAACTGATAAACTGAAATAACTAATCACACATTGTAACTCACCCAAGACTAAAATGTTCTTTCTCCTTATCTCTTTCTTCTTTACCTCTGCCTCTCTCATTATTTTCCTCTCTGTCCTAATTTGGGATTTTTTTATTTACACTGAATACAACAAAAACAAAGTCCACATGCAACAATTTGATCATGCTATAAGAAAGTTTATTTACATGAATAATAACTTAGAATGGTAAGGTCCATTTTGTGAAACATTGCTTTACAAAGTGTTTCATGCAGAAGTCACCTCATTTATACAAAAAACAACATTACATCTGTAATTCATAACGTAAAACAAGTAAGGTTATTGATTCGAATGAGATGATCAGTCTATGTATATCACAAGGTAATGGTGATGACAGACCTTGAAACATCAAGAGTGTGATTTAGTTTCAAAGGCAAAGAAAAAAGAAAACATGTAAACAGTCAAAATGAAAATCGAAGTAGTTTTCTGAACATGTATTTTTCAGATTTGTGCAGCATTCATTCTTCAGTCTTAGCTTTCCAATCATATGGGATTTGTCCCTCTTACTGCCAAAAACTTACCTAAGAAACACTAAAATGCCAGCCACCAGCTAAACATTTCAGAAAGTATGGGTTTTGAGATTAATAGTTGCAGAAAACAAGGTATTAAAACAAAAGGTCAAATCATGTCACCTTAAAAGATGCTGCATCAAAACTTTACAAGTTTCAAGTGTCAAAATATTTTATACAGATTGTCTTTTTTTTCCTAATTGATCAACAGGAGGTAGTTGGGATATAAAATGTTAAGATTTTGAAAACACTAATTACGTTTCAGCCACATCACCTTACTTTATAGAGGCTTTATTAGCAACTATATCAGCACAGCACAGAGTAAAATCAGACTGTGTTTGCTATGTGAGTGCAATGCCTTTACAGCTCTAAAATGCGAGTACTGAATCATGCCATAAGTTCTTCAAAATTCTGAAAAAAAAAACAACAAATCAAATCATTATTCATCATTTGAATTCATATTTTTCTCTCCTTTCAATGTGTACACTGTGCAAACACCAGACACATGAACCAAGTAAGGTAATACTGTATTGCCAGGTATTCACAAATATTCATCTGACACAATATTAAGAGTTTTAAATGAATAAGATGACTTCCTAAAGTACAGAATTACACAAAGTGAGTGTAAATAATTTCAGATAGAAAGCATACACTTCCATTTCAATTCTATGCATACGTAAGAGAGACAGTACGAAAAATGACAAAGAAAATATTTTATTATTCAGTGACATAAATCACACAACAGCCCATTGGATACTTTTGATATTATTTTCCCTCACAAGTGATCACAGTGAGGTTGCTAAGGCCCTAAATAATGTTCAGGTGCAATCCTAAGAAAGGTAAATGCATTTTCAATTCAGCTAGGTAGTACAAGTAGTCTGTAAACTCCCACAGATACCACATCTTTTCATGGAGCTGGCAATAGCTATTTACAGGTTGACTTGGGAACTCACAACGCTTGATAGTGAGTCTTACTACCATCTTTTATATATTGCAGTGTTATATGTAATAATGTTGCTGCATGTTTTAATCAAAATGAAAAAAAGAATTCTGATGATTGTACAGTAGGACATTTTTGTACAAATACACACATCTTCATAAACTAAGTGATAAGGACATATTTCACAGCAGCTTATTTGTAAAATTAATGGGGCACTAGATGATAAATCAATCAGACAAAGCAGCATGAATGCCATCCAAACTTTAACAATCATTATTACTCAATGAGGGATAGTCATTAGCAACTTTTATCTCAAATAAAAAAAAATGTACCATTACAGATTTTTCCTTCATTCAATTTTAAGTAATCACATTCAAAAAATGATTGCTTTAACAATGACTCAATAATGCACCATCAGGTTGTGATCTATGGTGTGTGCCGGTGCAATTCGATAGTACTGAAATGCAGCTGAGATGATTTTTTGTCAAATCAAATGTGACATTACAACACAAGGCACTTTGATTCTGTACAAAATAGAGCACATGAACATTCAAAATATTGCCATAATTCTCTCTAACATAAATCAGAATTCATCTGAGATGCCTTAAAGGGAATTCCAGTCTTAATACAAGTATAAATTAATCTGACAAAAAAAAAGAGTAAATTCTTGCAAGTTCAACGGTAAAAATTTGACTGAAATCGGATGTAAAAAAGGAAGTTATGACATTTTGAAGTTTTGCTAATTTCTGCAAAATAGTTCTTGTACAGTGCATATGAATATGCAAATGAGTGAGCTAACCATGTTTTAACCTCACAATTTTCCATTGATCCTGTACAAAAAAATGATGAAAATTCAATGTTTCTGTCATTGAAGTCTGAAAAATGATGTTATTCCTGATAGAATAACTGCAGAATAGTGATCAGATGCGATATACCAGGATTTGAGCCTCAGGCATAATTGCGTTTGAATGAAAAACTGGAAATTTCAACATTTTATATACAAACTATATGGCAAGTTGTAAGGGTATGACATGCTCACTTTGCCATTTGCATATTCGTATTGACCGTTCAAGAACTGTTTCCTGAAAAATAAGCGAATCTTCAAAGTGTCATAACTCCCATATTTTTCACCCGATTTTGATCAAAATTTTACCATTGAACTCATAATATTGTACTCTTTCATATCAGGCAAACTTATATTTGGACTGGATTTTCCCCTTTAAAATGATTTTGCTACATTTAATCTCCACGAATTATAGGCATGCTAAATTCACGTAGCAAATCTTCGTTGCTTTGCCTGAAAAAGGCAGTGTCACATTGGTCAAATAAATCAACTTGTGTGATTAATGACAAATTTCAGTCTAAATCTTAACCATAAATTTTATTGGGCAAATATCACACACATCCCCAGGGGCGTGCCACAGAGAAGACTCATTGATATTTCAATTATCAAACATGTGCAGAACATAAAAGCAAATTTGCCACATCACACAAATTGATTACAACTATGGGAAGCCTTATACATTAATTGTTACTAAGTTTTTCACACAGAGTGATGAGAGTTGGTGTGAATACATTATACAGCTGAAGTCATACAAATGTATATGGAAAGAGTTTATAAAATGCTGATGAGGATCAAACGAGGTTCTATTCATTTTTTTTTGTGATGATTAAAAACATCTATACTATTATTTACATATTTTGAAGAAATGTAATGAACCTTGAAAAAGGATAGAGAATCAGATACATACATGTGTTGGTCATTCAAGACTTCTACATCACGAAAACAATATTCCATTTCCATGATTGACAATAAACAGTATGTGAGCTTAGAAAACACATGTTCCTAGCAGAAGGCACATAACATTTCATTTCATTCAATTCTATTTCATTTAATTTATCCTCTTTGAATTAATATTGTATCCATTATGAATTTAGTTTTTCTTCCATCACGAATACTCATAATAACTACTGTTACTTTATACAAACTCTCTGTATACCAGGCTTGTGTACTCTCTCTCTCTCTCTCTCTCTCTCTCTCTCCCTCTCTTTCCTATTATCTCTCAATATAATCAGTTTGCACTGGTTTACACACAAAAATCAATAGGATCCATCAACAAGAATTTGTGAAATCTTTGGGTGAAATCTTTGTGAAATCTCATGATTTTATAGGCTCTTGGCTCTCATTGGACGGTTCTTGTGTTTCCAAACTATCTCCTGGTTCTGTCTCCTTCTCATCTCCATCCTTATCATCATCCTTAGCAGACACAGTGTCTGAGTCCTGGTTTCCATCTGCAGGTTTAACCTGCTCCTCATCACTCACAGACTTATTCCCTGCTCCTTCAGTCTCCTCCCCCTCCACTTTCTCCTCCTTGCTCTCATCTTCTTTCCGATGTGTAGGTTCCTCTTCTGTAACCTTTTCATCATCTTTGCTTGATTCTGGTGATGGCGGCTTCTCAGTTTTGCCTTCTTTCTCCATCTTCTCTTCTCCCTCCTTCAGTTTATCCTCCCCCTCCACTTTCTTCTCCCCTTCCATCGTCTTCTCCCCTTCCAGAACCTTTGATTCAGTCTTGTTCTCTGCATCATCCTTCTTAGGAGGTTTGACATCTTTGTCTTTCTTTGCGGATGTTTGCTTCGGCTTGGTAGCCGTCGCATCCTTGGTAACCGCATCACTCGTGGTCTTGGACTGTTTTGGTGGAGTGGATCTTGTGGAGGAAGCTGACGCCTTCTTCAAGCTGGAGGCACTCCCACGGCCCTTGGCACTGGCTGAAGGTTTGGGCTTCAACTGTGAGCTTGGGGCATTGGTAATCTGTGGATGTAAAAAGAGGCATTGTTATCAATTGTTCCCAGTACGACCATACCTTGATGTCCTGCTGTAACCTATGTTTTTCATCTGTATTATGTCTTCAAATGAATTTCAAAATATGTTATTACTGCTTGTGAGTTCCCTCTGTGAGCTCCCCTTGGAGTCAAAGTTGCCCTTTGTACATTAAATCATAAAATCTTGAAATTGTGTCTATCAGAATATCCATCAAACAAACTATAAACCAGAAGAAAATCTATATTATGTACAATCTACATATTCTGTAAGTCTTAGTTTTAAATATTTTCCAAGGTCTAACATAAAAAAAAAAACTTTGCAGAATTTCATCCTTGAGTCTGAAAAAAGGCTTTCACCTGTATGAGTCACATCAGCACTTAAATAGAAGAATACAATTTGGTTTTCATGTCCATGAATATTTCTATCAAAATCTGCTCTGCCATCTCACAATCTGATACTATATCTCACAGTTTGATAAACTACCAATGTTTTAACTCAAGCAGTGAAAACATAAAGGACACAAGAAAATTGTACTGGGGTAATTCTGTGGAGATAATATAAAGTGTTAAAAGAGGTTGTAAAGTAATTTGATGCTTGTTATTCCATGGATGGGGCCGGGACTCACCTGTTTTGGTCTGGTCCCACTCTGGGGAGTTTTCCTTGCATCATTTGCTTGCTGGGTGCTCTTCAAGAGAGGGTTGTTACTGGGCACCTTGGCATTGGGGTTTGGGGCTGGTCTCCTTAGGGGCTTCTGTTGGGATGCCTTGGGGGATTGTGTCTGCCTCACTTCTGCTGTAGATGCCTCACCAGCTCCTTGTGCTGTGTCTTTTGGCTATGAGGGCAATGTCAAATACAGTACGAAATTTAAAAAGGTTGCTGCTATAATTCTACTACATGTTCTTGACAATGACATGTAATGATGTAATCATGAAAATGCAATATTTCAAATGACTCCACTTCTAAGGACAGCCACAAACATGAAACTGACAATAATAAATATTGCACAAATGTTCTATAATAAATAAAATAGCAAATGATGAATGTATTTGCACTGAATGACAATATCTAGTTTAATCAAATACTAGTAATAAGTGCATGGGCGTGGCCTACTAATAATGACCATGTTCCATCTGAATTTGGGATATACAACATACAACATGGCAACTCCAAAATGCAACAAATCAGTTTTACCTACCATCTTTACTCAACTACAGTCAAAATTGCTTAAGTCAACATCACATAAGTCAAATGATATGGCCTAAGTCAAAGGTCTTTTCAAGTCCTCTTCTCTTTATATTCTCTTGAATTTTTATTCCCTAGTAAGTTAAATGTTCTCTAAGTTGAAGCTATTTCTTCAGTCCAAATAGATTCGACTTAGGTAAGGTGGACTGTTAGCCTTCATGGCTGAGCTGCTCACCTGTTCCTGTTTGTGAGGAGCACCATGGACCACCACCATCTGTATCAGAGCCTGCTTGAAGGATGCAGTGCACCGCTGCTCTATACTCTCCACTAGTGTCTGTTTGTAAAGCCTCTTGTAGCTACGTCTGATCTGGGGCAAGTCCAGCTGAAAGTGGGATCAAATATTGTTGGTCAAATATAAAATAAAGTACCTGATGTGAAAGAGTTTCAAAACATCCCACACATAAAGTAGGTTTAAGACTCTTTCAAGAGTCAAGTGCACAAGAACTTATTGCAAATGGCATGGTGTAGATAAGGGTTTAGCAAATTTGAGGTAAATTTCAATTTCAATTTACTTACTACTTTGAACAATCGATTAGGCTACAAAGCTGTTATATTCAGAGCTTACTGCATGCACATGAACTTGATATTTGTCATGCATGTGGACCTTCATTTTCATGAAGACAGAGAACAATACATGTAATGACACAGAAAAAAAAATAAGACACTTGCACTCACACACAATGACCACATACAACATGTGCATATATAGACTCATACCTTCAAAAAGACATCGCAACATTCAACTCCACACATGCACACATAGACACACAAAGGCTTTTCCACAGATGACTTACTTCTGATCGGGTAATGATAATTCTCATCAGTGTTGTGTCATCAGCCTCTCCCGTCAAACTTGAATGGAGTCTCTCGGCCATGAACTGTGTGCAGCTGTTCAGACATCGGACTGTCAATGTAGACAGAAAAAAGATACTTACATGACATACAATCATATACCTGATGACTGAATTACACTTTACAAATGTGATCTACTGTATGATTCATCTCACACCAAAGTTTCATCAAATTTAGGGTGCAGAAGGGCTGCCACGATTAACATATCAAAATCAAGGAGGATATGTGGGTATAACGAACAATCACAGAGATATTCGTATGTTACATACAGTGCATTAGGTGCAAATGACTCCCATACTCAGGAAAGCAATTGTATTTCCTTGTCAGGCTATGAAGAGATAGGATATATTTCTGTATTAATTCTCTTGTTATTACGGTACTCCCAGCAGAATCACATAGATTTGGCATCCCTTGGTGCCACAGCAAGTTCTTAACATGCACCACAATTATGTTAGGAGTCCTTAAAAGGACTATTAGGACTGCAAGAGGACAGATTAATAGATACTTGAGGTAAAGGGGTATTCTAAAGTCTCAATCCAGTTTGTGTTGTCTGATGCTTTATTCTTCAAACACTCTCAACTTCTCTCTATAGTCAACTGATTATGGTGTTGAGCTGTGAAGATCTTACCCATGCATATCATGGCATCCTGGAAATCTCCAATAAGGCTACGTCTCAACTCCTTTTCAAGCTCTGAATTTGTCAACTGTAAACAAGAGATTGATACACAGGGATAAAGACACAATTACTCAAAGATTTTACATTTGCTTAGAGGATTGTTTTCAATATAATCACTTCATATATTACCCCTGTCATACTCACTTACAATGGTTTAGAAATGTTAACTATTCAATATAGGGACAGACAAAAATGTATGAGTATATAGCTGATGCAGTACATACACCCTCTTCCACGAACATGAGTCTTCATTCTGTTTATTAATCATAATATGATGTGTAAAATATGTGATGATGTGTAAAATGCCTGGAAATATTATTAGCTACAGTATGCCAAGTCAAATCTCTATGGAAAATATGATAGCTGTAGCATCTTGTTCATTCTATTATGCCCATAACAGTTGTTCCACAAAGTATGAAAATGAAAAAAAGACTACAGCTATTCCAAATTATCCTCCTTCAAAGCCTTCTTTAAGAGATAACAGCATTCAAAGAGTGCAAACTCTGATTCTTAATCACAATTACCATTTTGGATGAGGAAAATCACTGATTAAGTCCAAATAAAGATAGACAAATAATTTTCATCCCATGGCAATAGGAAGTTGGACTGCTTCTGGCTGATGCCTCCAAGAAAAAAAAAATTGGTCCAAAGAAAACAGACAATTCATTCCTGCCTCTCACCTGATCATACTGTACAAGGACCTCCCTGAGATGTACCAAGCTGGCTTCTTGGAGAAGACTGGCCATCTTGCCACTGGACACATCCCAGCGTGCCTCACTCCCAGCATCCTTCAGTGCTTCAGCATCCTTTAGTGCCTGGTCCTCATCTACCTCCGTTTCCTCAGCTCGGCAACCCTAGGGGCAAACACAAAACATGATGTCGCAGATGTTAATGAACTTCCTTTCTTTAAATGAATATCATCTTGTGCAGACAGCAAATCTGGGATTTTATCCTTGGACATGTTGAATCTATGACACAAATTCTCATGAGCTAACAATTTGAATAACGTTTAGAATACAAAACTTCATACATATACATCAAATACATAAATGACAATGTTGCAATAATTGATTTCCTCAGCAAATGTAATTCATTTCTGATCTTTGCTTACATTTAACTGTCTATAATATCTATTACATAACATCTATTCTCATATGCGCTAAACAAACAATGTGATCAATCTGCATCAGTATGCAAGATATCAAACTCTCTATGAGGTCCTAATTGATAATTTTGTAATGCAGAACAAAAACATAAAACATTATTCTGGAATCATGTCTGTAAACTGGTTCTTATCTTGTATGCATGTATACCTGTTTCCTCTCATACAGCACAAAAAGAAAAAAACTAAAAAAGCTTACCTTTGCCAGAGCCAAGGAAAGATGTCTGAGTTTGCCCTTGATCTCTGCTGTGATGTCATCCTCTAACGATACACCAAATTTGGCTTCATAAGATTCCTTGATACCAGCAATTGCCTGTTAAACATACACAAAATTTATAAAGTAAATAGTGAGGACTTATACATCAGGTAGGACTACAGTCAGTGTACCATTAATACGATTGCAGAGAAATTTATCTCTGTAGAGAGTGTATTGCCTCTTTTATTTTTGCTGTGTTTTTACCATCATATATATAGACTAACATTCAACTTCAAAAATTCAAATTCATAAATATTGTGAAATTACTAAAGAAAAGATAAGTATGGATGCAAATGGAAATTCAATTAACTTCTCAGAAAAACTACAAACATATGGCATTCGAAATGCACATCATTAAGTTTTCTTGTATAATGCAGTTTACTCCTTTTTCCTTACATTAACTGTACTTGGATTAAGTCTGTGAGAACTGAAAAATATATACGAATTGTCAATTTTATGGAGTACCAGTAACTTATTGATCAGTAAAGTTTAATGTACTTACAGCATTACTTCTGGTACAAAGGATCTCTATGACAGGCTCAACCAGTGAATCTTCACCCTGGGAAAACAAAAGAATTATATATCACTTAGCAACATGACATAACATATCAGTTTCTCTCACACACCACCACAAGACGTCTCATTTTGACTACTTTAATGCAAAGAATTCAAGTTGATTTTGTAAGTTGTCAAACTTTCTCATTCTCTACCTGTCTCACTCTCTCTTTCTTTCTTTCTCTCCCTCTCTTGTTCTTCGTACAATGCATTTGCTGAAAAATCATTTAAACAAACATTTAATATTTACAATAATTATTAACAAAATTAACTCTTCCTATTGTTTTAAATGCATTTACCAATATTTCATATCTCTTTTCAAATACATTCCTCATGCAAAAACCAAATCACTAACTGGCAGCATATAAGTCAATTTCCACTTCTTTGTAGACGCTGAAACGCATCCTACCTTGAGAGCCCGCCGTAATGTCAACGCATCCAAGTCTTCCCTTGTTGCTAGGAGACTCTCGATGATGTCATCATATTCAGCACTCAAGTTGTCTTTCAGCTCCTGCTCCAGCGTCTGCACACACAACCATAAAGAACGGAAATGAAAGTAAATTACTGGGGTCATGGGGATAGAGGGGACAGATGATATTTTCTGCTTTGTGAAGCTGCCAAGCTGAACCAACATGACAACAATGTTCTGCTAAAAATTGACCACTGTGGGTGCAGTGCTGATCTTCTAAACCAAGTGTGGTAAAGATAATGTTTATCAAATATCATATGATGCTAGTGCAATATTACATTGTTTGTTAGTGTATTTCTACATATGGTGTACATGATCCTTTCTGGTTTGTGTTTGTTTCTTTGCTTGTTCTTGTTGTTGTTGTTTGTTGTTGTTGTTGGTGGTGGTGGTTATGGTGGTGGTGATGGTGGTGGTGGTAATGGTTGTGGTGGTGGGTTTGTGTGTGTGTGTGTGTGTGTGTGTGTGTGTTTGTGTGTGTTTGTTTTTGTTTTGTTGCTTTATTTTGATTTTACAGTAAAGTACAGATACACTTCTGGGCTATGTAGCTGCACGAAAGTTGAGTGTCTCACCAGTCCATATGTGTCTTCAAACTTGGCCAGAGTGTCTTGTCTCTGCTGGTATGTCCTCTTGGCTAATGTCTGAACAAGGATCTGCTCAGGGTTACCTATTGTGTTAAAAGAAAAACAACCACACAAAATACTTTAAGTTTTGAGCCTGAACAAAATAACTGATATCATTGATCTTCTATATGAGATGTTACGTTCATTCCAAAATATTTCATGACAGAATGATGGCCACTAAATTTACCAGTTTGTATCTGGTCAAGTTTTATCCTCCATCAAGCTTTCACACAGTATGTCAACACATTACATGATGCACTACATTATTACTCTGCATCTTATCAAACTTCATCATCAAATACAGTTAACATATATGTGGTGACACCTACCATCCTACCATATGGTAGCAAGACTAGAAGTTATCCACTCACATTTGTAACACCATAATCCTATACAGTGTATGTGTACGACTACACCCCATGAAAAATAATGTCATGTGATTTTTCAAAGTAACATCTTTAGAGCAATCAAGAATCATTTTTAATGCACAAAGTCAGTTTTGTATCACTCTGCCTCATAAATAATGTGTGGATTTAGCTCTCATATAAGTAGGAAACTGCTTACCCATTCCTTTTGTAGCTTTAAATAATTTGGCTGCTTCATCTTTCTGGTTGTACGTCTGTGGCTTCACAACAGCTTCTTTCTGCATGGGTGAAGGACAAAACATTTGATATGACGATTTACTTCCACACTAAGAATTACTTTTTCAGTCTTTGACATTTTTTTTTAAAGCACAAACAGTCTTTGCATATATATAAAAACATACTACAATTCTCACCTCATGAACAAAACATACTTACAATGCTATATTATATAGGAAATCAATTCACTCTATCTATACATCTAATACTGCAATATCAATTGAAAATATTTCAAGACATACTTCAAAATACCAAACCATCATCACACAGTCTATCAAGGAGTTAACATACCATTTTCATATTTCAAAAGATTTATTCTTTTCAGATCTCCTCATCACTACAAAAAATTCAATTGTTTCAATTACGAAAAACAAAATACACCAAGATGGATCTAGAGTTATATATTAATTTTAGGTCACTACATTTCTTTTTTAGGCCACCAAAATTTCAAATTCAAAGATTTTAGTGACCCAAATAGGCCACCAAAGTGTCAAGCCATACATATGAATTATGTGTGCATATATATGTATGTATATATATATATATATATATATATATATATATATATATATATATATATATATATATATATATAAAGTTGGCACATTTTTTGCATATATATATACATGTGTATATATATCAAGGTACAGCACAAATATATGTCTTTCCATGTACGAGTAATGAGAGAAAGTTTTGAGTGCAGCACCTTTTTCTTCTCCTCTGCTTTCTTTCTTTCCTGCCCTATAACAGGCAGTTTGGTGGTTCTTCTCTTCAGCTGCTGTCTGGTTGGCAGTCTCTTACCTCCTCCCTGGCAATGAGAAATTTGCTTTCAGTGAGCAAGATGGACTTTGCACAATGGAACATTTAGTCTGGTAGCAAACATGTCTGTATACAAGAGGCAGCCCAAGCATATTAGTACATTAAATTTTGTACATCATATCCTGACTGTAAACAAGATGGGTTGCAGAGCTGGTCTTTGTACAGGTTTTATTACTGCTTGATATATCTGTACAAGTCATTCAGCTGTGGCATCACAATTCTAAATATCACGTTGACAGGCTAGAGATTAATAAACAGTCATGCTATTCAAGCTATATTTCAGGATATTCCTTCAACTATTTCTCTCTTCTATTCAAAGACCAAATTTTGCCAAACAAACCAATCTCCAAATGCACAAGACACTCTGAAATTTGGCAGCACCACCCTGAAAATCAAGTTGACTGTATAAATATGTTTATAAATTCATTTTGCACTACACTCCTCAACTACTCCTTTCTTCAAACTTAGTCATGATTTGCCACGAATATAACTTTCAACAATGTGCAATGGTGGGACGGTTATATAAGACATGAAGAGAAGTAAACTCCATTGAAAATATACAGAGCTGAAAGTTCAGTAGCTCTACATGGAAGTATAAGCCCACACTCACCAGACTGGGTAATTTTGTGGCCTGTAGTTCAAGAGCCTCTTCTTCTGTTGGAACTTCAATTGTCTCCTCAATGTCGCCCTCGATGAAAGTTTTCTGTCAGTATCAGACATCACACAAAGCAGTCAAGATAATGTATCACAAGTGTTTTTTTATTGCTCAATTCATGAACCTATGTTTCACTATAACTGGAGAGCTAACATGGCAAACATATATTTTTGTCATCCCAAAAAAGAAACACACACACACAAACAAGCAAGCAAGCAAGCAAAGAAACAAACAAACAAAATCTTACACAGATTTTATAACGGGTCTAGTGCAATTACCCCCTGGGCAATTACCCTGCACCCTTCCCCTGGCCCTAATCCTAATCCTAATCCTGAACCTAATCCTATTCCTAACTCAAACTTCTAACCCTAACCCTAACCCTAACCCTAACCCTACTTGTTACTCTAAGCTTACCACTAACCAGTATTTACCGGGGGGGGGGGGGGGGGGGGGGGGGGGGGGGGGGGGGGGTAATTGCCCGGATACGTTTATAACATACCTAAGAGTCCCATGAACCAATAGCGGTGTACGCAATTTCAGCATTTTTAGTTATCAGCTCAAAGTTTGCCTTATTACACTTCGGTCTTTATGTAGGTTTACTTTGTCATGCAGTTTGTCACTTCTTTTGTAAAAACTTTTGTAAAAACTATGCATGTCAATTTCTCAGAAAAAAAAACCCAGACAAACAAACAACAAAAAATATCTGACAGATCTATGCATATGTAATCATGCCACGGCACATTGTTCTCTACAAACTTGCATACCAGTGGATGTTTCTAGGCATGAAACCATCAATGCAAAGACTGACAGATGTCTCACCTCTTTGTTTGCATGTCTATCCTTGGCATAGAAGATGAAGGAACTGGTCTCATTCACACCTCTGAGGTCAACCTCATAGCTTTTGGTCACCTGTGCCTTCTGGGTCAGGTAATAATTGTGCATGAGGTAGTCATCCTCCTGCAAATATCAACAAAGAAGCAAATTGCCCATTAAGAGACAGAAAGGTGGTACTGATGATATGAAGAAACAACAATAAATACAACTTGGTTGCCAATAAATGATACATATACTTATTCACTGATTTTGAAAGAAAAAAAAATTTAATGTACAAAAAAATAATGTACTACCACATCTAGAAAACTTTGCTATTTATGCATTTAATAATTGGTTTGTGAGGATGATATAGACATCTGTAATTTACAAAGTTTATGAAGTTAGTACCCTCTGGTTCTAAGCTGATGTACTTTAATACACTGAAAGGTCAGGTCTATGTGTACATTTTTGCTATAAAAAATATTCTTTGTTCAATTTTCAATGGGAAATCAACAAAGGATACATAGCAGTGAAATAAATAACTTTGAATATGGAGATGGGACCACACAAATTGCTATGAAAGCTTGACTGATGGAATAAAATGCTAAAACTTACCATTTTATCAAAGTTGTACATGGGTTTCACCTTGTTGAGTCTCTTTAACAAAGCTGCATTCTCTTTCTCTATCCTCTCCTGTTCTCGGTTCTTGAAAGGAGTGTTCAGACTGAGGAAAAATGTACCAAATTCACATTAAATTCATCTACACAGATACTGAACATAATCTACACGACATCCATATCAGATATGCTTCAGACACTGGCTAATGGCTCTGTGAAACATTTTCACAGAAATAATACATGTGATCATGAGCACATTTCTTTGTAACATTTCATGACCTTCCCTATTGACCTGCAATTGGACTTTGGAGAAAAAAAAAGATAGGGAAAATTACAAATCAGACAAATTGGAAAATCTAGATGAAAACAGAGAAATTTAGAGTTGTGCCAGTGGAAAATGGTGTGCTAATAATACAAAATAAAAAAAAATAGAAAATTGCTATCAAAATTTATTATCACAGAAATTGATATGGTGACATATCATTGAAGTAATTCTTAGCAATCTAGCAGAAAAAGACACAAACAAATTAACAAGATTTAAAGAGATGATAAGGAAAAGACAGAGGAAACATAGAAGGAAAAAAAAAAGAAAATGAGATGGAGGAAGGGAAAGCTGGATAAACATTTAATATGATATTGTCATTTACATCAGTTGAATTCTTACCTCTTAGGGGCAGCATCATACTCAAAGTTCCAGTTATCCAGCCCACCTCCAGACCGGATGATATTAGTGAGCTTGGCGAGGAGGATGCGGTTGTCATGGTCAATAAGAGCTTGTTTCTCCTCCTCCGTCTAGGCATAGCATGATGACAGAGCATAATGTAAAGAAGAAAAATAAACAGATTTATCTCCTTAGAGATGCTTTATCAATCTCCACAATAGAATACTTTCTGGAATCGATTTATCTGCACATTTGGAATTGATGTAACAGTGCTACATGATAAACAATCACAATGGGTTTACGCATTTTTTTTCCTATACTTCATATGCGTGGTACCTGAAGCATCCAAATGTTTTTGTTTTATTTTTTGGGCACAAGATGGTGAAAAACAATACTTGACAAGAAGAATGTCTTACAGGTATTGTATCTAATGCCAAAAAAAAGTATTAGATTAACGGCAACAGTCATCAGCTGATGATCTTGGTATCTCATCTGAACATTTGTCATGCATGCAAATCACAGTTTCAATATGTAATGCACTGATAGATGAATGCACTCCTTTCTTACCTGCAGTTTCTTCATATTAACCTGGAGGTGTGGGTACGTTTTGGGCGAAGTGGCATCAATCTTCGTCTTCATCCCATTTTTCTGCAAACAAATAAACACAACAATAATTTCATGCGTCATGCTAATATCAATGCACATCCACAATCCATGTTATCTAAAACTAACCACTAATGCAAAGAAAAGAACAAAAAGTAATTGACACTCATTGTAAGAAAGTTGCACACATGCTGTAGATGTAGAATACCATGTAAGTGGAGTACATGTCACCAGCACTTTGTGGAACACACAGGAATGCTTTGAAAGTTTTAATAATGTATGAGACAGATAATTCTCTCCTACCTCCCCATTATAATCAGCACAAGTTGGTTTTCTCCTCCACAACATGTGCATTCACTCCAAAAGTTCTGAACATATATCACAACAGCAGCATCTGTTACCATGGCAACCTACCAGTATGGATGTCTCTAGGTGCACCTCATTTAATTAAAGGACTGAAAATTACCAAGTTAAATTCAATTACTTGGCGAACAGTGGAAAGATGGAACCCTGATTAGGTGCTGTTCATACACTTGTAGCTTACAACACTTGACTTATTACTGAAATGCAGTAGACAACATCACAACATCTGTCTTCTAAAATTGTCCACAATAAAGAAACATGCCTAGAGTTATATAACACATTAACAAATACACTATAATGTTTCTTCAACACAGATAACCCATTACACATAACATCATTGATATAATTGTACCTGTCTTGTGTGTGTGTGTGTGTGTGTGTGTGTGTATCATATTACTGTACTCAAGAATGTGTGCAAAGCATAGAGCATTACTTGTTTATTATGCACCATGTATAACTGAAGAAAATGCATTTAATATGTCACTCTATCTTGATAAATTAATTCCATCTAGGGATTTTACTGTTTTAAGTTAGTAGTATATAAAGTCCCCCTTTTTTCGAGCATCACCGTTGCTAGGCAACTGCAGGCACAGTTGGCTGGTAATGGCAGCAATTTAGTGGACTTGTCATTGTGTCTTGTTTGCACACCAGTGCCATTCATACACCACAATACAGCATTTTAGTTACTAGTGCTTGTAAAAAGAAAAGAAGGCAATTTCTCTGCAGTCTATCTATCATAGACTAGATGGGATATAATGATGTCTTCATGAATCTTCACTCATTTTACACTCTATGTTCAATCATTAACATGTTCTGTATGGCACCAGCCCTTTCGCACTAAATAAGCATGCAAGTATTTAAGTAACTTTCCTTCCGACAATGCCAAACCTTTGTGTGTATTCTCTCCATTTTTTTTTTTGATTGAATTCATATTGATGTAATGATTTAAGATACAATGTACATGTATACACACAATAAATGTGTGGATCACATTAAGTCAGAGATATAGATACTTTCATTGGAGTGTATGTACATTGTATGAGATATTACAGAAGTCCTGGTAAAGATAGTTTCTTGCAAACTGACAACCTCATCAGATTTGAGCATCTTGCAAAGACAATGAAGGAGAATATAATTTTTGTCATTAAACTGTCCTGCTTCACTTCATTCTCTCTTCCAAACACAGGCATCACTGGTTGTCCATGGCAACAGAAGCCATATTTACTGTGCTCATTGAATTTGGAAGTCAAGTATGCAAACATTTCTCCTGCCTTTTCAATTTAATGCAATGAGTATTTACATAATGACAATCATTCAGTCAAATTATTGATTTTTCACTCAGCATTCTGGATTCTCTCTTTCAAGATAAAAAGAATGGGGTCAATGCTCGGACAAAATTTGTGATGCCAGGTGGAAAGTTTTATTCAGTCTATTCCTACGCATTCCGAGCAATTCAAAAAGCGATGTTTTTCATTTTTATCTTTTTATTTGATTTGCACCGCCCTAATCCTCTGCAGTAAGGTAGAGTTGACAAAAATCAATAAGTTATTTATCCAAGCCAGCTGAAGAGCGGCAATAATGGAGTCTGGTATAAAGCCATTGTACAAATGGTGTACATGTGTACAACCATCATGGCTTCAAACTCATGGCAATATAAAGACTGTTGCCATGGCACTGACATGTTCAGTTTAAGGATGTGTATGAAAAGTGAAGAATGAGTGAATTACATGTGATTTTCCTCATTCTGCAATAGGGTTTTCTACAAGGCCAAAGTTATGTTTCTAATCATCCAGAGAGTCCTGGCCATTATTTTTAAGACACACTGTGCAATAAAAACTTTCATGCATCAAGGAGATTTGAAGCCAGTGTGCACATAAAATGTATTTAGGAAGCATTAATTCAGTACTGCATGTATAAACGAACATAGTGCGAAAAAGAAAACGTGGCCTATTATTCACACATTGAATTTTCAAAATCATATCTTAACAAGTTGTGTTGTTTGTTTGATGCTTTTGATCTATTATCAAGTGTGAATTTTGTTTTCATAGCAAGCACAAATATTGATAGAACAAATCAGAACTACCACTCACTGCTGTAGTTCACTTTGTATGTCATAACAATGTCAAGTGTAGTGTAAGCAAAATGGTGTGCACACTTTTGATGAGATCAAGCATGATTTACTGAGGAGAAAAGGATTTTATTGAGGAAGCCATTTGGGAAATCATTACAATATGGTGAGTCATTCAGTATAAGGTACAACCAATACCCTTGGGCCCCAATTCACGAAGGTGGTACAAATGAAACCATGGTTTAAACCATGGACAAAAACCATGGAGCGCCAATGTAGTGTCGCACGGAATATTTCATTACAAAATTGGTCATTTCGTCGACAAAATGACCGCTTCGTTAACGAAATTATCATTTCGTGGACAAAATGTTTGTTTTTAGTTACAAAATGTTGTCATTTCATTACAAAATAATCATTTCATCGATGAAATGACTGATTTCGTAACGAAATATTCTGTGCAATACTTGCCGTTTCACGGTTTTTGATCATGGTTTCATTTGTACCACCTTCGTGAATTCGGGCTTTAGTGTTGCAAGAATAGTAAACCTGGAATAGTCGACATTCAACCATTTACCTTACAAGTAGTCTTCAATAGAGCATTTTGCTTTTGTATTACAAGTTGAAGCGTAGATGTCACACAAATCCAAGATAATTATGTCACTGGTCTACTGCATTTGTCTTCATAGGAACAACTAGAAGCTCTACAGTCTGTAACTTTATGGCATCATTGGAAATCATTAGATACCAATCACAACTTTGACAAATTTACTGTCACATGGGACAGTATCTCTCACACATGTTGTCTCTCACACATGGTGTGAGTATTTCAAAATCCCACACTTTTTGATTGACAATGAAGTAGCAAAGCATATCAAACATCTACATGTATTTGCGAGCACAAATTCTGAGGCAAGAACATATGCAAAATAAGTCATATTATACATAATGCATATTCCATATCTTTATTCCCTGTAATAAAGGTCACATACATAATGTTATATCCCACATAGAAAGGGAAATGTTCTAATTCACTGTTTGTCTCCAGCACAATTTCCATGGTTTTTCTGCTTACCCTAAGTACTTTTAAGGTTGCCATGGATACATTGTTACATATTGAGTTTTTGACATTGTTTTACAGTAATCATTTAATTTTATCAGCACTAAGGAACATTGGTGTTCAGTTCAAAGTTCTCGCTTGAATATAATTTTTATTGTATTGAGCTATTATGTGTAAAAAGTGTGCAAAATACACCTCTTAGATTGAATTTTTAATTCAAAGGTTTGGGGGAAAATGAAAAATACTAACTGGATATGATTTAAATGAATAGTTTCATGCTTGATGTAACAGATCATTTTGTTTATCTATTTGTGTTTTTTTTTTCTTTCAGTAGACCCTAAATTCCTTCGGCACATTGAGGTAGTAAGACAAAAAGTCTACATGATACAAATTATACCTGTAACTATAATGAAACATGAATTCTGTACACTGCAAGTATGCCTTCCAAGATGTAGAATCTATTATTGTCATTTCTCCTGGACATGCTAAGAAAATTCCCAAAGGCCACAAGAATCTGTGATATCTTACACTGACACATATGTGAATATGTGGACAGAAAAATCTGTCTGTTCAGGTTTTTTTTTTTTTTTTTTGTTTTGTTTTTGTTTTTTTTGGGGGGGTTGTTGTTGTTACTGTTGTTTTTAACTTTATGACTCTCCCCCCCCCCCCCATATTCTGTGAAATCAGATGTAGTCTCCGCGGAACATATCTGCGACAACCAGATACAGATTGCTCTTTCAGTCATATGAATATGTATACCTTAGTGCACTGATACATTGCATATTAATATTATCATACGTACATGTTTACTGTTTTAACCACAGAATGATTACACTGTAAATATTGTACGATTAAAATTTGGTTCCACAAATCTATTTCCTTTAATATTCATGAATGAAAGACACACAGGAGAGCTAATAACTTCTTTTATTTCTTCTTCTCACTCATGGTCATCCTGAAACTCATGGAGAAGTCCACAAAACAGTCATTATGTTCAAGACTGGGCAAGTGTTCTGTTGAGTACTCCTTCCTAAAAACTGACCTTTTCAATCCCAACTCCAACCCTACAAACTGTAGTACATGTACTGTGTATCTTTTAAGGGCCTAACTGCACTGGCGACCCAAACACGTTCACAGTGCCCCAGTTATTTATTTAGGACCCAGGGTCACTTTGACAGGGTTTATATTAAATTATAATCTTATCAGCAACACCCCATCACAGTAGCCTATGTGTGTATATTTAGTGTGGATGATACGGAACTCTTGATTAGCCTTCTCTAAAAAGCTTTTAAGTTTTTGAAACACCAAAGGCAACAAAAACAAGTGAAAAATGCCTCCCCCCCCCCACCCCATTTTCAAGCAGGGTAGTATAAGTTTAAAACAGTTACAGGATTAAAGGTATCATTCATTTTTCTCATCTACTTTCAAAGGTCGTATGACTATGAAACTTACCTTTGCTACATGCATCTCATAGTTCCGTTGATTCCATTTCTTCTGCAAGACGTTATTAGCTGCAGGAAAGCTGCTTCCAGTGAATGAACGTGATGCCATCATATTAGTATGGCTGATTGACTGTGTTTAAAAACAAATTGTTTGTTGATTCTCCAAACTTTTATGTTGTGAGATAAAGTTGGTGCAATCATATAGCTTTGGGACTACTGAAAATCAATCTTCCAGCTGTCTTGTTATAGTTAGTCGAGTACATTCTGATACAGAGTTCTGCTGCTGATGAGTCAAGGATGCACTGAAAATCTACTGGTCGTAGCGGAGTGACGTACACTGTATGTACAGCCCAGTTGCAATGCAAATTGAGGAGCATTAACACTTCGGCTTAAATTTCACTTGATTGTCGACAGAAATCTCCAAGCATAACGGAGATTTACGGTATAGAAACGAGCTACCGTAAACAGTTTGAAATGCTTCCTCAAACTTGTAAGAAAGATCCAGTAATCATCAGCGTAAAATCCATTGATGAAGTGGCAGGCCTGCACCTGTGTCGAGCACTGCTCGTATACCAGGGACACGGTTGTAAATACCCTCCTCTTGCCCGAATCCAGTCGGCCTCGGCTCTGTTCTGGAATCTTTCAAGAAAAAAGACGTGCTGTTTCGCTAAAACCACGCATAACAAGAAACTCTGCAACGGGTGGTGTTCGATCTCACATCCCGGCACACAGCAGGTACTTGTAATCACAGCAGTCAGAATCAATACTGTATTCATTCACTTGCTGATAACTTTCTCAACAGCCGATAGCAACCTCATAAACTATTAATGAGTTTCTTCGTCTACCCCCATACACCAGCACCGTAAACAAGATACCACTGAACTGTGGCCCCGATTGGTATACCGCTTGGTCTTTTCGTGTATTGTGTGCGGCGTGAACACGCTGCTTTTCGTGTGTATACATGGTGTACACACACGCGCTACGGTTACTAGGCAGGCTCTGTAAACAAGGGGTATTGAAAACCTGGAAGTGGCAAACTCGCGAATGGGGTGCATTCATAATCGCTTCACACTGGGAACTCCGGACTCCAATGAGGGAGGGACATAGACATCCATTTCCGGTTTGAAGAAACCATGATCATACCGTAATAATGAGTAAGAGTTAAAGATTCAGGTCGATAAAGAAACGTTAATCCACACCGTTCTGAAAGGTTTATACAGTACTTGATTGATTTGGTGAAAATTGTAAATGAGTGAATTCAAATTGCCTCTTCTATGAAAGGCATTATAGACATACTCTAGTATTTTCTGCCGAGATGAGAAAGTGGGATAGTACAGTATTGGTGGAGATGAAAATTGGGCTTTTAACTTTTTGCGAGATACCAAGAAAACACTTATGATATAGTACAGGGCATACCATTTTAAGAGGAATTCAAAGTTTATTTGATGAAAATCGGGTTTGGAATGACTGAACCATCCAAAAACAAAGTAAAACAAAGCGATCGTCCTAAAGTGTGGGTCCCACGCTTTATTAGAATTGCTCTTTTTTGGATATCTCAGCCATTTCAGAACCAATTTTCATCAAATACACGTTGAATTCCTCATAGAATTACATGCTCTTTCATATTTCATAAGAGGTTTCTCATTATCTCACCAAAAATATTAGAAACTTGAAATTAGATCTCAACCAAAACTAGACGATCCCTTTAAAGAGGAGTGAAAGTGTTGCCATGAGTAAGCATCTATATTACTATCTAACATGCGTAAATCGTGGCGATTTCCATCGCAGTAAATATCATTCTTTTTGAAAAGTTTTCTTATAAAACATCGGAATAAGAATCTCAAAGTGGTCAAGCAGCGCTGCAAGGGATATTTCCCCGTATTTAGGGGATGCTAAGAAATCAGTGAAAGACTCAGTAAGAGTTTGAGGACAACAGGACAATTCATTCAAAATCTATTTCAAATTCCATTTGCTGTTTTCTCTAAATATAAACCTGTAAAGCCCATCAATGGCATTGTAGTAGAACAAAATCAAGAAAATTTACAACGAATTCCAACTATGTTAATTTGTTTTCAATAAAGAATATCCATTTATACATTGTAATATATACCGTGATATGTCACTAAGTATTCTCCATGCCTTCTGAGGAGTAGGCTGACAATAATTCGCTCTTTCTATAGCTGTTTTCTTTCATCTCCCATTGTCTAGATTAAAATTATTCTGAAATATCAAATGCACGTGTTATTTGCTTTTGATGTTAATCTTACATTTTGTTTACATCAGTCTATTGCGGAGTGACACTATCTAGTGACCGTCATCGCGAGTTCACAAATATGTATGCTATATATGCTTAAGTATTGTCTTTTCATTGCTTACTTCGACGACGATCGAACCGAATCACGGAATGGTTGAAAACTTGGTTGTTTACCCGGATACGCTTAGAGTATACAAGAAAATCAATGCCAAACCTCATAACTTTCTGAGGAATAAAACTCTTTGTTTTGATGGTATTAGACACCTTCAAGTAGATCATTATTCGGTAGGTGGGTCTTCATCAGAAGAAATAATTGCAACCTTAAATTGAATTTAAAACCAAAAACACAGGCATGTATATAACAGAATATTTGTTCGATGACAAAAAAGACAACTGTAAAAGAAAAAAAAATACTGTAAAAATTCTGAAACGCTAGACTCAATGACACCAAGAGCGCCCTCAATGAAGCAGTCTACCTAATGATTATGTAGCTTCAGCGAACGCAGATAACAGTACACGTATCAAAACAAATCGTCATTCATCATAGAGCGTCTCATACCAATGAATTAGCTTTATCTTTGGGGGTAAAGTCTTCTTAAACATTGAGGAGACTCTCTTACCTATAACAGAATAAGCATCGTGAGGTTCGATATCTCAAAAAAGAAAAGGAAAAAAAAAACCTCAGTTGATCGTAACAGTGAGATGAAAGGCTATATACAGTAGCCTTCTCAGCAACGACAATTTTTGACAATTTCAGGACCAGCGAGGTGTTATACAAAAGAAGGAATAGTAACTATAGATCATTTCTGTAATGTATTCCAATTTCACGCATGCTTCTCTCACAAACATTGTCTTAACATCCACTAAGCTTGCAGGAGGCTTTCTCTTCCTAGAAACAACTGATGAATGTTTTAAAAAGCGATTCTCCCTAAGAATCTTAATAGGAAATTACCTTTCTTTTTTTACTCAGTAAGTTGGTTATGCATTTTCAAAGGGACATAACGTATATAAGCTTGTCCGACGTAACAATTTATGGAATTTATGTTCAAACAAAGAATGAACTTGCGTAAACCAGCATGGTGACCAATGGGGAAGCATATGTTTTTATTGTTCTCCTTTGAATATATGCACAAAAATTTTCAATCATTATTGCCAAATACTAGGCTGTAATGAACACTTTGCTGCTGTCAGGTGGATGTGTTAATATCTATAGGATTGCATGAATAATCACAACATCACAGATGCTTATCTCAGTGAATTTAAAAGCCTTATGGTAAAATGACCACTTTTCTGCTCATGCGCAAAGTGGAGCTACGAAATGGCTTATTGGAAGGACCAGGTAAATAAGATGTTTCGTGACTATCTATATAGGCTGTAGGTATATATACATGACTGAATACATTGAGAAACGGTCTATTGTTCTCCTGTCGGATTGTGCTTGTTACCGCTGAGAAGTTACCCAATCAAAAATTGCATGCTTAGAGTGCGCATGTACCAATTCGTGAACATTTACTCAAACAAGCTAGAAGCACAACGACAGATTCTGATCAAATTCAAGATTCAAAATATGATCTAATCTTGACTATGTTTAGGTAATACGTTTTTAACAAATGAAGTGTATTCTTCAGTCCTTGTTTTATCGTTTTCGTTCAAATTGTATTTTTAATTTTTGTTTCTACTGAGATCCAGAATTTCAATTTTCTGAGCATTTTCCCCGATAAAGGCGCTGCAGGGTTTTCAGTACGTGTTCTTGCCAACTATAAAAAAGGTCTTTGTTCACTTTTGTTTTCGATTACGTTACAACATATCGTATAAATTATGAATTGCGTGTAAGTTTACAAACAAAATAGTATAACAGATTTTGTCTCATTTCATTTTTCCCCGGAACAAATTCCGTTCACAGTGTTGTCATTTTTCATTTCTCGTGCCAATGTTGCATTAACTAAAACGAATTAGCATGCATGGAGAAAATGGATCACCCTGCCTAAGTCCTCGCTTGATATTACAGTGCCCATTCAAATGCATCCGCTAATAATAACACAACTGCTGATATCTGAATATAGAGCAGCCAAACCCAAGAACAAGACAAACTACTGCCATTTTTTTTACATATACAGTATATGCCAGATCTCTTTTTCTATAAAGTAAACTATTACCACTTTTTCTGATGTTGATAATTCCAATTTATAGCAATCATGCTTCATTCAGTGCTTTCGGCAATTTGATCCAGAACTTGTCAAAAGGTGAGATAAAACTCTGTCATGAAGCCATCCTTCCCCGGAGATCGGTACATTTTATTTTCTTAAACCGCACGATATTTCCTTCCACTTATATCACCTCCACGGGTATCCCGATACGTAGTTCATCTCCACGGGAATCCCGATCTTCTCTGCTTGATTTGGGAATATCATCATAGATGAAGAATTTTAATCATGTACAATTTTCGTGTATGTCATCTCCTGAATACAAGTTTTCATGAAATAATGTAATCATATTGAATATTTCATTCATATCCTTTGGTAGCTTTATTGTGTATATCGATTATCATATATTTCTTTCGTTAACACTTTTTTATTATCATTGAACCTTTGAACTGTCCAAAGTTTAGTGTTTTCGTTTCTTCTTCTTTGAAGCATTTTGCCCGAGACCACACTTTTGATAAAGGCTTGTCCAGAATAAACGTACGTTTTCAGTAACCCTGGTTTTTTTAATTTCTCTCTCCTCTTCCTCTTTTACACATTGTATTTCATTTTCGTTGATTTGAACAGCCACGTACTGACACGGGCAAACACACCACAATAACACACACACACACACACACACACACACACACACACACACACACACACACACACACACACACACACACACACACATCCAAATACCAACGAGGATACACGGAACAAAGACCCATAATGAGGATGATATCGACACCACAACAGAAACACATTTGTATAAAAGAGATTTTTAATCGAATCAATATTGAACTGGTACCCAAATATACAGATTAACGTTTAAACTTCTTGATTGGAAGATCTCATTATTAAATACAATTTATACAGCTTTCTTAAGTGACATCATTTCACTAAACCACATTCAAATTTATACAAAGCTAGCGGAATAAATTGTGCATATACAAAGATACAGGGCTTGCAAATTTATACGGGCGTGTGTGTATCGTTTATCTGAATACAACAAAGCAAGATGAATAGGGAATACAAAAGCACCATACACCAATTTAGCACTAATACAAGCAAATTTGTAGAATAAAAAGCAAAACTTCAAAATTTTGAACCACAAAATTGGTGAGACAAAGTAACTGTAATTGAGAATACTCATATGCAGTCTCATACGCTACGCTGTATGTTTTTTTTTTTTTTTGGTTATCATTTTTGCTATTATGCTCGTTACTGATGAATCTGTTATATCACAAGGGAATGATACTATATACTTTACGCTGAAGGAGCTGGCGGGGTAGCAATAAAGAGTGTTTCAATAAAAGACAAGTTCAAAAAGCATAATAATTATCGCTTTCCATTCAAGTACAAAGAAGAGCTGCGTCAAAATGATCCAGTTTTCGAATTGCACGTAATTTTAAAGCTATAGATGTTCGGAAAATACATAAAGACACACTGACACAATATATGCTTTCAGCTAAATGCAACAAAACACAGACACGCCATTACACTTTCCGCTTTATAGCTTTTAAAATAATAAGATGTCTGTCTGTGTGGAATGAATAAAACTCTAATCTGCTGTCAAACAGACATTTGCCACAATAGAGACTAGTCACAGTCTCTGTTCAGTGCGTGACTTTCCAAACACAAACAATGCTCACATTTATTTGGTCGATTACATTATTACACTATACTTCCGTCTCGGAAATTATATCTCTTCGTTGACCATAAGAGCTTGCTTCCAAAAGGCGCTAAAATCCATCATTTTCAATGGATTTATTTCGCCTTTTGGAAGCAAGCTCTTCATAATTGTATACTTCCAGATAATTTAGTTCTCACAAAGACCATATGCCAAGGTAGAGACTAGTGTAAAATTACAGCTCCTCTAAACCCCATTCTCACCGTTACAATATAGGGTTCCTGTAAAAACTTTAAATCATACATCACAAAGTCATGTATACTTTTTTTTTTTTATAATGACCCCACAGATTTGTCAATAACGCCTCGCCATGTTTCGCGAAGGCCCCTGAGCTGTGGCTATTTTTTTTTTTGTTGTTGTTGTTTCATTTATCATCAATTATCATCGACGGTGACAGTTACACGAAAGTATGTGCGTACAAATTTTTTAAAAGGACCAGTTGATTCAAAATATAAAGATTTCTATTATATTCAATAGAGCCTTTAGAACAGTAGAATCTTAGCTTAGCAATGTCGCATGATTTAAAGTGATCATACACTAATTGCTTGAAAGTAAACACAGAGTGCGACGCATAGCCACAAACAATCATTGTAACAAAAAAACAAAAAACAACCAACAACAACATCAACAGCGACAACGATACGTTAAAAACAGAAATTCCCAAAAGCTGACATTTAGGGTGATTCTATTCCCCTGAATATCACTATATGTAATTGTATAGTGTAATAATTATGATGTCATTTCTTTAAAACGACAGCAACTGATGAAGTACCAAGCATTGCAATAACCCCTCCCCCTTGTCTACCTATAATCACATTCGGACTATAGGTATCTTCCCGAACATCGACGAAATGTTATAAGAACTTTGATCAGGTCAACCATGATACATGTATCTCCTGAAGTACAGTGTGTTTCACTGCGACATAAACATTAACAAGAACATTGTGTGGTTTTACTGGCAGGTTGATGTCTATTGTGGATTTGGTGTCTTTAGTGGGCCTCTTCCGGCATAAAACAACTGGAAAATGGTTGGACTGTAAGCAGTAGGTCATTTTATCATCCAACAATAATTTTCATCCACGAGATGTCAACTATTTTCCAGCCGTCACCACTGATTGGGATGGTGTCCATGGAGTCTGCCAAAGCTGTTTCACCTCTCCGGTCAGCATGATATTGAGAAAGACAGTGTCGCACCATCGATAATGAAATGATAATTGACACACCTGTGAGATGCAAATCGGAGCACGGGTATGCATCAATTATTGCTATCGAAAGAGTCCTACTGTCGTTTACTCTGCCTACCATCGAGCTTTATTCCACACAAGGTTGCCAGAGACATTAATAATAATCCATCATAGCTGAACTGGTGTATATCTTGTCTCACACACAAAAAGAGCAGTGACACAGAAATACCCTTTGATACTATGTATACTTCGGGAATCTAGACTGATTTAGATGTCTATCGTCAGAAAATTGTGCTGTACAAGGGTACCAAGCTCACGCAGAGAGGGCTGCTGAGATCTACAGTAAGGCAAAATGTCTGCCGCATCCTAGAGATCCATCAGTGGTAGAAGTCCATCAATAGCGTGTCATCGGTCCACGGACAATTATTCCTGGCGATTCGCACAAACGCTCTTCAAAGCCATCAATGTACTGCTCATAGACTCAAATCCAGCGAATACTTACATGAATGATTTTCCACTTAGAGTATAGGTCAAAACGAGGGCATCACATTGTCACGAATAGTTTACAAGGCAAGAAGTTCTTCAACAGATGAAATACATGACATCATGGTAATCCAACAGAGACTTTATAAGTTCAAGCTGGCCATGACTTTTGTCTTTTATACTTTTGCTTCCATATGGATATTGACGTCGGGCTTGCGTCCATTTTGTAATCGGATTTCTGTCACTTCTAGCGGCACGTCGTTAGGGGGAACGCGATTGTACACATTGTTCTGAATCTTGACCGCGCCTCCTGCGACGTTGTTTGACTGTTGTGAATAGAGAACAAACAATGTTTAATGTAACTTTCTACCTGAAAGAGACACATGAACAAAGATCAATAAAAGGGATGGTTTTGAAACTAAAAAGTCCAGCTTATATTTCAGAATTTAAAAAAAAAGATATCGTGACATCATCTTACTAAAGAAATGTTCTCTTATTTGGTTTGATATCTGGTTGGTCTGCATTCACATGATCCAAGATGTTACATTTGGATTGCATGTAGGGGTTTGGCGGCATGATTCCAGATATAACATTCACACAAGTAATTCTCTGTCTATAATATCGTTAGAGTATTACTTGCAAAAAGTTTATGTAAAACAGATATTCGTTCATCGATATGATCAGATAAAAATATTGGATGTAATAAGTGCTACACCAAAAGATGATGCTGAGGAGTAAACATTGTTTCAAAATAATTATCATTTCGGACGTTAGTTAACATTTTATTTATTAAATGTATCACACTCACCGCATTTGTGTTTTTATTTTTCCTGGAACATATCTTTTCCGTTCTCGATCTCCTCTTGTAAACCTGTAATTACGAAACACAAGAAGATAATATACCCAGGGATGAAGTCTTATTAGTTCTTGTCTTAGAGAACAGATGGCACTGTAAATACCGAGTGAAGATCATGAAATATCACTGTACCTACAGTCTATTGATCTTATACTTTTTAATGCACAAAATTTACACAAAGGGTTTATTTTCTATGTGTAAACAAAATAGACGAATGAAAAGAAAGAAGAACGCATTTATCCAAACTCAGTACGCATCGCGTTGGAGTTCATTGTGATGAGCGAAGTTACCATAAAAAAATTGACAGTCTTTAGTCTGGGTCAGATTTGGAAAGACTACTAGCGTATATTGTGGTTATACAACATTGTCTTCTAACAGAAGCTATATGGTAATGCATAACTTTGTAATGACATTTTCCTTATCTGTAGAGAATAAGTACAATGTATAGTGTCCAGGGGTCACTGCACTTACCACAATAAGAGTGATGCCAAACAGGACGGCGGACACGAATATCAGACTGACGACCACGCATACCGCGATCAAAGTGGTGTTAATGAACTTCGATCCGTCATCGGTTGGTCCTGGTTCGACGTCGCCGTCGTGCTGTTCGATGACAACGGTGCGAGAGTTGACGGAGTAGGAGGCCTGGTTATAATGAAACTCGTAGGTGCCTGTAACAAACTTTTAGTGGAGGAGAATAATATCACTGTAAGACGTGACACTTGAGTTGATTGCATGCCATTCTGATCCTAAGTCCCATCTCTTTCTGACCAAAGATGGTTGATTAATCTTTATGCAGTTATTTAAATGTAAGCAGTAAAATTGACCAGCAATATTGAAAGACTAGAAACTGAGCATTGTGGTTGTATAACTCATGTTATACTTGCCCAAATTTCGAGCAGTTACACGGGGTACGATGTATATCATAATCCGTACAGATGTAGATATGCATCTTATACCACACGTTTTCAACAAATGTATTATCATTATATGTTGGTTGGTATTACGCAAAAATTGGAAAGTATCGCTGCTCTTGGCCAGTTGAGACGCGTCTGTCGCTCTAAAAATACATCTCACTGACATTCAAAGCATATGTATTATAAAGGCAAGTAAACTGTGTGTGTCGACAAACACGCGACGAAAACATGACTTGAAAAAAATTACATATATAAAATTAAGAAAATCACGTCTTGAGAAAATTCTATATTTAGGCAATTCGCTTTATCGAATTTGTAGTTTTAACCGAAACTGCTAGATTTCGATTTATGATAATTCTGGCAACTGTTGTTAATAATGTTGCCAACGTGAGAGCAATTCTAGGAAGCATAACTGGCTGGTAGTATTCTCATTTTAAACTTCAAAAAAAAATGCTGATTTCTCTATCAAACAAAAGCACACGCACTGATTTCATACCTGTCTGAGCATGTCAGCTGCCACATTTTCAATGTTGACGTCCGAGTCTACTGTATCTTTCAGCTGAAACTTCACCTCACTTGGATCACCAGACACCTGTGACAAAATAACGCAAAGTTCGTGAATTTTTCCGAACATTCTCTTTTTCGATTGAATACATTACAAATTTAACGTAACAAAACTTTAAGGGAAAATAAATGTAGAGAGTTCTAATTAAAGTTGTCACCCTGATTTATAGGACGCCGAATTGATATGAACTGGTAGTATCTTCAAGATATCACTCTTCAGATGAATCTCATTATTTTCACCTCTCTTCGCCATTTCCTACATTTGCACAAGGCATTAACAAATCCCAGTTTACAGTTTCATCCTCCCATGTGTATTTGTTTTGTTTTGTTTTGTTTTTTTCGCGATGAGCAGGTGCACGGTATTACTAGAGTAAGAAGGGGCCGGAGATTTCAATCCAAGCGGAATCTTCGTCAGGGACAAAATGACGGTCATGATGCCTTTGACGAATATTCTGCTATAGGTTCAAAAGCTAAGGTCCATTTTGTATTCATTTACTCCAACGCATCGCTCGTTTTGAACTATTCTCTTGCAGTTTATCCGGCATACATTAGGGGCATGAACCTGTGCTGGAATGAGGTTAACGACATACTTACTGTGAGAACGTGGATCATATCGACGTTGATGTCAAAGAAGCCGGCAATGTCTTCTTTCAGCGTTCTTCGAGGAAATAAGAGAGAAAGGGTACATGGAAATAAGAAATTCCAAAGAGCTGTTGTGTTGTACCCAAAGATTAGGACGTGCACAAATTACAAATACCTAGAATAAAATCCACGATAAAAACAACATATGGTGAAAACTGTTAGGTAACATGTTGCAGACAACAGAGTATCAAAATCACTATTTCACATAGAATCTTTTCCTGGATCCTTAAGAGATATCATGTAATCCATCTCTACGGAAGAAGTTTAAAAAATAATTTCCTGTGGAATTCGAGACTTGGATGAAAGTAATCTGTTGTTTCTTACAACGAATAATGAAACAAACGCCAGTGTCACGTATGGGTATAGAGATTGACCGTTTTTTTTTTTCATCGTATACATTCACGAGGCGTTTGGCTACAATATTTATATTTTCTTGCATATCTCCTTCTTCTTTATATTTTGTATACCTGATTGTATCAGATCATGATGTTATGATCTGATACGTGAAACAAGAAACTTACTCAGAAAATTCTTGGTCGTCGTCGAAGGAGTTGGTTTGAACAAAGGCGAAGGATACAATGAGCTCTCTGAAAAAAAAAAATAATTAAGAACATTTAACCCTCTGAGCACGGCCATCTTGAAAATAGCATCGGCATTGCGTGGAGTCAGTATATACCAAAATGTAATGACAAAGTTAATGTTTTTTTTTTTTTCGTTTTCTATCTGTAATGTGCAGATTAGACAAGTCATAATCTATATACGCTTGTGTGTTTCATGGAATGGAACTATATCACCGGCGGTATATAACGGCAACAATAGAATGACGGCCATGATACCAGTATTTCAGTATTTGATGCTCTTCCTCAATTTCACATTTGGTGTCTAAAATATCATCTGCAAACCATGGAAGCTTGGCATCACACATGTGTATAGAAGCGGTTTTGACGATGGGACTACAGTTACGAAGTAATCAGACTTGTGTTGATGCATACTGATATTTCACAATGATAAACTTACCCACAGAATTTATCAGTGCAGTGCCATGATCCTTCTTGACAATGACTGAAGATAAAAAAGGAAGAACAAATACATTGTATCCGATAAGAGAATCACATTCTTTATTTTTATTGAAATCGTTTCAGCGTAATATCGGCAGATCCGGGGAAAATGTTTCAATAGGTAAATTGATAAATGATGCGTGGAGCCCAATGTCTGGTATGTAAAGGCTGTCTTGTCGATGTTGCCAAAGGCACGATCATATTCCATTCTACATGCATTGATCAATAACATGAGAGTAAAAATGGGCTATTTACAGTTGATTGACATTTTTTAACCGGATGATAGCATACCAGTAACAGAATCTACATTGCCATCGATTATGCCATCTCCAAGAATACTGTTCTTTGCCACAGTGACTGTAGTGGTATAGGAATGTTCACTATTCAACTCATGGTGTAAAGCGACATATTACAGTGTACATGTCAGATGGAATCTTTTGTAAGCTCACCATTCATTGCATTCTTCTTTCCTCCTGCCGCCATCTTGGTATGTATCGCCTTCAAAAGTACAGACTGCTGTGAAGGAGACATGAGAGTACAAATCGATAGCACCACACGGAATGCATCGGGGAGGAGACGGCGCGTGCCGGCACACGAGCCCGGCACGCTCGATACATTGGGGGCTGAGTGGCTAAATTGCTTGAGGTCAGAGGAGAGCAAGGTTACCTTTTTTCATGTGAACGCCATGAGGCATAAGGGAAGGGGGGGGGGGGTGCGCATCTCTGATATCTACAACATATGGCATGAACTTGCATCTAACTATGAGAATAAGTCAGCTTACGCTGGGGCGTTTATTAACGGCATCAAAAGAGTTAAACACAGCACGGCACACTGCAAAAACCTTCCCTTATAAGCTATGTGTCTGGACAGAGCTTAAGTTGGGTTGGAAAGTCCTATCATCATGTGGAACTTGACATTGATTATGAATGCAATTCCAACTTCAACGCAATCTAACCAATGAGATACTAGATTCGCCTCGTACCTCCTTGATAACACACAATACAACCAAAGACCTGTACTGAATGACTGTGTCGTCATTCCTGCTTGAGCTTTGTATTTGGTTCAAAAAGAGATAGACAGTATAAAGCCAAGGCTAGCCCTCTGGTATGACACCGGAATTTTGTTCGCGTTTCGAATCAGAAACAGTGACTGTTTCCTATTCCATTCACGGCATTTCAAGCACATAAAGGTCATAAACAAAACCAAAATTAACACAATTAATATAAAAGAAAAAGGGAGAACGAGAGACAAAGCGAAAGAAAGAGAGAAGAAAGAAAGAAAATGTAAAAAGGACTGGGCAAACAATTTGCTCGTAAGAGCCAATGTCCAACAGACCAGATTCACAGCTAATTGCTTGATTCATTTAACAGTGACTGCCTGCCAGACTCGAATGGATATGTGAAATTAATTATTTTCCATTCAAACTCAAACTGATTTGCAGATATTTTCGTGTCAGTCAATGTTCTAGATGAGATGTTATCTCAAAGTCACTTTCTCTTACTTAAATACATGTAAAATAAATAAAGTAATGCACGAGCTTTGATAACGTGCCAGGCCAAAATTTATGTGTCATTTGATATTCTGATTCTCCTTGTAGATGTTCATTCACAAAATTATGCTATAGATCTTTAGAAACTTTGTGATCTGTAGAGGACAGAATAATGTAATTATCACTTAATCATTAGCACAGCAGAGTTTGTACATCAGTGAGAAGAAAACAGTGTATAAGAAATGGAGGAATTTTCGGGACTGTAAGCTGAAGCGAGTCCACCATACTTACGATGCAGCACCACCTCGCAGTAGTCTCCTTGGTAACCCTGGGGACAGGTGCAGCGGAATTCTGTAATAGCGCCCTCTGCTGGTGAGCACGTCCCACCGTTTTCACATGGGTCGCTGGCGCAGGGTGCTGCAAGGTGAAAAAAAATACCGTACCTTGCTAATCTGCTGCAGATGCTAATGCTTTATGTAGAATAATCTACGTCAGGTAAATGACGTAACCGCAAACATAGTTCCACTTTCCCTCTTTTCTTTTGAAGCAACCACTTAATGCGCAAATTGCATTCACCATATAGAAACATCATGACTCTTAGAATTTCCTCCGTGCTCAAGAAAACAGGAGACTATTTCGTTCAAAGAAAAGCACGATAAGTTTCACTTTACCAACAAAGATATCCTGAGCCCTTTCCCTCTACACACTGAATGAAGATGTTTGAATATGAGCTAGATGATTAATGTACAGGTACGAGACAAACTACTGGCGTCTGTGAGCCGGTGATACTCTACTCACATATAACGACCACTTCACAGGTGGCGCCCTCGAACCCCTCTCCGCACGAACATCGGTAGCCCTCGGGCTCCGTCGGGTCGGCTTCGCACGCTCCTCCGTTCAAGCAAGGTTCCCTGGAGCAAGGAGCTGAAAGTAGATAAGAGAACCTAATATTGACTCTGGCGGATAATCGTATGCTCTTTATTGCCTCAAAAGACCGCTCCAATAGATTCTAGCTTAAGGGAAAGAATGCACGGGATTCAACAGTAGCGCACAAAACAGGACATCAAACTTGCTCTTGGTACAACTCTCATCTCTCCATCTGATCATGTGCGCAATCTTGGAGTTATCTTTTCCTGTGATGCAAAGATGAGCATGCAGGTTTCACAGATCTGTAAGTTAGCTAACTACTACATCAGAAATCTGTGGAGGATCAGAAATTTTATTGATGCTTCTACTTGTCACGCAGCAGTCCGTGCATTGATCTTATCACGACTTGACTACTGTAATGCTCTTCTTGGCGGAATCAGTCAGGCTGATGCGGATCGCTTACAGAGAGTTCAGAATGCTGCCTCTAGACTAGTGTACCATGTTCGTTCACGTTCTCATGCCACTCCTCTTATACGTCAACTCCACTGGCTGCCAGTCAAAGCAAGAATATTCTTCAAGCTTCTCCTACCTGGTCTACAAAGTAGTCAATAAAAGAGCTCCAGAGTACATTGGGGAGTGTCTGGTACGACACACTCACTCTAGGCGCACTCGTCTTTCATCATCCGTTACACAACCACACACGAAAAAACTAGCCGGAGATGCAGCTTTCTCTTCTTGTGCTCCTAGGCTGTGGAATAAGCTCCCTCCTCTTCTCAAATCTTCACCCACGCTTGATCATTTCAAACAAAACTTGAAGACTTATTTATTTTGATGTCCCTCTATGTGCACTGGACTTATACTGTCACTGCCTGGTATTTTGTATATATTTTATCTCCTATGGCGACCAGGGATGACATGTCATAGCGCTTTGCATCCAGTGGAAAAGGCGCTCTATAAATGTCTATTATTATTATTATTATTAAAAAATGGAGACGTCTTGTAAACTTACGATTTCTATGAATGCAACAGACTTTAATAGGTCAAAGATTAGCAAGAGCTGTCAGTTGTACTTGTCGGAGTTATAGGTTTGCCGTCAATTTCCCTCGCTGACCCTCAACAGTTTTTTTTGCGATGTCTGTCCCCTAGTCACCCCATGATTTTGGTTTACCTCCATTATGATGTGAACGCAAAAACTAATGGAGACAACACACAATATCAAATGCTGAATGTGGCTCCATAAAGTTGACCTTCTGACTGAAGCCGAACTCCACAGTAAGTAAAAACTTTAATGATGTTTACATAATACTTACGAATCATTTCTTCACACATCACTCCTTGGTAGTCTGGTCCGCAGTCACATCTAAACCCAAGCGCCGCTTCCTGGTCGTTTGTACACGTGCCACCATGCTGACAGGGCTCCTTCACGCACGGAGCTGTATCCACAGGTAAGAATATGTCACGTACTAGGTAATGTATTCATCGACCAAATCAAATGCATGTAATTGTAATTTGATGTATAATGATACTATAAAATCTTTATCAAATCAAATATCAAAGAATTGTGACACCAAAAGTGGGAATTTGCAAAATGGTTAAGCGAAACCAGACAAATAGAATGACTTTTTCCCCTGAGTTTATGAAATAAAAGAGAGGACAAATTTCATGTAAATGCTACCTTAGCAACCGCAAATTGAAATCTGCTTTCTCAATAACTCGCAATCAATCATTAGCCTATAATCATTAACTAAATCCAGGCGGCCACAACATTCTGCTCATCATGACTTGAAAGTTTGCAACAATCCTTCGCAACCTAGGTAAAACTACTACTGAAACCCTTTCATTCCTCTAACAAGCTTGTAGGCCTTGTATAAATTATTGATTAGGCCTTGTATAAATTATTGATGAGGCCTTTTCGATTATTTTTTTTCCTTCGGGGGGGGGGGGGGGGTTAAGGATAAAGATTGTGCCAATAGGCATAGCTTTATGAAAGCCCCATAACAGGAATGAATGCTGTAGGGTCATGTCGTTGTAGAGTTGCTCGAAGAGTCTTATAAAATTGTCACTATTGATGTAAAATTGAGCTACAGGATGGGGAAGTGGGCCAATTAGGTGCGATGAGGAAGAAGGAAAAAAACTCTGTGCGTTGGATAGATACGATGGGAAAGTCTTATCGAGCGTAAAATCGGTGCCATATATTACAGGTCAATGGCATAATGATAACATCCGTTCCGGGTGCAAAAACAAATTCTCCAGGAAAAAATAATGAAATCTGACGGGACATTATAAAAGAAATTGCTTTTTATCACAACTCATACAGAAATTACCAGGTGAAAAATGATCTTATATTCCACGAAATATCATAAAGGTAACAACTCATTAAACTCTCGAAAAAGAAAGTAAGAGATAAAACGGAGAGATAAAGGTAGAGATATGGATTATCATACAAGAGACTAACACACACGTATATATATAAAGATATATATATATATATATGTAAAGATATATATATATATATATTAATGTATATGTAAAGATAGATATATAATATATAGGGAGGGAGAGAGAGGGGGAGAGATTGACGGACAGACAGGCATAGGAGGAGGTAGCCAATTAATGTGCTGTGAGCCTATATATCATAATAATGATAATACAACACACCATAATCTTGGTGAAATTCATATTATCAGCTTTTGTTGTCGGAGGAGTCAATCGTCATAATAATCCTGTAATCTGATATTAGTGGAAAAATGACACTCATATCAAGGCATTTCACGAATGCAAATACAAAAACGGATAATAGAAATAGCGAGTGAGCAAATGCGCATCGTCGAGAGCACACATTAGCAAGCTTGTTAGTAAACCAACTCACACATGCATCGGTAACCGTCAACCAAGGTTAGATCTTCAATACAAGTACTGGTAGAATTACAGGGTTGATGTTCACACGGCACTAAAATCAAGCAGAGAGTAATAGAAGAGCAAAAGAGCTTCAGAAATCTATATCGACAGGAGCAGGTTGGATCCTTCAACAAACATGCATTTCATCTCTACCTCAAGTCTGTCATTAATTTGCATTATTACATTTTGTAACGTAACAACCGCCGAGTTTATACTCTCGTATTTTATTTTATTTCATTTTTTTTTTAAGAGCGTTTGCTGAGTGAAAGTGATGCTCGGATGACCGAAAGTTACGGAGTATCAAGTGGACGGTATTACGTCATCCCATTCATCGCTAGGCAATCGTGACGTGCAAAGTGCTAATGCTGAGTTCTCGTTCAATGCATTCCTTAGAGTAACATTCCGTCCAACAATCGTAAAAGCACTTTAATTACATAAATATTTCCCTTTTGGGAGTTTTCTGATTACTGCATGCCACGGTCGAAGTTACCAATGCCAGTACATACCTCGTTGAAGCACTTTTAATAAAAGAGTACATTGACTTTGTTAGAAAGTCTGGTATATACCACCTTCTTCATTTTATTATAATTTTTGTTCGACAAGCCTTTGACAGCAAAGATTTCACATCATAAAATGTAAAACTGCGGAAGAGAACCCGGTGCTTTGCTCAACCACACTTTCTGAATAGTGCATTTGCTTTCTACTTTCAAATTCAGAAAGGCATCAAATTTGAGAAGTACTTCACAACATGTCGTGTAAAATGACAAATGCCAATCAAGCGTAAGAACAACCACGACGAAAAACATAATTTCTCATCTTTCTGAATTTGGTCTCCCATATAATTTGATGATCTGAACACTTGATCAAAATTACGACAGAATTTTCAGTTCAATTTTAGTTTAGAAAGAAAGAAAAAGTATATATTCTCGAGGAGAAAAGAATAAAGCGCTTAGAACTATAAAGTCAAGTTCATCTTATCAAGCTCGAATTGCTGACAATACCTTCGTTCGCAAATCGTTATTGTCAAAAAAAATGTATTCCTTTCAGCAAACAATTTTGCGCTAATTATTTCCTGATTTCCAACCCGAGCGGACTGAGGATTCAATGAATTTTATATGTAATCATATTCTTTTTTTTTCCTTTCTATTTTGCTCAGTCTCTTGTTTTTCTGTCTCGTACGTATTGCCGCAATCATAACATAATAGTAAAAGTAATGCTACTGTGAAGTCAAAGAACTCACCTAACGTTACAATAAATTATGACATATTGAAATTATTACGTGTCCCCTCCCTCCATTTCTTGTTATATATTTGCATATTGGTAGCTTTTCCTCGGCAGTAATGCTGATATTCATTGGACAACTTACAGATCGGCGTGGCACAGTTAGGCCCACTGTAAAACGGAGGGCAAATACACGTTGCCGTTTGATCAGGAGACTTCTGGCAAGTTCCGCCATTTTGGCAAGTGATCGTTTGACATACATCTGAAATCCAATTCACATGATTACAGTACGACACTTGTATAACTGATCTTGAATAAAAGATGATAATATAGCAGTTTTACATGAAACTAAAACATAATGTAACTTCCACGAAAGTAGAGTATAATCCGTTGGGTATACTAAGAATTAACACTTTGAATACATCAGGGTATAATAGTCTTAAACATTGCACCAGGTGGTATATGTCAAAGTGAAAATTATCACACTATGGATATAAATATACCAATATGTATGAGACGCACTACTATTTGTATCACTGTGTGCATAATGAAAATACATTACGAAAGGTAAGAATAGAAAGTGAAAGAGGTAAAGACCAAAGTGTCAGAATCTATATAGCTGGAAACACGTAGAATCCCACAGCGTGCACATGCCATTCACGAGGTTAGTAATCTTTACCATCCAACCATGCAATAGTTTGCTATCTACTACACTCCGGTACTATCTAACCGGGGCTAATGACGTCACAACCTACCTGTATCTATCTCGCATTGCTCCCCCTGGTATCCGGGTAAGCAGTAGCAGAGAGCTGCCCCTCCGAACGAGAAACACGTACCCCCATTATGGCACATGTTAGAAACCTCACTGCAAGCGTCATCGGCTGTTAGACCAATCAAAAAGGTGAATTTGTCATGCAAGGACAGACGGAGAAAGACAATTTAGGGTCAACACCAAACAGAGTGACTTTTGATGGGGGAACATTTATCTAAAAAAGAGAGGGGGGTTCAGGGACTGCTGCACTACATAGCTTTACTTTCTACGTTGTATTAATCTCTAGAAGATATCAGTCTCTATACTTACATTTTATTAAGGATTCGAACACATAATATTCGCTTTTTTGTTTGGGTATGTAGGGGTATTAGAATACAAGTAATATTGCAGCTGCATCTGTTATGTGTTACGGAGCTTTCATTTGCACATTAAGCCGTACTTTCTACCCTATCTGGCACTGCATATGGGAAAATATAGGTGAATTGCTAAAAGGGTGTTAAGTTGAAATATCGAGCGAAGACTTTGTCTTCTTCATTCTGTGCATGCAATCTGTTAGCAGACTACCCCTTTCTTTTTATCATCTCAGAGATATCGGTGATCCTGAGATAGTGTTCACCTCTCTTGAAATGAAACCGTCTATGTAATGATAGATGACGAATATTGCTACATTTCATCATTAAAAAACAAAGCAACAAATGAGTGTACAATTCTTTCTCAAGTACGTAGGTCTTCCCTGTTTCCCAATAAGAGCACCTTGTTGTGTTATAATAAATTCATACTGAAAATCGGGAAATTTTTCATCATTATAATCATTTCTTCTTTTTTTTTTAACTTATGGGACTGGGTGACCGGCTACCCACGTCTCATATATGATAATAATATCTCGGAGCAATATTCCAGACTGATCGACCATTTTGAAATCGAGCTGTGAGGGCGACCAAATGCGACGTCTCTAATCAAATTTCGCATCGCTTTTTGTTGACTGACTGTCGATCGTAATATCGAGGCAGACAGTATGAGGAAGAGGAGGAGGAGGAGGAGGAGGAGGAGGAGCGTTCTTTTTAGAGAAGACATCTCCCAACGACATGAAGAGCAAACTATGATTCATTGGTCCCTTTGTGGACATATCGTCAAAATCTAGACAGTAAGTAAATGCTGGGGTACTTCATTACTTCCACTTCGCGATAACACAGTGATACACAATGGGTGTCTGATCTCTTTTGACGGCGATGAAGTCAGCTCTTCAACGTCGCTTTTAAATACACGTGTATGGACCAAGAAAATACATGGAATATGTCGTGGAGATAAAAACATATGTCAGCTTGTTATTATCATTTTTATTCGGGGGGGGGGGGGGCAGGCTTAGGGTAGTCATGGGGTATATCACGTCAAATACGAACGAAATTGTACAAAATACGTCAATGTCAGAAAATGTAATCCTGTAATACTATAAATTATGACTTGAGAGTCAACACATAAATTCCACCGGGGGCAAATAATATGATAATCACGGACTGCTACTGATAAGCTGTTACGTACACGAGTATGAACATAAGCGCAACTATGGTATAACCACTTCACAAATGCCTTTATATGGAACTGCATGAGAAACAAATGTCAATGCATGCTGACAGAAATTCGATACTATGTCGACACGACTGAAGCATTACTCACAAGACCCCAGACTACACATGCACTGCACTCACTTTCTACCAGAATGTCGCAGTTGTCTCCCTCATGATTGGGCCCACACTCGCACGTGTAATACGGGTCTGAGTGCGTGATTGAACAGGTACCTCCATTCTCACACGGGTTCGGAGAGGCACATGGATCTGGATAAACGAGTGGAAGAAACGAATCCAGAGAAGAGGTGGTCATCTCAAAACTTATGGTATTATCACAAATAAAATGGTTAGAAATTAGTCGTCAAGCGCAACGTTTGTGTCTGATTATAATGAAGATTTCTCCCTTTTTTGTCATATTCACTATCAATGCATTTAACCTGTCTGTCATAACCTATGTGTAAAGGATGAATATTTATTTCTGCACGGATTTTACCAATATTGTGATCCCCATGCCACTCCCACATTCAACTAGACTATAAAATCGGCAGATGTCAGTATATGCCCACTATGTGTTTCCCATCTGGATACCGAAAGTTGAAAATGTGTGTCGCGGAACTTGACGCTGTGTTTATAGTAGCCGTTCCCCGACCAAGCCAAAGGAAAGGAAATATTTCTAGCTGAGAACGTTTGGCGTGTATTTCACTTTGAGACGATGCAAGTTTTGTCACTCCAAATGTTAGACCAGGATCCTGGTTAGAAACATTGTGTAAAAGGTTATAGGCCTACCTTCGCAGCGGTAACCGCCGTCTTCATTAATACACACTGTCCCGTTGCCGCATAGGTCCCCACTCCACTCTGAGCATTCATCGACATCAACTTCACAAGCTGTACCCCGCCACTGGGCTGGGCACATACAGGTGAAGCGATCGGACGCTGAGCTCACACACGCGCCGTGGGCACACGGGTTGTCGTCGCAAGCTGTAGCTGTAGGGAGGTACAGGTAAGGAAGTGTTAATGAGAGTAGGTTTTTTGACTGGTTTACTAGTTGATCTGCATGAATTCCTGATTATCATACAGGAATAGAAAGGAATGGCATGCATTACTGCTACGAAGTTAACATCTTCGTCATAACGAGGCACATGGTAAAAACGTATGGACTAACCTGGACTTATGGAAAGTGTTGGATCATATAGATGACTGGTGGTAATGCTATGATCTGAGAACTTATATTTCCCGCTACTTAAATCTGTTTCTTTAAAGAAAATTAGTTTTTGTACTTCCGCCAGAATGATTTCGTTCTATGATACCTGTACTTTAAAGGTAAAAGTACGGTTTCAGCCACTTATATGATCGCATCCATGTTTTTCGAGCAGTAGGAGACCTGTATTGTAAGTATAAAAAAAACAACGTTCGTACTTAAAGGTGTTACACACTAATTGCCTTGTAACACAGAAACTCTCGCCGAAGTCCTGTAAGAAATTACATGACTAAATTTCCCCTAACTTCTCTAGTTTCTCTCATCACTCACTTCTGGAGTAAGCTTCAGCTACCTACCCCTAGGGTGTAACGAGATGTTCTGAAGCACCCTGATTATAAGTTCAATTACCTGAAGGAGCGTTGACGACCGGGATCTCGCATCTCAGACCAGTGAAGTCCGTTGTGCACCTGCAGAGAAATGCACTGGCATAGGCCGTACAAGATCCGCCATTTTGGCACGGCTGGCTGGCACAGGATGTAGATGGCGTCGCTATGTGAGCAAATGTGGAAATATTTCAAAAAGAATTATCAGTAACTGGGAGGATTTCTTTGGAATATTTACCCAGGTTTGACGCATAAAATTGAAGAAAGAAAGGAAGAGACAGAAGAGAAACTAGAAAGAGATATATATCGACGGTAGGAAAGACAGATGAACAGTGAATTAAACTTAAGACTTGATAAGGGGATAAGATAACTACAATAGAAATTTTCTAAAAACTGAACTTAATTAATCAAGGCAGCCGATTTTCGTTCGTTCTTTTTTTGTCCGTTATTATGTCGACTCCTCCCCCCTAAACGAATAGCTAAAAAAAAAGTATTAGCCAAGGCGATGAAACAAGTGATATAACATTCTCGAATTGCAGTAACATACTAATCGCGCATAAATGATATTTTTACACACTAAAAGTAAACGGAAGATAACGTTGAATGTGAGATGGACTTTAGCCATCAACAAAAAAGCTGGAACCAGACAGTAAACACACACACACACACACACACACACACATACACATATCTTTTACGGTATGCATGATAGCTACCAGTTACATACATGTAGAAAAATTCACCACATGACACTAATTGTTAAGTTATTGGACACTGAATACTGATCCATCTGGTAAGCTCCAGGCTAATTACACTGTGACTTTTTAATAAAGTTTGAAAAAAAAAATCTCATGATCTAAACTAGAACTACCAATTCATTTGATATAAACAGTATAAACTCACTCTTCAATGCCTTTACTTTTACAAGAGGAATACCAACGGACGTCTGTTATAACACATATACACACTTGAAAACTTATTCATTTGGCGATATTTTTTCAATACCATACAGTTTAACAAGATAAAAACAGCGAAAACCAAAACTTTACGTTTTGCAGAAATGAGGCGGTATTCTGCACTTACGTGTACTGACAACATGGTGGAATGTTGAGAGAAAGATGAGGAACGTTATTCTACAGAGAATACTCGCAGATGGCACCATTTTGAAAACCGCTGGCCGTGTTCTTCTTATGGTAGTAGGATTCTCTCCGCGTCTGGAGGTGAAAGCAAACAAGAAATCGACTTTTAGCCAAAAATGGTTACGACAAAGTGATGAAAGTGAATGTAGTCTGAGAGCAAACATATGAACTTATATTCATCTCAAATCTAAAGGTTTGGCACTTGTCGACTGATACTGTCTAAATCAATCATTTGATGGACACCTCTCAGTTTGCGCCAGGTAAAAACAGTCTCTCTCTCTCTTGTTACTGACAATCGCTTCCCTTACTCTGACAACAGCGACACATAAGAGAAAGTATACCAGTGCGTATCCAAAAGCAACAGGATTTTCTGCTGATTTCATTTTTCCACGGGAGAGTGCAATAAGCGCATGTTTAATAAATTTAGGTGTGGTGACTATACTTTTGTGACGTTAAGATTATATGGATGTTTCGGTAATGTGAACAAGCCGTCTTTGAGTGGGTACAGCACACACATTTCTCTACTGAAATTTAAAGAGAGCTGTAGAGAAGTAAAAAGATATAGAATATGAAGATATTCAATAATCTTCGTACTTAGTAACACACAACTATGAGACGATTCAGTTTTTCCTTTGACTTAGGGGAGACCGATCTCCTATGACTCGTGTACTTGTTACTACACACAAACTCGGTTGGTATCACTCGTATTCTTTCTTTCTCCATATTTCATGATTAAGCTCGAGTGACAACGAACGCAAACACTTTGAAATTCACAGAAAGACTGAAAAGGCAATCCATCAAACTCTGCCACTGGGTGGATTTACTTAGACAATAACTTCCAAGAGACTGCAGCGACTGTGTACGTGTCGCCACAAAGAAGTTTGAAATTGTTGTGGGGTGGTTGGGTCTCACTACCTCAAGCCCGAGTGCTTATCGACAACAAAAACATTCCTGAGATGTGACAAATAATCTCACCAAGAGAACAATAAGAATCATGAAAGGGTTCAGGCTTATGAAATATGATACTTGCATGTTATTTCAGTCACAAACATTGTCGTATAGGACATCTCACAGAAAAACCCCCACCAAACTTAAAGTATTACTTTGCAAGCATTTTGTCACGTCGACGAGCATCCAATTATTGAAAAGTATGACGAAACTTTGTCGTTGCCCCCTATCAAGTAAAAAATCTTTTCTCTTTTGTCTTAGTTCACAAAGCTATAATAAGGAAGAGCAAGCAAATGCAACCAGCGTTGTTATACACTTTATAAGACGCTGTTGAAACTTTATAGTTTTATTAGGAAATGCGGCTGTTTCTCTGCCGGTGTGTGTGTGTGTGTGTGTGTGTGTGTGTGTATTTCGTCTGCAAGAAGCCTGCCAACGAATAGTAATTAACATCAATTACACCGGCAAACAGCGCAGACATGCAGCGTCAAAGTTTCGGCACTAGTTTCCATCATAAATCATCAATAATGTCCCCACTAGAAAACTCTTTGCACAATTTCCTTAGATTCGCGACACGCTTTCCCTTTAATCTCCATCTCTTTTGTAGTAGACATGAGCTTGCTGCCTAACCCAACACCGACATGTATTAAAATTTCTGACCCCGATATGTTTGGCGGATTCGTTTGTAAATGCAGTGGCGGGATAAAAGGAAAACCCTTCCAGCGGTCTGGCGAGTTTCGATGCCTGAGGGACAGTTTTGTTTTCCTCTTTTGTCACTTGGTGAGGAAAAATTTGTCGCCACTCTGTACACGCATTGACCCGAATATAATAATTTTCATTTAATTTCTAGAGTACTGGATATTAAATTTGCGGGAGTCCTAAAACCTAGAGGTGAGGTCGGGGAGTGCATCCAGGATAACGAAAAGTATTTCTATGGTTCGGCTATCAAATTTACATTCAGTGTGTGCGTGTTTTTTTTCTCTCTCTCTTTCTCTCTCTCTTTCCTTGGATATACTCTTGAAGCAAACGAAGTGAAAGACATAAATTATTCCACCGAAGAAATTTAGATTTGACTTCACAAGTTAATGGTGAAGACATTCATTTACTGGATTTGACAGTTGCGTGCAGATTTGGTTCAAACACTGTCAAAGCTTCTTTCACTTTGAGGATTAATATGTTATTCAAGACATTCACAAATCACAAAATCTTCCAAAACAAGTGTCTCCGTACATAATTGGTTTAGATATAATTATGTGGGTGCATACCTCTGTATAAATGTGTGTTGGAAAAACACCATATTCAATGATCGATCGTTTTGACTGATTTTGTACTCTTCTCCGCCGACAGGCTTTCACGTTCTTACACTGTAAACCCCGTCGGGAAGGTTTTTATGTCAGCTTGGGCGTTATCGTAACTGTTTATCGTTGTCGTTAACAATCGATGTCCAGCAGGTTTGGGCATATTTAGTGTTGATTACATATCAATCATAATTACTAAGCCCCACAAGAAGTAGTTAATAGGCTAGGCCTTCCTTCACTTGTTAGAAAGCGAAACAAAAATACATTCAATATAATAAAGCCTATCAAGCTTCTGGATCTCACAGGGATTCAAGAACCGGCATCCATCAATCACAACGTGATTACTTACAGCCCCAAACCATCCTCGACAGACAGCAAAGTGTAATCAACGACGACACTTTCGTTTTAGTCTTCTTGCCTACATCCATGAGTAACTGTTTTCGCTTTCTCACGACAAATTCTAATTTTAATCCAATGTGACAAATAAACGCATCAGAATGACGCTTTAAAGTAATCTGAATCTTGATGTCCCTGTTACTAAACCCGACATCTTGAGACATTCTGATCATATCGAATCCGAGCAATAATCACTTTTGATCGATGATATGCATGAGAATAGTATGATATGTATAATTATTGGTCACTCATTTCAAACGATTTGTTTTCCATCTCTGATTGTTGGCCAGTTACGTATAGTTTTTTATTCTTTGTATAGTTTTGGTACATATCAATAATAAAAAAAAGGGCACACCTTTGCGAACCACTCGTAACTGTTTTCCAGCAGAATTCTGCCGAATATCTTTCTTCTCCCAAGAAAAGCTGGGCCTGTGAGCCTTCGATACAGTGTTTGTTCATGTCATCCTCAGCACACTGTAGCGCCGACCTGTTGGTAATTTTCATCTGCATGTGATGAAAACCTACGCCCTGCAATCAATGCTTCTAAGTAGATTCGTCATATTTCACATGTCATAATTCTCTTATTTGTTGTATTCGACAATTCACTCATTCAATTTCATTATTTTATGGTCTATTTGTTAAAAAGTGGAATATGGGACAATAAAAACAAACAAACAAATGCAATCTTTACATTGCAGTCTGTATCACAACAGGTATACAGTACAGCATTTTCAACTATTGTCGTAGAGCTACAATATTGTGTTTGCTAAATGGCAGAATCATTGAGGTACCATCGTCACCCTTTCAGAGAGAGGTAGGGTTTTATGACATCTGTCCCATGTGCGCCTTTATTAGTTTCTTTCTACCACATCGTCAGTGAATTTGCATCCAGGTCGATAACTGATGAAACTCCTCCTCCTCCATCGCCCACTATCTATCTTCGATCGATACCATCCCGACTCTACTCCAGCGATCACAACTTAAGAACCGTGTGAGTCACAGTGAATCCAAGCAGGAGCAAACACACGATTACTCTTGACCGATTTCTCTCAAGTGTCGTCTGGTAGAGGGAAAAGGCGCCAGAAACCTAGATCCTCACTACCACAGAGCATCCACATGGGGGAAGGTGTGCGTGATCTGTCGTCCTAAACATCCAAGCATTGTGAATAATATGATCGTACTCCGTACCACAAGGACAAAAGGAAAACATTCCTCATCAAGATGCGTGCGATCGGACGGAAAGACTAGTATTCGAATAAACCGATGATAATCGATGATAGCAATAATCTAACATTAGAAATGAGATGATGATTTAGTGGTGATAACAGTGACAACGTGATAAAGTTTACATCAGTTTTCTCTTAAGAAATGTTCTTTATAAGAGAAACACGCTAGCAGGGATACTGATGACACACGTGCATGTACATCAACACACAAAAACATGTAACCATCGCTCCATTCTTTATTCATAGCATGATGTTGTTTCATTACTGAATTACGTTTAAGAGAGAGAGAGAGAGAAAAAGCGTGTGTGTGTGTGTGTGTGTGTGTGTCGTGTGTGTGCGTGCGGATGGGTTTGCGAATGAATGGTTTGGATGTTTTGGTTGTTGTACCGGTTGTACACCTTACCTATACGGTATACGTATTTGCGTATAACATGTTCAAAAATGCATGCAGACAACAAGCGATCTCATTTATCGTCCTTCAACACATATTTTGCTCATGCATCGTTCCTGACCGGCATAGATCAAATAGACTTATACAAATAATATAACTGATATACATACCCGGTAAAGGAAGACGAAAGAACAGCGGCCGCTTCGGGGAGTTGGTTAGTGTGCCCTAAATAGATAACGGTTCATGTACCATAACGGATTACATTTATCGTTGAAACCTACAAAGAAGACACGAGCGTGTATAACAAGGCGATTTATCAACCAAGTTCAGCGACCTCCTGTTTCTTACTGGTGTCCCACTTAAATACACGCTGGGTGTATTGTTAACCGAGCTGAACATCACGTCGTTACATCGCCTACGAATCAATCAACTGAGAATCTCCCGGAGGTGGCTTCCTGTACAATAAGAGCGATTGACTATAGAGATGTCACGGCAGATCATGCAACTAATTGGTTCCTTGTTCCTACCACTGGAACACAAACTCGGTCATCACGGTTGCCACTGAAGTGTGTATTATTATCTGAAGCGGCTTAGATCCACCTGCTTAGAGTGGTGTAGGATTGTATTTTGAAGCCGGGACAATAAAACTCCCAAAGCCCTTGTAAAGAGGGGAAACGCATTGTAATTGTCTCTACGCTCTCTGGTGGCAAAGCGCAAGCATGGCAAGAATAGAGACTGACTTCACTTGATCCTATTTCTAGTCTGATTCGAGGATTTTGACCAGCAGAGCTGAAGATTTGACATCCAATCTCAATTCAAGAGGTAAGGACTAAAGAAGAACAACACACAAATTTTGTAAACTCAGTATAATTGAACATTCAATTTAACAAATACTAGCGATCGTAGAGAATCTTGTGAAATAAATCATTCTTTTTTAAATTACATTTTTAACACCGATCATAATAGGTCCTACATATCACGAAGAATTTAGTGTTGTAACGGAAATTACTTTACGAAAAGAAACGACTCTTTGAATCCTCATTTGAAAGTGAAAACAGCATCAAAATTTATAGAAGAGCAAAAGAAAAATACCCTTTATAATCATTGTGCTACATTCGTTTTAAATAGGTCTATCTGATCGATTAATTTTTTTTCTACGTTTATCTGTACATAGTCACCCAAACATTTAGAAAACAGATGATGATGCCTACACCGTTTTGTACCTACGAGATAACAACATTATTGTGTTTCCTTCTGCTGTTTTTCATTATTGGGCATTATATCCTGCATCGAAACTGAAAATTATACAAAAAAATAAATTATGTTAAGGCATTATAAAGAGTTTTTCTCATCTGACATGGTAGACCTCTCCTTTCAATTACAATCCATGTTAATCAGAGCAATTTTTCACTTACACATCATCCTTAGTAATTGATACTTTCTCACTCCAGCACAGAAAGCACTCTATCAGGTTTGTCTATAATAATTTTTTTAGGATCTTCAAAAGGGTGTTAATAATTCAATTTGAGTTATATCAGAAGTTTGTGCTGTGACCTGATCATCATAATTATTTTATCTATAGTCGTGTACCAATAGACATATTGTGACACTATAAAGTACTTTTTTGTTCTCAAGCGGATCTTTTATAGATGCCGGATGAATAAAACATGGAAATGTAGATAACATCCATTGCTCTCATTAACAATCTAGCAAATTTGTACATTAAATCTTGTCAATCGAATGCGTTTAAGGTTATCAAGGTTTGTTGTATGTTGGATAAGATTATACGTATGCCGGAACTCTAGAAATCATTGGAGTGAGATGACAAAACCAGAATAGCCATACTGACAGATGATTATTGACACAAGCGCAAAACACAACAAAACGAAAACAAAACAAACAAACAAAACGAAAAAGTATGATTTGAAATATCGATCGACCCATCCGAGTTCAGGACAAATACCGAATTAAAGAGAGTTCAACATGGTTTTAGTTTTGCACAAAAAAAAATAAAAAAATGTTTAGATCGGAATTATAATGATTCGAACTCAAGGGGTTGTCGGACTCCTTAATGAAGATGCCCTGTTTAATAATGACAACTAAAACAAGATACTGATGGAGTTTACGACTGTCCAGGAATGACTTTGGTCTGTTTTATCATCACTTTGACTCATTTCCTTTTTCTCCTATTATGTGAATCCAATTCATGGCCATCTGCATTATACAGTACGGCATCTGCCGAATGAGAAACAAGGGACATTCGACCTACTTGCATTTAAGACTGTATTTGCCAAAGGTAATAAAATAACAATAATTGCTGAGACAAGAGTCTTAATGTGTATCAGTTGCCGAAAATTACGTCACAGTTGCATTAGAAATACGCCACTGAAGGTATGCTAGTGAAAAGGAGCATTGTGGCAGCCAAGATTAATGCACACAAATGGTTCATCAAAATGGCAGGAAGGGATGCATGCAGGATGAGTGAAGTAATCACACGAAGCTTGATGAGAACATGACAGACCAACAAAGAGGGCTGAGGTTCGTGACATATTCGATCACATCAAGTACCATAAATGCCATACTGCCATTATAACAGACGTTAATGCAAATTCCAGTAGGGCGAACTGTCGGTGTTCATTCTTGCGAGAATTAATGATTTGATTATCGACGACGCCTTGTCACTATATGAGACCTTTTCTATTGTCTTGGGGAAACATCTAAAAAAAAGACGAGCGGACGAGAAATAATAGTACTGTATCCAATTGTTTGTTGAAGTGAAAAAAAAATAGCTATCGAGTTCTTTTGGTGTATATGATATAATATCAATCTACAAAGCGCAAAACCTATAGACATATATTCTTCTGCGCTGCAAAAGCTTCTAAGGTAGATAAATAAAGTGTATAGTAATGTATAGAATGCTTTCAGGGACATTTCTTTTTTCTGTGACATTTGGAGAGCCAGTTCGTGATATTGATATCAGTGGCAACGTTGAAAAACTGGTCTTATGAGTATGATTGTTATCATATCATGCAATTGTTTGTTTTTCCATGTGCGACGAACATCTACGCCTAATTTGTATAGCTTTTGCGAAAGTACTGTGCAAGAAGAAATAAAGGTGAAACAGTTTATTGAGAGTAATCAAGTCATCAACGTCGACAATGGTGAGCAATAGCTGATCATCGTTTTCTAAGTTATAATAAGATTCACATTATGACTGTCTTAAATTATGCTCATCGAACATACGAATATTATCCAATGATTTTGCCAGTCTTTTCTTCTAATATACTATGCGATGTAAAATATATTATCTAACACAATTTGACAATGACAGCCATTTACAAAGTGACGAAAGACTGAAAATGGACTGTGAAGAATTATTTCATTATTCGATCAGCCAAGGCGATGATCGCTTCCATTCATATGGCTTCTTTCCGATAAGCCATGGTAGGAAAAAAAATTGGCGCCAATCCAAGCCAGTGATGTGAGTCTGCACATTATCCAATGGCTTTCTCTCACCATGTCAGGGAATGAATGGCGTCGCTTTAATAGGACTTGTTACAGACTGCAGATTAACGGTGTAAGCCATGACGGAGCAGATCTGGCATATTCTACTGTTTAAAGCCTCATGAAGCTCAATTCATCTCCATTATGATTATGAATTGCATGCAGACACCGTGTCAGTACGAATCATAGAAGCATGGACGCACATGATACACATGATTATACGTGATGATGGCATCAGAAAAAAAAGAAGAAGAAGATTGCCTGTGGACATATTATCTCCGGTTCTCCCCGATTCGAATGATTCATCGCCTTAGTCTACTGTATCATTTTTTACACGACCTTAAAACAATACTTGAGAAATGGGTTAATTATACCCGAATGAGTGCCGGCGCTGAATACAGTTTATCTAAGTACACTGATTGTTTAGTCAGACGATTAGTCTATTGCTCAAAATGTCGTCAATGGAGCGTGTTCAGTTGCCATGGTATCCAGAGCATGGTACTTATACGAAATAAATTTTGTCAATTAAGGAAATTATACTTCAGTATTTCGTCGTCGCCATCGCCTTGCAATCTCAGAGATTATTCATGTTGATATCATTTCCACCGATGTCCTATTTCATTGAAGATTTCCTCGAAAAAGAAATTCGACTGACGTCGAGCGATTGATATAGGAAAGTTTCCCCAAAGACCTCTACGCCCCGTTAGGATGTACACAGGACCAAACTGGATTCAATTGCGACCTGACCCATGGGTGCGGATGTTAAGTGCCTGTCACCCCGCTGGGTCTGCGGCAGCTTTATTCCAACATACGGTGGATACTGTTTCGATTTGTGGGGTAAAGTGCAAGCTAAATGAAGTGGTTTCATAGTATGCAAGTACTCTGTGTTAAGGCGCTCTTTTTATGTTCAAGCAAGAGTAATACAACGACGCTATGATACAGCATTTCGCATACACAGGAAAAAATACTACAAGCGTATAACATTTCAATACTAAAAGTAACCTAGTCGGATCCAGACAGATGGAACAAAACTGTGAGTCATCAAATGCATGGAATTTGATAAAAACTCGTCTAGTCTTTATTACTATGTGTCTATTCTTCATTCGTGGGTAAATTATCAGTTTGCTTCTCTCCATTTTTATGTCAGAATTAGTCCTGTCTTACAAACAATATCGGCTCTTCTGATTTGGCTTTGAACTTAAGATATAGTTATAACTGCAAATGTTCAAAGCAGTATGTAATTGAGACTCTGAGTTAGTGACATTATGAGCTTCGCTGCTGCATGGTTTGATCTGACAGGTTTCAAAAGAGGAATTCGATCGCAAAAAAAAAAAGAAGAAGAAGAAGAGGAAGGCGAAGGGAACAGCGCTTCAGCAAAATGGATGCAATGCCTGTGTCATGACCACTGATTAAAATACATAGAAAAGGGAAATATTGATATGGTTGTATATAGTGCTCATGTTTTGTTTTGTTTTGTTTTTTAATGACATCAGTTCCACGACTTTTAAAGAGTCCAGCTGGTAGAATGAACATGCTTCAACGTGTTTTTGTGTGTTTATGATACATTACTAGATATGATTTTATCAATATGCAGGAAACGCAAAAGAGTGATATGGATAAGTTGGCCGTTTTTGTTTTGTTTTATTTCAGGGGCGGATCTAGCTTTTTATAAAGGGGGGAGGGTGTGGGAGGGGGTGTCCCCCCCCCCCCCTCCCACAGTAGGGAGAATTTTTGAAAATCTGTGTGTGAAAATGGCGTTTTCTTGCATCTAAAACACCACTATTAAAAAAAAAGATAAGATAAAAAAAGGTCCCCGGATTTTTTTTTTTTTTGGGGGGGGGGGGGGTGCAACCCCCCACCCCACCCCCCCCCCCCCCCCAGATCCGCTTCTGTATTTTGTTTTGTTTTCTGCAAGTCCAGAATAGTCAATGTGGTATATGGCAAGCTACACATACCGAATATAATCAGTGTATATTGCTTGATATTTTTCATCATGTGTGGGTTTTTTTTCAATCTTTTAGCGTATCAGTGCCTTCATGCTTTCAGCTTGTGACTACATTGCATAATTTGTAATGTATCGAAATCTCTGTACTATAACCATATTGTACAAAAATCATATCTCTCTCAGAATGCATTAGAGCCTATATCCGTGACAATCCAATTTTTATTATCGCTCTTTCCATAAAAACATAATTCAAATCTCTCTCTCTCTCTCTCTCTTTCTCTGTGTATGTGTGTGTAAGAACTATTTTCAAATATGGGGCACGCACATACCAGAAAATTAATCTAATCATGCAAAGTTAGAAGGTCATTGTCCAAGCCGCAGGAGCTGTTCAACGCATGGGTCTGTTTGTCTAGGTGATTATAACTGAAACCTTTAAAGCAGAAACAGAACAAGGGGGCAAAATACGTTGTACCAGGTTAGACAGATCCACTGGAACGATCATGACAAAAGGATGAGCACTGTATCTTTATTGCAAGGTGCTACAAATATCACTGTATATTCTTTTCATCCTACATAGTTTTACGCACCTGATTTTCTGTTACCAAAAAAAGAAGTGATGTTTATATGTTCTTGTCGAAAAATGAAATAAAAACATTGAATTGAATTGAATTGAATTGAATATACAGGGAAATTATACACTTGAAACCTGTAATTAACACAGCTAATCATGCGTGGTTATACGTGTTGGCTCCTTTGATATACGCCATATGAGAGATTATGGATGATTTGGAGGCTGTCCCTTTAGACATAAGACAAAATAGCGGTCACAACATGTTAAATATGCAACAAAGTAAGCGTGCTTAGTATTCTCTCGTAAGCAGGAGAGGCCATTGGCTGGGTAGGCATCTGTTTGTCCATGTTCGAGGTTTCAAGTATATACTTCTCTGTATAAAGGCATTCTAAGTCAAGGGCATAATAGCGAAGCTTATCATCAATTATTCATAGCAAAGATCCTTCTCAGATGAGTGCGTACATGTTACATTGTAAACTGTACGAGTTGAATACAATACAAAATAAACATAATCTTAACAAAAGCAACAGTAAAGCCAAAAGTAAAATTGTCATCATCATCTACTTAACTGCAGACCACTCACGCTCTCAATAGCATCCTTCTCTCTCCCCCTTCTCTCTGTATCCATACAGAGTCCATCTTCCAATCACAATGATCATTATTCAGAATGTTCTTCGACGCTTCAAGACTAGGAAGAGCCGTCCATTGGATTGGAATTATTGCGTTTTGCGAGGGACACACTCAAGTTTAAAAACGACTGCACGATGACTTACTGGCGACTGACACACAAAAGAACGAAATATCCCCTTGATAATGACAGCAATGTTACCGACTGCCTTTTTACTTGCTCTGTAGCTCCAAAATGGTACCAAAAAGATGCTTGCTTCTAAGTGTTTGTGCGAAGAGAAATATTCTATACTCGAATTTGCTTTCTGGAAGTCAACGCCTCGCGAGCAAGGGTAACGACGGATGCACTAGTGAAATCATGACACAAATATATTATTACTTTATTTGCTCTCAAAAAAGTACAATAATGTGTTGAGATGTCCCATCCATGCTAAGTAGACTACAATAAGAGAGGCTACTTACTCTGGTCACCGATTTTTCTTCTTTGCAAACGTAGGCTACATCTATATAACACCAGCATTATATTACCCGATGTACAATGGACATGAAATAGTTCTTGTACAGGCATGCAGTTCGAGCACTCGTTAAATACTTGCACAAAGGGTTCCGCGTATATATAGCTTATACTTAGTGTAGCACATGATGTCGACTCATACGTTATTCTGCCCGTGTGTAACATTAGTGTAACAGAAATAAAATCCTGTTCCAAACATAGAGCTGATGGGTGTACAGCAGACTAAGGCCAAATTTTGTGAGCCGATCTTGATGTATTGTGATGAACCCAGACTGTATATAAGAGTACATTATTGAAACCCGACAGGACTGCATCTGAGCCAGTGAAGTAAGAGTGACAACAAAGAAAATCAAATCAAACAAATCGTGCCCATATTGGGTGGACATGGTGATGACTCACCCAAATGTCCCAAATGTTATCGGTTCTCTAAAAGCACTCGCTCTCTCCCAGAAAATGTCTTTTGTTGCAGTTATTAAGTTTCCTGCAGATCGAAGAACGGCAATTGCCGTTGCTATGGCTACATTACCTTCAAGCAGGTTCTGAAGTGGTTGTCTTCGTGTTTCCTTCAGACCTGGTCGGCTGAGACATCGCGTAAAAACAGCCCATTAATGACTGAGTGCAGGGAAATCTATTACTTACTTCGCAAATATATTAACGTTTCCCAATGTTGTTGTTTTTAAAAGGAAAACATGATAATTCAGTGAACAGCATTATCTCAAGATCATTTTTAAGGAAGTTGTTCAAGTCATTTATAAGCAATCCATCGAGAACAAAATGAAATAAGATACTACTACTACTAATACTACTACCTCATACTACTGTACATAATAAATTTCATATTTGTATTCAAATAATTCAAATGATGATCCGTTCCTTGAACGTCACAACGAATATTATAGAATATACAATAATAAAATGATGTACTATTGAAATGACGATATCTTAAATATTTCTACTTCACCGAGAGCATATACAAAGTTAAAGTTCATGTTATTGCTTCATTAACTTTTTGGCTTACACACTATTTTGAAAAAGCTAAGTTTAAGAAACGATATTGAAATTAACATTACAAATGCCATTTATTTTCTACTAATAAAATACTGAATTAGTAAAAGAAAGACCCATTTACAAATGTCCATAAAAAAGTATTGTTATGTCAACTTGGTGTGTATATATGTATATATACATATATGTGTGTGTGTGTGTGTGTGTGTGTGTGTGTGTGACTGACATCTGAAACCTCCGTGATGCAAACGCATTACTCTTTAATTACAACATGATTGGTGTTATGTCACAATGCGTCAGAAATTAGGTCTTTAACAGGGATAATTGTGGAAAAACTTCAAACACTACATAGAAAACGATGACAACTCGAGATCCGCATGCTTCCCTTTTCAGAATGGAAACAGGAAAATAGTTGATGTGTAATGTTCGACGCATGACACCCCCAGAATATATTTCGTAGAAGTCAGCAAGAAGGTAGAGGCTATAATATTGCATCGCTCATACACTTTTGTTAAACATTGTGAATCTAGTGAAGACAGAATGACTTTATATGCGGAACTTATAAATGCTGCAATCCTTGGCTTATACACTTTTGTTAAACATTGTGAATCTAGTGAAGACAGAATGACTTTATATACGGAACTTATAAATGCTGCAATCCTTGGCTACAATCTACTGTACCAACAATGTGTGTGACTATTATATTCAATGATACAATGTAGTGACCAATAGAACAAAACAAAATCAACTCAAATCAAATTGATTTTTGTTTACCGTTCTGAATTGTTCATCCATTTGACACACCATTAAGTGAGCATTATATTCTAGTTTGGCATTGTTCACAATCTTCACAATTAAGGCGACGGGGAAGTGATTAAAATCATCCTACATCAAATAGTCGTGCAGGTGTTGGACTCATTCTAAACCCATTTCCTAAATCACGGGTGGTCTCCATCCTAGCATTTCATTTCATTATGTATTCAAATCATTTCTCTCTTAGAGAGTAAAAAAAGTACAGTACAATTTAATATTCGTATATCACGTCTGGAGGAGGGAGACCTCAAAATCCTTAACCAGTTTAATAAAGAGGGCCCCTTGTGCAAGGCCATTGCACAACATAGTGACAATAATATTTCTCATTCATCTTCATCAATACTATTCGATTGTCCACCTTTGGATGACTCGTCTATAGAGTCAGTTTAGAGCGCAACCATTGTCAATGTGACTCTCTCAAGATCGTCATGCGGTGATTCTATCTCGCCTTTACTAGCTGGAGCTTCCACGGATTCTTCCCATATATCAGACTTCTCTCTATCCTCTATGTGGGTAACAATCGCATAAATGCAGTAAATATGATGTTTTCAAATGGCGTCTGTCTCATAGAAATCAACTTATATGCCCTACTTGATTCACTGGCGAACATTTCGAATCACGCAATAGCAGAGTCGGGGAAAGATAATGACATTTATCGTGCTCGATGTAACCGACCGAGCGTGCACAGCAGGATTTAGATATCACGAAGACAATAGTGGTGTACGAAAAATGTCAGAACATACTTGACAATGTCGGTGGTTTTAATGGAATTTTGTATCCATCTTCTATCACGTTGGTTGGTGAGTGCGCTGTAGTTGTTGTTTTGTGAGATACAGGACAGTAAGCTGACTTCATGTCCAAGCATTCGCCACAGTTGGGTGATTATAAAAAGGGATGTTATCATTAAATTGCACCATTTCCTGTCAGTCAAACTGTGTTTGATATCAGAACTAAAACACAAACCAGAAAAACCGTAAAAAAGTGTCAACCATTTGTCTCTGAAAAGAAGTCTTGTTTGCACTGATCTACAATCATCAAACAGGGCGACGGGAAGACCTTGGCATAGCACCACGGACCACTGGGCCGTTTGATGATCTACACACACTGCTATAAACCTTTCAAGCATTCGCGAGGTGTGCATACGAAGAAGGCGCCTTCACAATGGACTTGCCCAATAGACTTGGTCAAACAAGTCTGACAAAATTCTTCCAGGCTACACATGCTGCAGTTACCGTATTACAATCGCACTAGTTAACACTTTGCCGGAACTATTTACTATCTGCATTGTTTTGGGTTTTTGCTTTGTACATGTGTTTTGTTCAGAGTAAAGAGAGTGCTAGGACAGAGTAGGAACCAACACAATATTGTTCATTTCATAGCCACACCAACTTCTTCCCATTCCCGTTTATCTAATGGAATTACTTTCGGTGTCTTCGTACTTTTCTTTGACTTTCTTTCGGACACATCTAAAGTCTTTTCAAGACAACGGCCGTTCATTTAACATAGATAATGTTAGTGAAGTTATAGCTTAACACGAATTTAAAAAGAAATGACTGTGTAGACACAGGTTGTGTATAATGATGAGTGCTGGTTACAGGACAAAATGTATCAAGGTATAAAGGAGATGCACTTTCTTGCAACTACGATGCCCAGCACATGATCACCATCTGTGACCTGGGGCCCCTGGATAACCAACCTTGACTGGCGGACCATGTGAAGACTGTGAATCTATTCTACATACCGTCATAATTCTGATAACATGGCTTTGGTTTCTTCCGCCGTCATGCACCATCTATTTCGTAACAGTCAACATAACTATATAGCATAGTTTGTACGCGCCAACATGGGATAATGATGCTAATATTCGATCCATCGCAGCGAGTCTGTCAAAACTCGTGTGATACCATGTGATCTAATGTCCGTCGAGGTGCCGAAAAGAGTAAGCGCATTAAAGAATGTATAAATCTTGTAGAATTAATTAAAATCGTACAGTTTTAGTTGCTATGGTTCAAGTCAACCATTCTGATTTGTTTATACAGCAGTAAGAGAAAGTATTGAAATGTTCTTACAATAGGAGGTTAAAGCTTCTACCAACCTTTGGTAATTTTGCTGGCTACCTTTCCTCCATTCATGTTGACTTCCTCAAGCCAAGTTCATTGAGAAAATATTTCTACGCGGCAGATATGAATGTTTCAATTTCAAATCTGAAGTAGATTTAGTCAATTTATTTCAATTAGTAATTAAAAACTACTCTGCACCATAGTTATTTTTTTTATAAGACAACGTGAAAGAGGATAATATGATTGTGGACTCATAGCTTTGACATGAGATGTTACATGATAACAGCCAAATATTTCAATATCAAAAGCAAAGCAGCTAGGGAAATGCTCTCTATCAGTGAGATCCAACATACTAATTGTTGATTTCAGTATTGACATAGTGACTAATGGTATACAACCGCTCCGAAGTGTTTGTAAAGCAGTCTTTCGTTTAACCTTTGTGTGTTGCCCACTTTATTCTACTCTTCTCCGAAGCTATTCCTAACATTGTGGGCTTTAAATGGGGGTAATTATAATGATCCCGACATAACTCCTGCAAATTAATATACACTGACTTGCTAAGCATGTGCCGGCGGTAAAAACGATCATCTCTTTAAGCTGTGTCATGTTCTAGCTGTTTATTTTGTGTTTGTTGTTGATGCAGACGCATTCTACATTTTCTAGAATACGTGAAGCGATTAAATCTACAACAAAGTTGATTGAATAGCGTTTTTTTTAAATCCCTGCTGTTTTTGTGATATTTGACGTTCAACGTCGATGGCGTGTAAAGCGATAGCGTCATCAACAGCTTCAGCTGCCTATACTTGGACTGGTTACCAGGGTCGGGTTGGCTATTCCTTGCACACAGAGCCACTCTTGCTTCCTTTTCGTGCAATGAGACAATTACCCTATACTTGAGCCATGCAGACAGGCAGCCCAACTATGCACACATGGAAAAGTCACCAACGTGCGCCTAACCAAGGAGCTTCTAACGTTTACAATGTATACAAACGACTTCTTTTTCTCTTGCATCAAGACGCAACAGCGTTCCGCGGCACATTTTGGTGACAGATGTGATTCACACGATGAATATTTGATAAAGGGAGGGGGGGGGGGGGAGTATTATTGATCATATGGTTTTAGCATTTAGGGTAACACAACGCATTCTATTTATTATTCAAAATGAAACTGCTCTCGCGGCCTGTCGAGATTCAGATTGGTCGGTCTTTTTGCTTGAATTTGGGATAGGCTCTACTCGCTGATGAAAAAAAAAGGCAGCACAACACATTCTATGTATTACAACCATTCTGTGTTATACATTCTACTCCACCGAATATTCATAGTTTCTTTTAGGATACGCTTCTTACAGCCTGATGATTATTATAACATATCCACACATCACAAAATCACGCAACTCACGTTGTTAATGTTGTTGTTGGGGTTTTTTTTTCGGGAGCTGAAATTGACAAATGCAATCAATTATCACGTTCATTTCAGGTGCTACATGATTGTCTTGCTGTTGGCAAATATATGATTTTATACACAAGTATCACTTTCGTGTGCACGGAGACACACACAACGCGACTAATCCGATCTGTTCGTTTTTGTGTGACGGGGCTGAGGAGCACAAAACGACACACTCTTAAAAGACGCCACAATTTCGAGACACTAAACAAGTTACGGATGCACGCCACCGAGACCATCTTTCAAAGATTTATGAGTTCTTAAGAGGCGTATCTTTTTTTTTTTCACAGCACTCTGTCACAAGATGGAAGCTTATAGCTTTTTGAAGCTACACAAATGAAGCACTGGAAGCTAGTATAGGCCTATAGATACACACTATACTATACATAGCCTTGGATCAAGTCGGGGTGCTTTTAGAGGCTTCCCTGATGACAACGAGGGAAGTATGCGACGTCCCTGGAACATTGCACACAATACCCAGACATGATTGCCCCTTCAGCTATAATACATTTTCATTATGAGTCCCCCGCGTCAGCGCGACATTGCGCCACAATGACACGCTACTCTTTTGATTTCTACGTTTTCTTAAGACTAAATTAACCGCCGCAACTGTCTCAACTTTGATGACCTTATACATCTCTTATTTTTAGTATTACCAAGTTCTGGTGCTCTTTATGTTTCTTTCTTCAAATATATAGTGGCTTTGTTGTCATGAATTGTCCTTGTCATGTCCTTGGCCCATAAACATAATGTAAAGGTAATTTAGTTCATTAGCATAAACAAATGATATTTTTAGTAAAGTAAATTAGACTTCATCACCTTTTGTACGTAGGATACCTAGCCGATCATGGTGTCTTGATATGGTGTTACAATATCCGTTTGACGATTTTTTTAAAGATTTTTTTTTCTTTTTGTAAGCCGAAATTAGGTCTCTGTGAGACCTTCAGTCACTTCATTCAGTCGATGCAACATAATCAGCTCTTTTAGAAGCCAGCAAGCTTTCACCTTCTTATTTCCATCGGTCGTATTGGGTGTTTGTAAAGGTCCCGATGGAGTTTACAATTCCCACAAGAGCTCTACCGTCGATCCAAAGCTCCGAAGTCTACCCTACCATCGGAAACCCGTTCTACTTCTCCTCAATGGCTTGGTCGTCACGGTTGGGTTTCTGGGGCCACATAAGAAATTCGTTCGGCGGTGAGTGGGGAAAGTGGGCCAGAATAACACGAATGTGGAAAAAATGGTTTTATCCAGTTACAGGCCCGTAGCCCGCCCCGACAATGAAGACCTACTTACTAGAAGATGAATACCACTTTCTCCCTGGAGTATGAAGGACTTTGCAGGAACTACTTGATGATCGAGTTACATTCTCCGTATTTCCTTGATTTTATCAAAAAAACTCCCTCATGTCATGGACTTTTGAATTTAATGTATTTTTCACCCCAAACATACTATCCTAGTGTAGTAGACGCTGCACAACGCGTCCATTTTAATATATAATTGGTCCATTAATTGGTCCATAAATAACATAGCCACTCATGTGACATCATTATAATTATATAATCATGTCATTGTTATGTATGTTATGTAATTCGTGTCAATCAATAATTCATGAATTTAGAAGGGTCTAATGCAAGCGTTGACTATCATTTCCCTATAACAACACGGACGGGGTGGGAGAAATATCCTTGATCGCGGACAGAGAGGCGGGCAATCTTCATAATTATTAAATCATGCAAAGAGCCAACACTCGAGAAATAAAATCTGTTTCAAAAATATTGATTGATAACAATATTTCATCCTACCCACGCCCCGAGATAATGAGCTTGATATGACTTGATCTAATCTCGGTGACGATTGATCCGATATCATCCTATGAATTTCTCTTTTGATTGGTTGGTTAAGAAAGTAAATAGGAGGGCTGGCTGTGACCCACGTCAAGTAAACCCCCCGGGGGAAAAGAGGAGACGGAGGGGTTGGGGAGGAGATTACTTCCTAGGATGCCCCACCTTCCTCTACGTTCTGTATACGTATACCTACAACAACAAAGTAGAATAATGTTCTCATACGTCTTTTTTGTCTTTCAATTCAAAACGTTATGTTAAAGGGGCTCCGATTTGGGGTCATCCAAGGGTTAGGGAGAATCATTCAAGACGGAAGATACCCTCTTTCCTCTTTATGATTTCCCGGCATCACCTGTCAGTTTCATAAAGTAATCAATGTCCATATTCACTTTACAATTATTGCAGACACTCACACGTATTTGCGAAGGAAATCTACGTTATAGTCAACCAAGATGTCGATCACATCTCTCAAGGCAAAAGTAAAATTTTCGTAGCTTCCTTCGGTTAGGCACCCATGCGGTGCCTGGGTGTTGTCTGTGACGTTCGTATAAAAGCACGTAAAGATACTGATGTAAATGTTTGAGCCATTCTGTAGGAAATTAAATCAGACATTGCATCCATATCAGTGCTACCTCGTTTATCCTAGCAACAAAAGCGATATCGGTGCTCTCAAGTTCATGACCTGCAGTTGACATAAGACTCAGTGCTCAGTATCATACGGCCTGACAACGACAGAAAATAATCTCACTAAATTTATATGTGCATTTAATACTATTTAACAAACGTAAACAGAAGAAAACTGACCAGAAATGAATATATTTCATTAATGGAAAAATTAGCAAGAAAATGGGATTCCATCCCGATGGAATCCCATTTTCTTTGCTCATTTTTCCAGTTATACTAATTTTGTCATACATACAAGAGTGGAAAAAAAACCCCAATGGTTTGATTGATAGTGGACATGGAGGTACCGTGGGCTATAGTGTCCTGGACTCATTCAAGGAGATACTGGGTTCAAATCTTGCAGAGCGCGTACATCCCTGGATAATGTTTGGCCTGCAAGAGGCCCGGTATTATTATATACTATTCCTCTTGCAGTTGTATTAAAATTTGATAACGACCCGTCATTTTGTCTGGTAACATTTAATGTTACCAGACAAAAATGGCGGGTCGATGATGATAAAGCACGTCCATCTTGTTGATCCAATCCAGCACACTAAAGAGGCTACCCTTATGGACATGATGTCATTTACGTTTGCAACATTTTAGTACTTATTGAAACAATTATCGTTCTCACGGTCATTTATTATCATTATCACTGCTATTGCCGTCAATATTGTAGTTATAATATATATTCCAAACAATGGTGGACAATTCAATATCAAAGTCGTCTGAGCTGAGACACTATGCATTTTCGTCAACATTTGTGATATATTCTGCCAGCGAAATTGTTGACCACAGTCGTATAAGATAATGATAATTTGAAACAAAAATTAAACGATTGAAATTCTCCTCAGGTAATCTAGCTCGGGGCTGTTTCACTTAAAAGAAAAAGGTACATAAAGCTGCCTGATTACAATCGATAACCGGGGCTGCATTCGATCCGCCCATTGGTATTCAGGGAGGCACTGTGTTCTGTTTTACTGCATGGATCCCTGAACCCTTTACATACATTTACGTGTTAACATCAGCTCCCTTGCCGTATCTTTCGCTGACTCTCATTTGCTGAGCTCTGCTGCATTTTTGTTTTGGATCAAATTCAGACTTAGTGACGTCAGAAATCAGATAGAGGAATATAAATGTTGGATGTTTGATAGGATGGACATCGTGCTTTGTTAAGGAACTGAAAATACAACTGGTACCACGCTGCAACTGTCTCCGAAGAAGCCATTCTGCTGATCTTTACCGCCAGAGCGCTGAGAATAAATTTAGAGCACAAATTGATGGACAGATTGCATGAATCAGAGGTGTCTGTCAAGATAACTCACCGGCGATCCACACGTTGAATGAACAGAATGACAATGTGACAGTAGACGAGCATGGAGCCTCAAGTTGCTGCTGTCTTCGTATGAACCTCAGCATCCAACTCGGAAATAGCAACAAAGTACAGGGCCTGGGCGAGTGATTGGAATCGATTAGATGAGAGCGATAAACGTAACCTTTGATAGATTTAGAGAGACTGCTATCGCTGATAACAAAATTGAGAATTTATCTTTCTGGCATGGCGCATCTGGCGTTTCTAGGCCAAGTTTAAACCAATTTCTACAGAACATCGCAAATATTTCCTTGCCAGTGAGCCCCGGGCTCTGCCAGTAAGAATTACCACTCCTTGAGTCAACACAAATTTGGTCGTTGCTCAGAAGGTATTTTGAATTGCCGAGAAAACGTTATTCCTGACACTAGAAAGCTATTTTAGGGCAAAGTGCACATGCATTCCACGCAAAACTGGATATTCCTGCCAGAATCAGACCACTTTTATACTTGTTCAATTAGTTATCACACCTTTCGCCATGATTCCGCAATTAATCAGGTAATTACAATCTTTATAATTTCACTGCTATCAATGATTATCGCGTGTAGTTAATCCGTGCAACGCTACTTGAACTAATCATTAGAAACGATCCATTTTGAATTTGGATGACATATTGCGCTGATCAAAAAGATCAAGATTTATCAGGGAGGTTATCACCTCTCTGGATTTATCGAAATAAGTGGTATCTTATCACTGCTTCTGGATCACTCTCGATGGTAGGCTTGCCATTTTTATTCTGATTCTGTGAAGCAAGTTTTACATGTTTGCCTAAAATAGAGATTAAGTTAGGAGCATAAGCTGTGATGAAGAGTTGTGGTAAGCAGGATTACCAACGTCCCCACGGCTCATCGGAAATTGAAGATGATGCTTTAATGAAGGCTTGTGCGATGTGCACGCATGGCATGTGTGTATGTGTGTGTTCCATAATGTGTGTATGTAAGTGTGTATGTGTTATGTGTCAATGTGTGTGTAATGTTTGTGTGCGTTTTGTGTGTGCTATGTTAGAGAATCACATACATGAGGATGACACTAATATCTATTGAGGGTGCAACATACTCTATTACAAACATGTCAGAGTGAACAAGCCATACATTTCTATTGACCCTCCATGAATACATGTATCATGAATAATATCTACACGCATATATATATATTATGTTCAGTCTTATAGAATGTGAAAGACAAATGTAGCTCATGATTATAGCCTTAGAACAAAAGAACTTCTACTTTTTTTCTAAAATGAGAACTTCAACAAAATCACAAAGCATGGAAATCATAATGAGTTCTTTGAGCTGCACGGATTAGTTCCTATGTAGAGATAAACTATACTTGCTGATCATATCCCCCATTCCCCCCATCAACTGATAGGCGAATTTTACTAACAATGATGTCGGTGATCACAGCACAAGTTTACAAGAGCAAGGGTCATTGCTTTATCACGATAATGGCAATATAAACACTGCATTTTGGTGTTATAGGACCTGCTTTGACTTTGACCTGTTATGACTATTACAAGGTATGGAGGGTAGACGACTCATGAAGGAGGAAAAGATTCCCTGTGCCCTGTGTGATCCAGGAAAGAAATCAAGGGAGCAAAGGTAAGCGTCATGGTAACCAAGAATCGTGCTCCCTGATTGGCTGATTCCACAAGAAGTTTTCAGTTGTTCTATACAAGAATATTGTTATCACAATATCTTTTACGAAATAGACCCAGATTTAAAAAGACAAACAAACATAAAGACCCTTCTATCTTTTGCCGAAAAACATCATTGTCATCATGGCCAAAAAACAAAAATTGTATTATACTTCATTCCACACTAAACCCTCTGTTCATTTCAAACCCTATAACTGATGCATAAAACGAAAAACACGATCATTTCCATTTATAGCTCCAACCATTAATAACAACCGACTCTTGCTCTAACTGCAACATTCCTATACAGTTTTAAAGACAATTATCAATTTGAATATTTTTAGTGCATTTTTCTGATGTATCAACATCGCCTATTACAACTGCACGCAGATATTATATATTGTCTTATTGATTTCCAGGTGGCTTTTATTGTCAGTTATGTCCTTGTGTTTCTTCCGTTATTTCAGTCAAAACAGGTGACAAATTTCTCTCAATATATGCAATTAACGATGCCCTATATAAATGTCTAGGTGCCATCATAAAGGAGTATTATACCAAAGCATTATTGAGATTTTACTTGAAAGTTTAGTTCGCTACGATTTGATCTCTGTCAGGCATTTTTGTTTTCTTCAATCCATGTACAAGTACTCTTCATTTTGTTGCATTATGGTTTTTTACAGTTTCCCCATATGGCTTCATATCACTTGAGTTTCGTCCTTGTATCTCCGTTTTGTACGAATACAGAGCTTTTCTTTATAAGCAGACCCATGGGCTCTGAAAAGACTACCGATATTTTTTTATCAATATGAGGGAATAGATCAATAATAAATAAATAAATGAATATATAGCGCTTAATATCATTGACCACTTCAAGTCACCAAGTCACTGTCCTACCTGAAAACAATGACCTAATAAAGAGGCCATAGCTTATCGATATCAATCTACATCTGTAATATATTTTCCCTCTGTTAATATAATGTGCCCGTTGCTATGTGAGAGACAGAAGTATAATATGATCAAGTTAAAGTCACACCATGCAGCTTGTATAGTGAGTATGATGATAATACATTGAAGCAACACGGATCTTCACGCAGTATGGGCCATGTAGACCACAATGAGCTACAAACAATTACATTTTTAGATACATTGTTTGCCAGTGAGCTGCTAGTGATAACAATCTTGACACTTGAACCATAACTCTATTAAATGAGGCCAGAGTGTGAGACAGAGAGAAACAGACAGGGGGGGGGGGGGGGGGGTATCATTGACAACCGAACCTGTATACCTCACACGATTGTACGACATCCTGCTTCAAATAAAAAGAGACAATTGACGAAAGTGGAAAGGAAATGAATGAATATTGGCCACTGACAGGAGAACGAACCTTGCTGCATCAGAGTTATACGAGCGCTATCTGATATTTTGCGTGACCTTTCCAGGTACCTGTAATCAAACTTATTTGAAAACTGAATGACTGCCACCTGAAACATATCGTACTCTTTTATTTTTATTCGTAGAGTAATCATTCAAGTCTGATGTTGGAAATACCTTGATAAACGAAATTCCCTCTTTGAAAAAAAAAATAAATGAAGCGATGACTTCGGCATAATTTACTTTGTTTAATGTCAACACTAATAATACTTCTTTCACAGTCAGTATATGATCATAATGTAAGCCTAGGTAATGCATGTACGCATTTTCATTTTTCATGAAGTACGCGTTTTTGTTGTTCCATACCAGCTCCAAGTTTCGAAAGAATTCGAAAAAGAAAAAACACACAAACAAAATGATATATTTCACCCCTTATCTTTAAGATGATTCAATGATTCTGTTTTTTCTCTCTATTAGGCAAGCGCAACATGACAGATGCAAGACGTACTAAGAAAAGAAAAAAAAAACCTAAACAAACATAATGTGCATCAGACATGTGCTAAGAAGCAAATATCTCATTAACTTTGTGCCCAAGCTAAACAAGGACAGGCGTAATGGAAATTAACACCAGCTTCCGTCGACATCTCCCATTTGTAATTCAGCTTACTTTGCAAAACCCCGCAGAATAGGACTGCCGCGAATTAAACGATGCTCGCCCGGATTTCTCGAGGACGTGGAGGCTATAAAATGCAAGTAATAATGTTGGAAGCGAACTATCAGTCTCAGTTACATAACATGATAGGACAAATTAGGAATTGATTTGAGCTAAGATGTATTGGTAGGGTCCGATATGAGACGGTTAACTATCTAAAGTTGTTCCATAGTGTAATCATGCCCAAGTATAGGATGGCTGTAATTTCAACGAACGACGCCAAGCTATGTGCGGCGTAAAGGCCTACTGTTGCCATCATTAAAAAAAAAAACAACCCAAAAACATACAAGCACACAAACAAACCAACAAACAAAAACATTGTACACACGTATGCACCCCCATCAAAGTCTCATGAAAACAAGTGAGCATTGTTACTTGCATGATTCTCTGCCTTCCTACTTATGGAGACCAGGCCGTTTTACTGTAAATTTACGCCGATTGCCTGGTCAACGTTCATTATTGTGAGTTCGTGTCTGGATAAGTCATTCTCCTGATACTCGGACAGGAACGTCGTGAACACCATAACTGACGAACGCGGTCCCGAACGCGGAAAACGAACTATTTTTCAACACGAAGAACAACTGAAATAATAGACATTACATAATTTGACATAAAAGTAGTTAGCAATGATAAACAACCCATACCGAGCTCGCTTCAAAACTGCCCTTTTAATCTCTTTCTATTGTTAGATAATGATATTCAAAGCGCTAACTGGACACCGTAAGTGTTTGACAGTCTTGTGTCAAGGAAACCTACCTTGTAGTATTTTGAACACCTTCAGAGTTGGCAGCGTGTCCAATGCCAAAGTACTCAGATTAATCCAAATTATGACAGGCACGGAATGATACTCGGATTCTGGAGCGCGGCGCCGTCAGTGGGATCCCCTCCAGTGGCGGTCGGTGTGCCCGAACCACCGGCGACGATATTCACAACCGAGCGAACGCCTGGCGTTATTGAGGCAATATGTACCGGTTTTCACGCCGTGTGATTAAGAGAATACAAAGGCACGCATCTGTCAAAGCAGTACCAAACACAGCGGAAATATTTCCTCTTTTATGGTAGATTGAATTTTCCCGTAGACGGCCTTAATGCTTCGATGAATGCTGTTACACGCTGAAATGTGATTAATCACTGACGTTGTTGGATTACAGTCCCTATGCACGATTTGGTTGATAGATCCTTTAGAGCTTGTCAAAGTTGACAAAATCAGAACCGAGAAATTGTCACTGGTGGCAAGTTTGTCGCAGGTGTCGACATATCACGTGAATTTTGGCACTGTCTAACTTTTAGGGTAATCTATGACCAGAGGAGTGTGACTAAAACCTGCCGATCTGGCCAAGTTAAAACCCCTTTGGTACGCGTAGTCATGGAATAGGGTGACGAATGAAGTGCAACCCAAAAAATGATTACCACTGATTTATGGACAGCGCAGAAATCCGGAGCTCTTTACGCTCCACGCTCTTCCTTCTGCTGCGTGTGGTTGCAGACGACACGCTCGTGCGCTCGAGAACAGCTCAGAGACTTAAGTGTGCGTCCGTTCTCAGCACGCAGACTTATATCAATGCTCATGTACATAGCAAATAAAGATTCTTAGCACTTACTCTAACATGGAACGAAAACAACATTAGATAGTTTGTAACGCCCTGAGTGGAGATGAAGTCTGAATGAGCACGTCAACAAAGTGATTACCGGTGACAACTAACACGGAGCAAGAAGGTCTGTATACGGCCAAATTTGTTTCGATACACCCCGCGTCGTGAGCCAGCCATGATGCATTCGGGAGTTATTTTTTTCTTCCCGGCTGCTCGACGACCGCTCCAGGGAGGGCTTAAACGGTAGTCACATGGACTCGACCCTTTTTCCCCTAATCGGTTTTAGCTTTTAGCGGACAGTGACACTGCTGCCGATATTCTATCGCCAACGTGGAAGGTGACGACGGAAAAGAATTTGCAAACTTGTAGACGAATACATCCCCTCCCCTTACCCACCCTTCCATATCTCTTTCCCCTCTCTTTCCAGTTTCACATCTAGTTGTTGTTGCTTGTTGGTTGTTTTTTTTTGTAAATGGAAATCATATTGCTAATTTGTGGGTAAATGACTTAGTTTTCAGGAGTCAAGGGATCCAGAGATTTTGGATCGTTGTCTAATGTTTTCCACCAAGCTTTCTTACTCAATGTATAAACGTATCAAGAGAGTGATTAGCCCGTCTTTCTGACCTCAATACATGTATATAAAACTAAAACTATTAGATATGTATATATGATTATATATCTATGTATATATACATATATATGTATATATATATACATATATATAATCATATATACATATATTTGTTTATATATACTGTACATAATATACATCCACAAATAATATTCTTAGAAAGTTGTTACTCAAAAAGACACTGATCAGTTTCTGCATATAATTCCTTTCTTCTAATCAAGGTGTTTGATATCGCCCGCCTCCTTTTCTCTTTACATATCTTGTATCCCCAGTGTGTTGACCTCGTCTTTCTCCCGCTCTACGAATACATGGACTTTGGCTTTGTCAATCTCCGTGAGTCATTCGTCGTTTACTCGGTGGTACAACAAAAGGCGCTCCACTCCCCCGGATGACCGTTGTTCAGGTCACGGCGGCGGATTTACGTACGCTGTCTGTCGGGCCGCCAACACAATCGTACGCGGCATACACACACGAACGCATACCTCGTGTATACCTCCTGCATAATGATATTGTATTCACCTTCTCCGGAAAATCGGTACGGGGGTGGTGTCCTTTCATATGTAAATAGTAATATGGAATGCATATCAAAACCACAAAATAGGAAAATGTTTAAAAGGAAGACTAACTTTAAAAGAATACCAATATGGCATACAATTCAAAGGACAAACAATAATGGAATGTGATATGGGCCTAATCCTATACCTCTTTCAGAGCTGACTTTGTGGCAGCTTTTGGAAAGCGTGTTATTTCCGTAAGCTTCCGGAACGTCCAGTGAAAATACACTGTGGATTCATTTCTCGAGGACTGCAGATTGAATCACATATTAATACCTGTCACTGACAAATCGAATAAATTAACTGAATGAACGCTGGTTTAAACGTGATAAGCTCCCAATGTAAGCAAAACTAATTTTACGTATTTTGAGACTTTCTGTTCGTCAAATTTGGCTCATGAGGATATAATAACTGATAGTGCTCTCGCTTAGTAAAGTACAAAAAAAATCTTATAGGTGTAATATAGAAGTGAGGTTGATAGTTATGTGTGTGTGTGTGTGTGTGTGTGTGTGTGTGTGTGTGTGTTTGTATATACGCGGTTTTTTTTATTTCGTGTCATAATAAAATGAGAGGAAATTAAAGGAAATCAAACATTGTGTCTCAATGCAAACTATAAGGATGTTATGAATGTTTGTCCTCATACCTTGGTGTATCATAATTATCTAGATTTTCAACATTCAGGCAAAGGACGTGTTTAGGGTGATTGTCTGAAAATTCGTTCAAGTTGCACTCGTTTTATCATTAGCCAGTAACAATAACAAAATAAAGGCAACAACAGACAGACAGACAGACAGACAGACAGACTGTTACAAGCAAAAGTACTCCAGAACTGTCACAATCTAGACAGGATATGAGGAAGGTGGTGTAATCTTTCATTTTTCGCCCTACAAATAAAGTTATTTTGTAGGTCACGTCTCGAAGGTGTGGAGACAAGCACGGGACTCCAATGTTCAGATTACATTATCATAAGTTCTGTAAATAACCACCAATGAAGGAAACGTATGTCTTTTGGTTTGTGGAATCTTCACCGCATTTTTTTTTTCAAACCGATTCACTGGGATCGTTCTCAAGAATGGTATTAAATCACAGAAAGCAAATTTAATACGTTATTCTCATGGTCGTCACCGCGGAAATTCCATTTCATGCAGGTATCAGTAGTTGGGTATATTGTTGCCAACTTTTTAATTTGTGATTTCCCTTTTCACACAAAATAAAAAAAATCATTTAGTCACAGTTAATGAGTAATATTTGAATCTACCGAACAGTGGAAATACTTGGAAACAGGTATGATTAATTGAAATGTACAACGTTGTCTCATAATTATACAAAATAAAAACGAGCATTAAATCATTTTTATGTAGGGCCTACATTAAAGTCTAAGCATGTCATGTACTTGCGATTCAACAGACAAATTAAGCGAATCTAAGTAAAAATACACCAATGCATGAGAGACCACTATTATAAGCAAACGCTAATAAGATATGGTACATTATACACATTACACACGATAAGGACAAGGTAAATGGGGTATGGTGACGGCATGTGTTCCTTTTCTATTCGTTCGTAGATTAAGATTTTATATAGCAGGTGGTATTTTATAATACTGTCCATGTTGAGGCAAGTATAGCTATTTATCGCGCATTACAGACGATAACGATTATCATGTTTTGCGCGTCAGCCATGTTTAAAGTAAATACTTAATAAGATATGATAGTATAGTTCTCGTGTCCCCGCAGGACTTTCAATTTTTGATCTAATATGTACACTTATAAGTTTAAAACAAGTGTGAAAGATCATCATGATAACAAGATTACCGGTGGGCAATGACGAAAATGCGGAGTATTAACCACCCCCACCCCCCCCAAAAAAAAAAAAAAAAAATCGCCGGAAGTACTTATGAGGTCTTGAAGCTCATTTAGCCGATCGTGGCTGCTACGTCATGTTTTACATTCGATTACATCGATTACAATATATCGGGACATAGCGGTATCCATCGTGCGTGAGAGTGAATCACATCGCATGCATCTTGTTCGGCATGCTATCCAAGATACTGCTTGGGCACGATTCGATCCTCTTGTACTAACAGCCTTCTACACACCCACTACTGAACGGGGATGGGGGGCTTGAGGAATAAAAGTCGGTATACCGACTTTTACTATTTCACACTTTTAATCTCAAAATACTATTACGAAACAACTTCATATCGTGGAAGTCAGATACGTTTCTTGGTAGAGTTTTTTTATAGGCCTCTTGCGAGCAACTTCCAAAATGGTGGAAGATGTTTTTCTTTTTAGTTCTGCCGAGTACTGCGTTTTAGCATTAATCCTGATAGGCGTATAGTTACGCATGCAGAGTGCCTTCCGTTTTACGGAGACTTGTATCCCAGTCATACTTTCGTTTCCATGATATTGCGAAATCTAAGGCCCGAATTCTCAAGGTGGTACAGTTGAAACCATGGTTTAAACCATGGACAGTTTGTATGGACCGCCAAGTGTCGCATGGCCTATTTCGTTACGAAATCAGTCATTTCGTCGACGAAATGACCATTTCGTTAACGAAATAATCATTTCGTAAACGAAATGTTGTCATTTCATTGACGAAATAGGCCATGCGACACTTGGCGCTCCATACAAATTGTCCATGGTTTAAACCATGGTTCACCTTCGTGAATTCGGGCCTAAGAGTTTAGTCTATGATGGATTCACTTTGTGTCCAGTAATGCTAGGATACTTTCCACCAACCTCGGCACGTTATTTTTTCTTCTTCTTCTTCTGGGCTAAAAGTGTCTGTGTGTGCGGGGGAGGGGGGGGGGGGGAATGCTGTCTTCCCCTTCCGCGCCCCCTCCGTTTTCGCGATAACTACAATGATTCATTCCCACCTCCCTGTTATAGTTCAGTAACGTATAACTATGTGCAATCAAACCAATAGTTTCTTATCTCCGTGTTATCAGCGTCTTTACCACACAGTGTTTCACGAAGACAATGGATATTATACTGTTGAAGTTTCAGAGAACTGAAATATCAGTTGGCAGTAAAGCACTCGCGCGTACAGTCAAATAATCAACAGCGATGTCACCGTCTCTGGAAATACCAGATTATATTCATCAATTTGGAGATTTGACCATTTACAAATTATATATTCAACAATGATTTCCCCTTACCTCAACTATGGAATTCTAGCATGGGGTAATTCGTCCAAATTTTTACTTGATTCGCTATTCCTTCTTCAAAAACGCGCCATCAGAATTATCAATAACGCCGGATATTTATCTCATACAAATGAATTTTTTCACAAGAATAAAATTCTGAAATTGATTGATTTGTTTGATTACAATCTAGGTATTTTCATGTATAAGTACTCAACGAATGATCTTCCTGATGTTTTTCTTCACATGTTCAAAAGAAACTACTCAGTTCACAATTATCCCACCCGCCAACGGGACGCTTATCACCTTCCACGTACTCGCACAATTTTCGCGATGAAAACAATTATGTATGCGGGACCGAAATACTGGAATGACCTCCCCCCTGAACTCAAAGGTTGTTTATCAGTATCATCCTTCAAATGCAAATTAAGACAGTATTTATTGAATAATTACGCTACATCAGCTCATTGAAATTCTGTTTTGTGCTGTCCAGGACTATCCCGTTATACTGTACTCCAGGGTTGTTGTCATGTAAAACCAGACTTTAAGAGCCCAGCTGTTTGCGCCCTTAAATTCTATCACTGTGTTTATGTATATTTTTCCTTCTTTAAAGATAGCTGGGACGAGGAAACAGCTGGTATTTCACATTCTCACTGCACTGCAACTGGTTGTTCGATGTCTTTTTTAATGGATTTGCAGGTGCATGTGTTCCCTTCTTAATACACGCAATGTACACATTTCTAATACTGTCTGAATGATATCATTGTTATTATAACTATATTAAGTCATATTGTATTGCCAGAACGACAATGGTTCATCTGCCTATATACAGCATGTGGCTTTTCCGATCCCTAACCTGCACTAGAGAAGAATTTGTTATATAACTGTATATTTGTACTTTTTTTTTTGTTTTCTCTTATGTTCCGGTCATTGTTGTACCCGTGCTCCCCTTCTCAATCTTAAACTCGTTTTTAACCGGGACCTACGCTCAACAAGCTCGCTTTTTAAGTAGGTTCCTTCATATTTCTTTAGCATTCATTCACAGATTCCAAACTGAACAGATCGACCACTATTATGTTTACATATTTGCAATATTCTATGTATGTCATGTATTTCATTTAATTTTGTTATATTTGATGTAATTTTTCATCGAGAAATATGAAAATAAATTGAAATTGAAATTGAAATTTATTTGACGATTTTCGAAAATAAATAATCATTGATTGGTTTGATTTATAAGCTATTAATGACGTATAGATAAAGAGGCCAAGCAACTACTTTCTGATAGTTACTGGTTCCTTTGAGAGTTATATTGGACAAAAGCTCACCAGTGTTTTCCATTATACTTGAAGTTGAAGTAGCATAACAGTATGTTGAAGTTTCCTTCTCTATTACACCTCTCCCGGGTATACTTTGGACTGTATGATTATGAAGTATTGCGTGACTTGTATTAACCACATCCTGGGAATCACCCGTGCTCAGGATTCTCTTTCGACCCAGAAGTGCTTTCCATTTGTTCTAAGTTGATATTTCCATTTCAACCCTACTGTGCTTGAAATGCTACAACTGTCTTCATTTTCAACAAACCGAACATGTTGAAAAACGGCCATCAGCTGAATTTTGTTGCCTTGCTTAGATAAATGAACAAAACGAAACGAAACAAAACGAAATAAACAAAGGTTACACAAGTTAGAATGCACACACATCGACATCAAACAATTAGTGAAGACATGCATGCAAAACAATGCACACAATCATGTAACATTGTTTCATTATTTACATCGATGCTTTGGACATAAAAATGCAAATATGGATACTGATTATTTTCTTTCATTTGATCTTTTCATTTCATTTCAAGAGATACTGGGGATACTACAAAGCTGACATAATTCCATTACGAATGACAGAAAAGAAAACACACTGCTAAACGACAGTGAGAAAAGTATCACTCATGTTCGAGACTGGTGAGTTCAATGCACCGAGCCCCACCCACTCATGCAGTCCGACTTGTCAGTTGTGACAGACACTGGGCGAGCGTCGGGGGTGGGGGAAGTGGCTGGCTGAGAGGAGTTTGTACGCAGAAACGCGAATGTTAGACAAACAAGGAAGATTGGACATTTCCCTGCAGCGAGTCCCTTTTAATTCGCCGATGATGTATACCCTTCACCAGCGTCGAGATATGACTAATCCATGCTTTCTCCAGCTCTCATACTAAACGTGTAAGTTGTTGTGACGTTGTTCCTATTTGTTTACAAGAAATTCCCCCTCAAAAAAACCCCAACAAACAACAAGTTGACTTTGACTGACTGCCGTTGTGTCGCGACATCTTTCTATAGAGAATATTTAGCAATAGTGAAAAGGAAAAACAACAACATGATTACGATATCCTTTGAATTGGTTCTCGCATTCACATAAGGTAGAAATGTGTTAGACAACGTTATGGGGCAGGTTTGTCCTACAGGTGGAGATAATATGATTTGAATGTTGAAAAAAAGTTTGGGGAAAATCGGACAATGCGTTCAAATATTTTGCTAATATTTTCTAATAATAATGCTGCAAGAGAATCCACATAATTTTTGGATAAATTCCCTTAAAGGGGATGGCTAGTAACCGATCAGTGGGAATCAATGGGAATGCTGAGGGATGATTGTTCCAATCCTTGTGGGATCCATTTGAGAGTACATTATATATCTACTGTTGTGTGAAAAATGTTTGCTTCAGAACGGTCTCATATTCAAGTAATGTGCAGATTAATGCCCCGTCACTGACCAGGCACGCTAACCTGGAAACATTAAACTGCACATTACTTGAATATGAGACCATTCTGAAGCAAATAATTTTCACACAACAATAGATATATAATGTACTCTTAAATGAATCCCACAAGGATTGGAACAATCATCCTCCAGCATTCCCACTGATTTCCTATGATCAGTTACTACCCATCCCCTTTAAGATATCGAAGCGAAGGGCATCGTAATCAGAAATTTCCAGTGATATTTCGTGCAATGTTCACTCTCCTGAGACTCCCTTTGTGATGCTCATGTTAGTCTCCATTCTCTTTTCCCTCCGCTGTTTATCTGTGTCGGTTATGCATTAAAATAGACACCTTCAAAGTGAGAATCTTTTTTTTTTCTTTTCACTTCCGTGTATTGGCTCGTACGTAAACCGCGATGTGAAGAGTATAGATTGCCTGTGAATGCAGTACACTGCACATAACATTAAAAAAGAAATATTGAATATTCTTCATCAAGCTCAATATGGTGAGAGAAAAATCCATTGTCGATTGTCTTTGCTTTCAGAAAAAACAAAATCTTAATCATGTTCACACGACATTATCATATGATAACAAGAGTGCGTGTTTCATGCCAGGAAATTGGTAATATCATGGCTAATTAGGTGGTGTGGGAGTAACTCAGTTTTGGAAGGATTTAATGGGCTGTAATAGTGATTTACAGATGTTGAACCATCTCCGGTGGGAGTTTGGATAAGACACAAAACATCCGCATTATCTGATGCTCAGAGTTGACTCGATTCAGCTCTGGTGAACCACGGATTGAGGGGTCTGCCGCATTATTTGTTAATGCTTTCAGCCACTTACAATCACATGGTTGCGCAAATTCGTGAATTCAAACCAGTGTTTTCCTGTGATTGTTAGTGGGAAATATTATAATGAGCTGTAAACATCTTAACATCGAGGTAATCGCCAAACTAATTCAAACTTTCTCTTGAAACATCCAAACAGAAATTATCCGGTGAAAATTTTGAAGTCAGAGCACGCAATGATTGCCAAAACAACTTCATTCTGACAATTCGCGTCTAACCAAGATGTCTTGGTCACTGGTGAAATTCTGCTTTGGCTTTGATAGCATGCCATGAAGAACAGTAAATCAATTCCAATCACGTAATAAATGGTAAAGAATATAATCGGAAAGAGGCATCTCATGCAACTCTCGTCACAAGAAACGCATTTTTGTCCAGTTTGAGATTCTTGTACGAGAATTCATCAACTTCCTGGCATAAAACTTATTCGATTTAAGCCTTATTTGATAGATTTATTATAGATATGGACTGATATAGAAGGATATATTTCACAGTTAAAGGCTGAAGTAACATTTACTTTTGCCAATGGAAGCGGTGGTTGTGGATATGATTGTGTCGTCTCGTCTTTTTCTTAATGTTATCTGTCATAAAATAATATAATCGACAAAAAGAGAAAGTGCACAACATGAAAAAACCCTCTTCCAGGCAGGGTCAACGTAAACCATATAGACTACCTCGAGTTACCTGAAGGTGTTTAAGCAAACAGTAAATTGTTCAGACTATCCAAAGTAAACTCTCAGGAGTATTGGCTTTCTATAATAGTGCATTCACTTCGCACTTTCATTCAATCAACACTCAACGCTTCTACAATTCAGTCTACGTTAAGATGAAAGGAGATGCCTGAATCGACTACCTTCCTTTTCTTTCATGAGCATTTCACCGCCTTATTCGTAGCTCCTGTGTGATGGGATGACATTTATCGAATCGATTATCTTATCTTATTCATGAATTAAATACCTTCATGTCAAAAAAACTCTGAACCTTTCGCAAAACAACGAACGATGATGGTGAAAAGCAACTTTGATGATGCGACATGCAGTTGTTGTGGACCCTGATCCTCTTCATCATCATCTTCCTGAAAAACTTGAGACATCTATATTTTTATAACTTATGAGAAAGATAAAAATGATGCTTATTATTTTGTGAAGTGCGAATTCATTTTCTTTTTTTTTTTACTCGAAAACGGCTCAATTTCAAAGTCGAAGGCAATGAAGAACGTTAGTCCGTGCTCAGACTTCTTTTTTTTTTTTGAAAGATAAACAAGATAAGGAGGATGGAAAAACAATAGGTAGGAATTTTAACGATTAAAATGGAAGCCGATTTATCTATAGATCTTTATAGGATTAGACATTAATAATGCAAGGAAAATGGACCACAGAAGGGGGTATGATATCTCCTGAAGAAGATATGAGTGAATGTTTATCAAGAGTAATTGTATAAAGGAGATAATAACGAAACACAATTTTGATGACACCGAAGTGTCATTATCATTGTGGAAATCCTTGTCACTGCCGGATACCACGGTGGATAACCAGGCATAATCATAAACAAACACACCTTGACCAAAGCCACATAATCCGAACATTTTTTTTTCTGCTGGTGACAAGACGGGAAAAATTACGTGAACATGACCAAATAGTGCTGTTTTATATTTTGTACACACAATATACGAAAGGCAGGGGATTTTGCTTCTTCTTGAAGTATTTCTCGTATGTGGTTGAAAGATTATTTCAAAGAAGCTGTAAGAGAAATGGAAGGCAGTTGCCAAAAAATTCTTGCAAAGTCATGTCAGGAAGTTATTACCTTCCTATTTCCACATTTTTCAAATAACATTCATCACACCTTATTCATTTTTAAGCAAATAACAAAATAAACAAATAAACAAACACCTTTATGACCACGCTTCCTGTGAGGTTAAAAAACACATAATATATTCGTTTAACACCATTCAGCGCTCACAGGGATATGTTTACCCCACTGAAAGCCGCAGAGTAACCTAACAAACACCCGAGTCTTCCGCAGCTAAACTTGGTTCAGTTACCATGGGTACAACATGATGATGCTACGATCATGATAGTATGAATTCACTCACAACAAGCATCGCACCCTCTTTGTTGCTAAAAATATACTTTAAATGATGAAGCGCGAATCAAGTGGAGAACAGGTGACAGATATTATTAATTTCGTACATCTTCCATATTTCCTCTTGATTTCCTCTGCAGATGGCACTTATCATCATATACCTTCTGTTAATTTCAGTTCAGACAGTGGTCTTCCAAATGAATTCTTGACGTTTTCATCCACAGTTTTTCGGAGCTCATCATCGAGTTCAGTCTTTAACTTGCATTTGTGACATACATGAAAGAATAAAATCCTCCGCTATATGTCATGCTATGATCATGTTTAAAATTATCTACTACACATGAACGACGAAAATTGTTATGTTCAGTGAGCAAAAATGTTTTGGCCTGAGATATAACAAAATGTATACTCAGTCACATTATTGTATATAAAAAAACAAAACAAAACAAAACAACTCTTAGAATTGTTCTGCTATGGGCACCACTCAAATTTTCCTGGTAATACAAAATAGTCGTACAATCTAAACTCGCTTTAATCAATACAATCCCATATATACACTTAAAGCATAATGCAATCCTGTGTGTAAATAACAAAGGGTAAAAAGGCCACACAAAAAAAAAACCAGGAGGGAAAGAAGTATGGGCTGATTATCCGATGTACGCAGCTAATGCACTAACAGATCTGTCGCTTTTGAATGATCTGTCGGCAAATCATATGTACCACACTTTAACCAACACAAGCTCTTGTCATAGGATTTCAGTTACTTTTAAGTGCTGACGAAAGAAACAAAAACACAAAAAGATTTGAGTGAGATTGTGGTTGATGAGTTTCTTTTTGTAGCCATGAATCCAGAAAACTCTGTTTTTTTTTTCTATTTGGTGAAGCAACATTTTCTTCTCTTTTATATCCGTTGCTGATGTCGTTAATGTGACGACGTAAAAGTGGGTCAGGGCTGCCTAGAAATTGTGTCATAGAAAGAAACACGACTGGAGAGAGAGAAAAAAAGGACGTGATTCGAAACCTTCCGCTTGGTGGCTTATTATGATTCATATTTGCGTGTAGCCGCCGGAAGATATTCGTGCGAAATTACACGCCACAAGTCTTGGCTCGTCAAGTTTCATCGCGGATCACTTACCGTCTGCTTACTTTAAAACTGCCCTAGATCAAAAATTAGTGGGTGGAGATAACAAAGTCTGAAGTGATGGAGTGACAAAAAAAAGATGTTTCACATCAGATATTGCAATCTACATGAACACTCTCACATCATAATAAGGTATTTTGATATCTAATTTAAGTATAGTCTATTTTCTAACCAGCAGACACACGGTTAATACTGAGCAATGACTTATTTGCATATCTGTCGACATGAGATACGCCCTGGGTACTTTTTTATATCGTCAAAGAGTAATGCGAATAATCCAGTTCTAAAACATAAACCGGCTCCTCTATGCAAGTTTTAAAATGGGCTCTCTCTGGAGTCATGTATCACAACATTATTGATTGATTTTATAATAACATGTGTATAAATCGATTCATGCTCATCTTGAGGCGACCTTATCATAGACGGTTATTCATTAATGCTTTTCAACTTAGGATGTAAGTGTTAGTTAAATTTTAACGCATCCTTGTCAGGCATATGGAGAGATTTACATGAAAGGAAACTGAATTCAAGCCACAAATCGGTTCGTAGAGCGAAATGAGATGAATGTAGAAGAATTAAGGCACAGTGTGACGGGTGATCATTCACGTGTGATATGAATGATAGTCTTGTGTGAAAAACATGGTTTTAAGAACGGGCCTCGGGTTGTAAATGTGTGAAATGTGCGTGCCTCTGTGTGTGAGCTTGTGAGTGTGTGTGAACGCATATTTTTAATGTCTTCTTGTCATTGATCAAGTAGGCCTACATGAATAAGAATAGGTACAATATTGTGTTGTGTGTGCATAAGTTACATCTTTAGTATAATTTCCTTATAACATTGACTATCTATATTATCTATCTATATCTATATCTATATCTATATCTATATCTATATCTATATCTATATCTATATCTATATCTATATCTATATCTATATCTATATCTATATCTATATAAGAATACGAGAAAAGAATGGTTAAAAATCAGCCAAGTTTGATAAGAGCATTACTACTGTGAATGTCGACACCGTGAAGAGTTCAAAGAAAGTGACCTGCTCCTGTGACACAATATCCCGCTTTTTGTTCAGTTCCAAGGTAGCCGCTAATCCCGTCGATATTGAGCGGTAGGACCCCGGAGGACAGCTTTCCGATTCATATCGATGGAACATTAAAGAAATGTCGTCAGGATTTCGGGTGCACCTGACTTTCCATTCCGGATGCCCAGTGGGGGAAATAATTCTCTCCGTTTCCTTTTCTCTCTTCTTCTTGAACAGTATGGTGCCAAGTACATCGGCCACAATCAATTGAAGATGGCGAGGTGGTGATGGTGGTTAATGGGAAGACGGTATAAAAGGACGAAGGGGACGGGACGGGAGGGGGGGGGGCGACTATCATGTTTTACACTGTTTCACTATTCTTGCTTTTTTATGTTGGACTGTTGGACAATGAACTTGACTCATACAGCTTTGTAGAAGTTAATTTAATCATCTCAGTTCAAATGCCTTCTTTATCCTTGCAGCTTGCAATAAAGTAAGGTGGCCCACTCCCTGTTTCTCCCTATCCATCTCATACATCGCGCACCGTCAGTGCGGTCAGTGCAAATCCCTGTTTGAACAGGCGCGTTTGCCTGTCCCCCTTCTCGGTTATTGATGTGTAATCATACGTCATTAATCATACTTTATCTGGATTTCATCAACGTGCAACTCTATGACAGCATACTTGATCCATAGTGCCTGAGGAAGAGATATCCAATTTGATCGCCCGATGCTCGCCTATTCCATCGTTACCTGCACACCTTGGTCATTCTCTTTAATGTGCGTGCTGGAGGGTGAAATCATCGCCTTTGCACCCTGATCTGTCCATGCTTTTTCTTTGTTGGATTTCAAGAATTACAATTATAATTTTCTCTAAATTTGCTGTCATGGGATACTCTTTATCATCATTGACGCTTTCACCCTCTTCTCAAATTGACTCATCGACGCTTGGAGAGAAGGTGTTCCGATTAGCGGCAACGCGTGTCGACTGCCAGAACACTTGACACCGCCTCGCCGCAACACACAATATCGAATGACTCAAGCAAAGAAGGGAGGAGCAAAGAAGAAAAAAAAATCATCGGTTTGCCTTTGGACTTGAGGCGAAAATGGGCAATTCTACGAGCAGTATTCGAGTGACTCTTTTCCCCTGAACCATAATAACGACGGCATTTGAATCTGCCTCTGTCTTTTCCCTTCTCCCCTTGTCTCTGCTGGATGGTCTCAAATTAGAATCGAATGATAAATAACGAGAATCGAATGAGGGGGTGAAGACTCCAGCAATGTCTTACGAATGATGGGAAGTGACATCGCGCCTTCCACACGGGTGCGGCGGAAACCACGTCAGAGCTTTGCCGACAGCTAGCAGGCACTCGATCGGGATACGGACTCTGGCTTTGAGGCGCACATGATGGACTGAATGGTGGTGATGCGTGTGACAATCATTGAAATCAAGAATTATTAAAGACACCAAAATATAAGCACTTAGATCGTGACTGTGATTATTCCTCCATCTGTGTACGAAATCAAGTTACAAGCATACGTGCACGCACATACGGACGATTTTGTGTATCATTTAATGCATGTTTCGTAATCATGATTACTGTAAAAAGGGCAAAAATGTAATATGTAGACCTTGTTGTTAACGTGATGGACTTTATTTGTCTGTGATGTCAGTTCTATGTTGCGTTTATGCTTCGCAGTGAAATGAAAAGTCGAGAAATAGACTTTCATCCAATGATTTTTGTCAACAAGCGAGCATTCTGATCGTGACGAGGTCGATAAGGCTCCAAACACGTTAACATGAGGTTTCTTGGTTGAAATCTTGGGTGCACGTCACGAGCTCATCAGCCACGAGTCATGCAGCCTACGAGCTAGACACTAAGTGAGGGAGGGCCATGAGCTCGATATCAAGTGAAATTATTATGTTCACGAGCTATAAGGTCTACGAGCTAGACATTATGGCCCACAAGCTCAACACTATAGGCAAAATAGGCCCACCAGCTGGACATTGCATCGTTGGCTCGTTTTTTTTAATTTATTTTATTATTCTTTTAACTTTCATTGCCTGCATGGTGTCGAGCTTCTTATTTGCGTAGTGTCGGTCTCGTGGGCCTTATTATTTGTTTTATAAAATGTCTAGCTGAGGGGCCTGTAGCTGTTCTACTGAGTATCTACCTCGTTGACCTGTTTTACTTGGTGTCTAGCTCTCGTAAGCTGTATGATTCATAGGTGTATGAATCATGGACCTTTTTTCAATTTCCAGCTTTTGTGGGCCGTATGACTCGTGTGTGTCCCGCCCGTGGGATGACCCCGAACCGCATGCATGGTATGCGAGCACATTTAAACAAGATGCTATTTTACCCACTTTGTCCCTCTGGTGTGTGAATGCTTTCTTGGCTATTGTGGAGCAAAAATCATGGCATCATAGGGACAAACTGAAAAAAAAAAGCAGTGCTTACAATGAAGAGGCTATATTCTACCTATATTAATATGATAAACGCCACATAAATTTAATAATAACAACAATGTGATGCCGTATCAATCGTCATGATTTTAACTTTTATTATCAGACGTGGTATAATCATAGGCTGAGGGAGCACGTCTTGCAAAAAAAAGTAAAGAAAACAAAGAGAAAACAAATAACGAAAGAAGATCCTAAAATGCCACGTCAAACTCAACGTTCTCATTTCTTTGTTCTTCTTTGCGAATGTGATTGATGCTTACTTCTTGGTTTGGCGGAATTCTGACTTTTACGGGTGCTACCGTCTTGAACAATGGAACATGATATAAAACGGTGAGTAAAACAACATCAGCACGTGCAGATATGGAAAATGACGGAAGCAGTAACTCTTCATGCCGAATAATAAATCAGCGGGATAACTTCGAATTAGCCGAAAACCCGATAAATTTCACTGAAAATTTAGCCTTAGTGTAGTTTCATTATAATGATAACATGACATAAGAAAGACGCCGATTGGTTAAACCTTGGGACTAGATTTAAAATAATTTGGGAAAATGACACGTGACACCGTGATAAGATCGCATCTCTCAGGTATAGAGAACTTGACAACGAATGAATTTACCGGGAGCATCTTCCAGATGTTAAGAACTTGTATTTATTCGTTCAAAAGGTGACGTACGTGAGAAAAGAAAGGATTTTCGATTTTGATTAATGATTGATGAATTTAATGATTGGCAAAATACGGTTACATAACATTATTTGAGAGTGTGTCTTTAATTGAACTTTACTGGTGGGTTTATTTCGAATCAATCGTATTTGTCAGTATCAAGATCTACCATTCTTGTCACGACAATCTACATATTATTTTGTATGAAACAGCAAATTATCAATGAGAGGTGTTCACGTTGATCACTTGGTTGTCTTATAACATGAACTTGAACAGACTTTAAATGCAATTATCGTCATGAATAACAATTAACAGCACTTGCTATTGATCAGTGACGTAACGTTCCTTCTCTAATTCCATGTCGATGAAAAGGAGAAGCAAACCCCGTAGCGCCAGCCTGAAATTTCGTCCAGAGTTTGATATTGGCTTGCAGTGAGTGTTAACTCGGTGGCGGATTCAGTTTCACACCAAACTCGCGGGTTCTCCGTGGCTTCACGGTTCTCAACTGTCGATCACAGGATCCTCTTTCTTCGCCGTCTCCTAGCCAGCGATGAAACTCAAATGTCACTGCACCGTCTCAGTCGGATGGCCTTTCCAAAATTTTATCACTCTCACATCAAATCATTTTTCTTTGCCAAAAGGTTTGAATTTCCTTCAGAAGAGCGCCGAGGGAAAACAAGGCAAACTTTACCGATGTCTGCACATCACACACAAATTCAATCAATCCCTCTCATTCTTTTTATTTCATCGAGAGTAGAATTGGACCTGGGTATTCCTTTGAAGATTGTTGTAGTCGTGGATTTCGTCATCGATATTCTGATGCTGGTGTCGATGCACTGCCTTCATGGTCTTGACGTCCTCTTAACTGAATTCAGAGTCAGCTTTTAATCTTACAATCTCCGGATACGAATTGTTTTAAGAGATTCTTTGGCCTCTAAACCCGCCCATAATCAAAGGGAACTTACTCCGGATCCAACTTTGCGTCAGAAACTGTACCGCTCTTTTCATGATCTATATAAAAGCAGCAGCTTAAAAAAAAAGATAAAGCTGTATGGGGGGGGGGGGGGGGGGCAGCGAACGTAAAATCACTGATTCGATCTTAATTTCGAGACCGTCATCAGTACATCCTGAAAAACAAAACAAAGCAGAATTCAACTAAAACGATGATAAAAGTGTTTGTGGTTCCTTACGAATTATCACTTATGAAACCTGTGCATGTAGGGTTTGCGAAAGGGATCTTTTCTGAGAAAGTTATCTGTTCCTATAGTTAGAGATGACAAGGGAATCATAGTCGTAGAGAATGGAAGCCTACACTTTTTTTATGCATTCAGTTGAGAAAAATCAGAAGTCTCATCTACGAATTTCGAATAGGCCTATGAATACTCTGAACTCCACTTGTCAACTAATATCGAATCAATGCAAGTTGAGCGAATGATCATTTTTGAGACGACAGAAATGGAGGAGGGGGATGGTGAAATCCAAAGGAAAGTGATGGAAGGTATAAATTGTGGTTTCTACGCCTCTCACTAGAGACATCAAAGCGGAGATGATAACCACTTTGAAGGCTTGGTGCCCGTATAATGTTTCTTGCGCAGGGGATTTCTTGATGACGTGTATGACTGATTGTTAAAGACCGCATTTTAATGTTTGAGAAAGAGTTTTAATTCATTTTACTGTGAACTTACGTCTTTCCGCCGAGCCGGTGGGGGAAGGGGGGGGGGGGGTAGGGTGAGAGGGTGGGCTGTGCTTTTCGTTTAGTGCGATTCGTGACCAGTGAATTTGTGAATGGTATAAGATCGAGTCTTGCTGTCTACTCGACGAAACGATGAATGTGCAATATCGCCTTGTACATTGTCATTTTACAAGTACGCTATACTCACTTGCTGGGAGAGATGCTATTAAGAGCGATGTTCATGCATTTCAAATTGATCTTCCGCTTGAATTCTCTAATTCTCAAATACCAGCCTGTCACATTACTCTCTGTTTTTTTCAATCTGCACTGAGCAAATGATCTGACGTAAATTGGCTATTAGAAGGAAACTAATTCATTTGAAATAATAAAGAAATCATAAAGTGCACTATTTGCGGCCCAGGATTCTTATTAGCAGGCTAATATTACTAGAATATTATTTGCTAACCACTCCTTTTTCAAATACGCTGAGTGTACGAGAAAAAAAAAATCAGTAACGCAAAAAGTGGAGTATGTGCACGTGTCCACATGCGTTATTTCATGGAATACCCTTTTTTTCTCATGATTTTACCTAATGATAGACTCAAAACTCCTTCGACTCAGTGTTTCTTTGTCCTATTTCCCTTCTCACACTCTGTTCCGAGTCAGATCAAGTTTCTGCAGCAGCCGACAGTGGGTCTCATTAATGGCTGCATAAACTGATGATTCTGGCGAGAATGTTTTGGAGGGAATGAGGACGGCGGGAAAACTGGGGCATCGGGGACCCGATGTTAAAGAGGCGAGCGGAGTTTGACCTACTTCTAATAAATGCAGACGACACTACCCCCGGGAACAGCAAGACTCTCGTTGTAATGCTGTATGCAACCTACACTCTCATAAAAAATCTGATCTCATCTCGAATTAACGTAGCGTTTGTCGAGCTTCAGTGCTCTCCACAGCACGCTATTGCATATGCACCCACAGAACAACACATTAATATTAATCACCTATCAAGTAGAAGGTCAGAAGAGAAGAATATAATCATTATTTATGGTTTTCATAAATAATGAACCTTGTTATGTATCATCATTAAGGTGAATGTTGGAATTGGGAATGAAAATATGCGATTAACATAGTCATGTTTTATTTTTGTGCATCATGAATAGGGTATGAGCGTGAACATACAACACAGAATGGCTTTTGATCCGAGCCTGTAAATGCGGTGCCATGTATACATACATATTAAGCGTAAGTATACTTAGCTTGGCATAAAGGTTAGGGGATTGATATTTGAGTTATGTATTAACTCAGAAAAGTGTTGATCTTATCAATTTCATTTCTCATCGTTTGAAATGATTTCTTCACGATATGTATTCAGCAGTTTCTTCATACTTTGACATTTAACAATAGTTTTAATTTTATTAGTATTTAAATTCACTAATATACAATATTCTCATTCAAGTCATTAACTTTTGGTCATCACGTTTAGAAATAATTTCGGCTGTTTATTTACAATAAAAATTGTAAAAGGGGAACCAAATAGAGCATGTCATATCGTGTCTTTAAATCGCAAAGGGACATTCGTCCTGTCGAGCCGTGTGAAGTCTTAATAAATGCGATGACTAAGTGTGCTTCATCTCTCTCATTACCCTTCCCGCAGGATGCCCGCGACGCGGATGAGAGAGAGCCCCGGAGGTCTCCCACAATCGCATCGACTCTACCCCGCTGTCTGCTCGTCTTTTTTTATGCTTCTCTTTAAGCTGTGAAATAGGATTATATATTATTTGCCCACAAGTCTTGCGTGACCCGAGTCTCGTTCCTTACGTTTATCTCTACTCGTATTTAATCCTAAGGAGTTTTTCCTGTCCTCCCTCCCCATTCTTGCTTCCCTTTCCTGTGTTTGTCTGTTCTCCCTCAGTACCTGCCCACCGGAATCACTCCATCATGTCCTTACCCCATCCATCTCTTTCTTCCACCCCCTTGGTCCCTCCCCTGGTCTCCTCCTCTTCCCATCTCATTTCCAACCACGCCGCCCGTTTTCTCCCCGTGACTTTCTTTTTAAAATGTGCACCTCTCTCCCTTCACTTTTTAAAATCCAAATAACAATGATAATTAATGCAGCATAATGAATTTTGCCTTGAAGGTTTGAAACATGGGCGACAAAGCTGCTGGTGATGAACACTGAACCATTAAGGTGTTATATTGACCTGATCGAATGACAAAGAAATATAATTGCCTTTTTTATTTCTTTTCATAATCCTCGACAATGTCGGTCTCCTCTCTTTGCTATATTCATATCTCATCCATGCTTCTAGTGCATCATCTTCCTTTCCTTTCATTTCTCCACGTGTGTTACATCCTCGCCCGATCTTCCATTTATTTTTCTTTTCTCCCGATAACGCTTTATCTTTAATTTTTATTTTCATGTTTGCGATTTACTCTCTCCCGTCTCTTGTGCTTACACCTTGTTACTGGTCTGTCTCTTTCTTTCATCGCCTTTCATTGTCATTTTCATCCTCCTTTATCAGTTAAACTTCGTTTTATTAATGTTTTTTTTTTTTGGGGGGGGGGGGGGGTTTGCTATTTTTGTTTTTAGTCTGACTGTCACGATTATTGCACATTCAAAGTGAGCTATTGTTCTCTGCATTCTTTTTAAGTCTTTAAAAAAATCCGAGTTTACTCACCATTGTGAGGTCAATTTTGGATGGGGTTGATTCCAATCACAGCACTGACAGACCTGGTGGTTCCAGGGCTTCTGACCATTGATCCCCCGAATCAAACAGTTCTTAACTGAATGGAAGTAATAACCACGTTGTTATGCGATAGTACACGTTTCATGTTTGCGATTACTCAAGATTCACACACGAGCGTATGATAGACACTAATTAATTATTATATACCCTTTGACTCTTGCTTTCACTATACATGAACGCAAAATATCTCATTCGCTCTCGTCGCTCCCTGTAGATGAACAAAATGTTGAATTCATTGTCAACACCATGGATCTACTACTATTTACGTGCTTATGATGAAATGATTTCAACCTCGTCAACTACTATAATAATAAAACACACAGCAGATTCCTTCCCTGAAAATTTTGCTGATATCATGCATCCTCTTGATGACCTTTTTAATATTTCTCCATCTGCGTTATGTTTCACAAGGCAGTATGCACGTGTTCGCTCTGCTGGTTAATTTCATTTCAGCTCTTCCACTTCACGAAAACTCGTAGCAATGTGAATTGAGGCATACACGACAGCGAGCCCCGTAATTGTAAAATATAATCCACGTGCAATTCCTTCCACCTAAATGGGCTTAAGGTCACTGTAATCATATCCCGTTCCCTCGGGTTGTCAAGTTCATATCAAATAATCGTGCACGATCAAGTCTCCGCACGGAGAATAATACGCAAGGAGCATTCTTTGAAAACTTACATTAAAACTAATGCCCTAGGAAATAAAACACTCCGCCCCTTACTAGTTATGATTACCGTCATAAATCGTGTGCACATTTCTCCGCAGATAGGACTAGTATCTGGAAGCTAGTATTTTCTTTCAGCACTCACGTGATTATGACGTCAGTTTGAGTATAAAACTATAGGTAATAACACGCACGCACGCACGCACACACACACACACACACACACACACACACACACACACACACACACACACACACACACACACACACACACACACACACACAACACAACACACACGCACAAACAGATTGTTTTTGCCATGTATTTCCATGATCTGTCGTCCAAACACAAATTATTGCCATGACAACGTATAGAAGTTTACTGAGTACATGGTGTTTTCTGCAAAGGCTTGTTTGGCAGAGCACAGGATGGTACGCTATTGACAATGCGTCTTCAGACTACAATTCATCAGTATCATCAGGCTGATTAGATTGATTGTTGTGTGTGTGTAGAGGGAAAACTCTTTCGTTTCGTTGTTGTGTTCAACTCAAGATGTAAGCTTGATCTCTGCCCCTGCCTCTGATGTCTGGACAGAAAATACAGTGCACTCCGTTATAACGAACACGGTTATAACGAAATTCCAGTTACAACGAAATAAAAATTCGGGCCGCAACATTATCCTCTCTATGACTTTGTATTGTTTATTTGTTCGGTTAAAACGAATTTTGATTAAACGAAAAAAATTGTCGGTCCCGAGAATTCGTTTTAACGGGAGTCCATTATATCTCAGCGATCAGCTGTTACCCGTTTCCTCGAATGCAAGGTATTACCTAGAGTAACATTTAAAGCGAACAAACAAACACAAGCACGCGTATACAAACATTCAAAAATTAAGTTTTGTGTGATGGTTCGGTCACAGCAATATCTTTGAATGTGGGTATGTAATATGTTTTGCATCTACCAATCGCAAACACAAGAAAGATGTCAACAAGTTCTCTTGTAACAAAGAATTCTCTTGTTCCCGGTATCTGGTGACCAGCAAATCCTGTTAAAATACTGCAAAACAAACAAACAATCAAACAAACAAAAAAGAAAAAAAGACAAACAAACAAACAACCCCCCCCCCCCCCCCGAACATCTGAAATGGCCGATATGACAGAATTTCCAACACAAAATGATCAATACAAGACGGACAGCAGTCTGATATGCACAAACTTGAAATGATGCAACGTTTTTATTCAACACATTGGACATTGAAAAAGACAATACTTTAAAGCTTATTGCTGGAGCACCATTGTTGCAAGTGTGAACTACGGGACACCCGAAGTTTATCTGCTACTGGTACATTATGGCTCTGTTATTGGTTAATTTTTTTCAGCTGATTCGCAACAATTATGATTCTATTCTTACCTTTGAGAATTTCAATGTGTTGCATGATCACTTTCACATTGACACCACTTGCCTATGACAAAATCTCAACTGGGTCTTACAAAAAACATGGAGGAAATACAAAAAAAAAAAAAAAAAATCACGCACTATATCATTTATATCAGTCTTGATCATATCTTAGACCTGTTGCAGAAAACAACATATTAAGGAAATAGTTTGACACTGTTTGCTACATTCCCTAAACAGACCTCTACAATACCACAAGGTGTTTGACAAAACAAAAGAAAAAAAGAGGAGCATATAAAGAAAATTAATAAACCATTTCCATTTTCAACTTGGACCAGTCTCAGTTGCATCTTACAACTTGTCCACTTTCTCGCTGTACAAAACAGAAAAAAAAAAACCCAAGAAAAAATGGCGACACACAATTTGAGTTGCTGTATCTTATGCACACCTGGCAATGAATAAATATATATACAAAACTTGCTTCTAAGCCTATCCAAAAAGGGGGGGGGGGGAGGGGGAAGAATAGTGAATCTCCATGAAAAATGCAGTATGATGTGAAAGTGGAAGATGAAGGAAGTTGAGATTGTGGAGTGCTGTTCATCCAAACAGCCGACAAGCACGGGCTTGCATTGACTCAAATTTGTGCATGCTACATTTGCTGAAGCCCACTGGAACCACTTCACTAAGAAACGGAGAGGCCGAGCAGTTTGAGGAACATGTGGCGGTGAATCAGTACAAACGAGGATCACTCTCTTACAAGGCTGCCATGACAAAGACGTCCTTGACAATGGACATCCATCTCATACGCAGAGTGGCTAACTTATTGATGCCTGCAAATTTGCTGCCCCAATTTCTCCTGCCACACAAAAGAATCCTCTTCTAATAGAGCACGCTTGCACTGTAAGGCCCCATTAATGACAGAAGGCCAAGCTTGCGGTTCTCTCTTATAAAGCTGTATGGTCGTTCTCTCAAGCTCTTAAATTCATTTCTCCATCACGACAAAACTCTATATGCAATATTGCAGGTGAATCGAAATAAAGTATCATTAAAAACAAACAAAAACTAAAATCAAGCAAAAATGCATCAGAACGGAAACATGACATCTGATTGCACAAAAACCAAAGAGGCAACATAAATCATTGATGGCTAGACAGACAAGCTAACTTTACATCTATTCCTTTGCCACAGCCTTTGCAAACCACGTTCGTCATCAGTCTGGTTGCAACTCTACTCATATAACTTTATTCAAAAGTGATCTGCACTGTACATGCTATGTACATCAAACAAGACACTGAGTTCAGAAAGTACTTTTTTTGCTGTTGTTGTTGAAGAGAGCTGGTGTGGGAAAAGTACAAGAATCTTCACAAAATATGAACCACTTTTCATTCATTCTTTCTTATGATCTATCGATTCTTATTCACACTATACAAATATCAATACACAAACTCCTGAGAAATACATCTAGACACGTCCTACGCCCACATAGATACATATACCACATATCAAACTGAAGACAAAATAACACTTTTATAAGCTGATTCTGACCCAGGGCCTTGCTTCAAAAACATTAATAGTACATTTTGACTGAGAACACATCAACAACTAGGCTACATCAATCAGCCATGAACAGTTCTGATGTGACCATGGTACACATGGGTAGTTACATTTCTTATAACTCGCAACATTTACCTTGTTCTTTAAAAAAAATGAGGTCCTACTGAAAAATGGCACTCCACTGAAAATGTGTTCTTGAAAATATACTTTTTAAAACTCGATATTCTCATTTTATGTGTGTAGATTCTAAAGAAGTACTTGAATGTAAATGAAAAGAGTAATTTTTCACTAATAAATCCTACACATTTGCAGATACTATTCCCTTGCAGTACTTTGTAATTCCTTTTTTTTTTTTTGGGGGGGGGGGGGATATTTTTATGAAGTATACACAAGCTTAGTTGTACCAAAGGTTCACAATGGACAGAGAGTCCTTTGGAGGACTTTTGCACAATATCTCTACTTATGGATACATGCAGCTGGATATATTTCCATGAATTATCACTTGCACTATGTGCCGAATGGATATGAAGATTGGTACTTTGGGGAAAAGTTCCTTTGATGTGTTTAAATTACTGAGAGATCATAAAACATTATGATATCTAGCACTATGTGGACCATACATGCCATCTAGGGGCAAACATAAGACTCACAAAGTGAGTCAACTCTGAAACAAAAGTGATCACATTATTAAATCAAAAGCATTGCAAACAAGTTACCTCCATACTTTGGAATAGCAGTGTATCCATACATGTGTCTAGATGTATATCTCGTCAATCTTAACAAACATGTGCTGTTCAAACGTACATGCACAAACGTGAGTTGCTGTACAATACTTTGACACTTTTATATCCTTCATCTGTCATAAACATTCTTATTTACTTTCTTATTCGTACAAGTCATTTCTTCTCCTTCTGACTAATACCACATCCTACTCGTCTCCACTGTTATCTCATGACATCACTTCCTGTCATTTCTAAACTCCATCTCATCTACTAGGCATAAAGTGGAACGAATTCCTATGTCCCATTTTCTTGATCCCATATTTTGACCATCGATATTTTTTTTTCATCTGTGATAGCACAGAAATAAACTAAGGAGTCTCTCAGATTGACATTGACAAACTTTATCAATTCTTTCCATGATTGCTTGTAAACTTCATTCCCTTTGTTAATATGTCTGAAGAACACACATTCTGATTAATATTTGCCTGATTAATATCATGGAATCCTGTTAAAAAAAACAACAACTACTCTTCTTCATGACTTAAACTAACATTAGCCGATTTCACAGTCAGATAAGGAAAAACATTTATGGGTACAAAAAAAAAATGTTACACATCACGTTTATGTTTCAAATGCAATAGCAAGTACACCCACACTCTTGTACCTGAACACTTTATATTACCAAGCTGTAACATTTGAACTTTGGCCTTAGCCTGTTGCATCCTTTTTGTTTATTGGTTTAAAAACTGAATACAGAACGCTAAACTGAGACACGATCAGAATCAAAGTATGACAAAGACACTCTGGCAGGGCTGATGGCATTGGCAGGTCGCAGACAAAAGAATGGGGCTCTCATGCCTCCAGGAGCTACACACTTTGCGTCCATACACAAGCCACAGTTTCACAATGAACAGATCTACTTTGCAAGGCTATCTCTTAAATTGGAAGCATGTAGTAGATTTTCTCATGGAGGCAAACAACTAAGTCATCAGACACCAAATCCAAGAGACATTATTTCTATCTCTATCTGATCTTAATTTCTATTATTCACTGTTTGGAGCATATTGGGTAGAGCACAAATTCCCATTAATTTCATAAATCGTGTGTGGGGTGGCAAGGACATGCATCTCAAATTTCGGTGAAAATCACTTTTTGGGACTAATTGTTGGATAATCAGTTGAGTGGCGTCCTGTCTAAATCCTAGTTGTTCAATAAAAAAAAACGAAGCCAACACAGCATGACAAAGGAAAGACGATCCCATTTATTACAGCGCTTTGGCTGCCATGTCTTTTTTGCTCTCCTAAGCATTTGACATTTTTGAGATACGAGGTTTTGTTGCTCCAACACTGATATATAATTGTTTGTTTCCGTTACCGAATTTGCAAATGCCTCTTTCTTGCAATGTTTTATCATTGATCTGCAATTGGCAATACATTATGGAAAACTTAAGTTCCTGTTTTCTCTAAAATGGGCATTTTTTTCCCTTCTTCAATCTCATCTTTGTCTTTCCAATATAAAATATACAGTGAAATTCAGGGGTGCCAATTAACCCCTTGAGGACGGACTGATTTTGCTACAACACGCATTTCCAATAGACACCTGCCCGAGTATACTCGGGACTCGTCCTCAACGGGTTAATGTGGACAGGATGATGGTTATGTTTTTAAAAACAGCTTCTTTTTTGTGAGATTGCAGCACATTAATGGCAGACTGTCTGAAGCTCTCCCATGCACATTAACTTGTTTGTTGTAACCACACAGGTCATCTATCAAATCTCTCCTTGAATTTTCCTCCATCACACCAGAAAGTGACAAATAAGGAAGTCCCCATTCACAAGGAAAGGAGAGAACTCTATTTGAACATTACTATTTTGGGCGACTGGAACTCTTTCTCCATGAATGCTCAATAGTGGAATCTGATTTCTATTTAGCTGATCTGGATTGTAGAAATCATTAAATGGACTCTATTCATGCTCAAGTGTCATCCTTGTCTATCATGTTTGGCCTCATAAAAATTGAATGTCACGACACTGAATAGAAAACATCACTGCAATACACATTTGGGTCTGAATGCTCATGAATAGCACGCGCAAATGGAGCAAATATTTCTGAAAACATTTCATTTCATTCATACTGGATATTACTCAATAATAATAATAGTGTTTCTATTTTCACACATTGACATGGAAGTACATGGCTCATAATAGAATTATATTTGGCTCAAAACTGAAATCTATGAATGTATTGTAATGCATAAGAAAAGTGTGACTGTCACTGTTAATACTGTAAATACTTCCACTGAAACAGATCTTGTACTTTAACACAAACATCATGGATGCAAAGAAAAGGAAAGGAGACTCAGCTTAAGGCAGGGGAACTATCAATGAATTACTGTCTTTTTATCATAGTAGCACAAGTATTTGAAAGTTTACTACCAATGCAGCAATTGAGACACCATGGAAAAATATGGGAACTACAGAAGGATAACCACAAAGTACTGTTATTGACTAGAGTAAAACACAAACTTAAGTATGCCGCTACCACTGGTAACCTGTTTGTGCAATATGTCCATGGCATTTTGAGGAGGCAGATCTGAGAGACTTAATTCAACAACTGCCATCTTGCTGACACGTGTTAGAGCCCTATGACAGTCTATAAATCTTGTCAGTAAGTAAACTGTTTATGAAGAAGCTTACACATCACATAGAAAGGAGGTAACACTGTGGTAATGCCATATTGATATGCTTTCTTGATTTCATCCCTGGAGCATGGATTCATTACGAGAGCACCATTGACTTGGCTGCCCTACAAGTAGTCCCGATCGAACAGCTAGACGACACAATATGTAGAGCAGTAGTATCGTACAAATGCCATTTATGTAGATTACCTACAAGCAGTCATGATTTTGCAATAACGTTCAAGGAATATGAAGGGCTATGAGAGTGAAAGAGGAGAGACGATGTTCAATAAATAGTAATGCTTCACAAAAATGGTTTTTCACACAGTGAAAAAGGATATGGCTGGTTTTCTCTTCCCTTTCTTAGGTCCCGATACAAAAAGAGGCAAGGTTCTGAGAGGAGGAGACAGAGGCTAGGATGGGATTGGGACAAGGCTTGCTTCACCAGCCCTCAACTAGCCTTTATCCAGCCGTTGCGCATAAGAAAGTTTGCGATGCGCTTGCGGTGCGACTTGTCAAGGTTGCTAGGGTAACGTGTCTTGGGAGGAATGCCTTGTTTGCGCAAGTAGTGGTCCTGCATTGGAAGATTGATTTCAGAGAAATAAGTGTTAGTGAAGGTGTGTATGTATATTTCTTTGTTACTGTTTACTGAAAAAAAACAAACCCCACAATGTATGACAATGGGATTGAGAATTATTGTAGATAGGGACACTTTCAAAGAAAACAGGGAATCAATGCAAACAGATAATCAATAAGGCTTGTGAGAATGTTCATATTTTCAGTGTGTGCTTATGTAAGTGTACCATGGTACTTGCATCGGGGGAAAAAAAAAGGCTGCTGACTCAAAAGGATGACGTTGAGCAGATTCAGACATTTTCACAAAAATGGATTAATTGCAATCTTTAGAATTTATACTTAAAAAACTTGTTTAACTTACCACATCTTTGACGTTCACAAACTATACAAACTTTGGCCATCACTTCAACAATACATACTTTACCACAGAAGTAGAAGTCAGCGATACAGTCACATTAAAAGACACCCAGAAACTTTCTATGACAATGCCTTGTAAAACAGCACCACCGAAATGTCCTCAAAAACACTTCACCTTAAAAACAAACTAGGTAAGCTTCTGTCAGAGATGCCGTAATTCAGCAATTGGTCTTGTTATTTCAGTTTCTGCTCTTGCCTAGCGGCCTCTGCATGAATTTTTAAAATTTGTGACAGCATTAAACAGTTGCCAAGAATGCAAGTCGGTTGAAGGATATGTGATACCTCTCATTTCATGTGGGCATATTTGATTGGCAATCAGAGAAATGCATGAATACATCAAAGTGCTGTGGTAATCCCTGGGCAAGTCATCAATTTCACATTTGCCTCAAGTGTCGGAACGTCGGCATCACATTTCCCCACTGTTTTATCTTTGCATTAACTTTGCCTTAAAACATTATCTCTCTCAAATTGTTTAGAGTGAAGAAAGAAACAGAATTACGGCACTCATATTTTTTTCATTTTGTTTCCTCTTGTGTATAGGGTAACCTCACTTGCACCTCAGGAATCAAGGTGAATTTGGCATATATAAATATTCAGTTTTATCATCATTCTAATCCACTTCTCTAACAATGCCCTGAAGTCTAATTTGACTGTTACAGAACTAGCTTAGAATAGAGCTAAGATTTATCACACAGTTTTGATTTCTCAGCGAATGCTTCCTTGGGGGTTGAGGAGAAGGCATCTGAATGTGTTAGAGGAAAACTTCAAGTGCCTCCATACTGCTAGCCAGCTACTAATCATTAGGAAAAATACACCAACTCAGGATCACATACTCATGCATCTTAATGTAATGGTTGATAGGGGGAATGTATGAGAGACAGAATCCTATGTCTAAATATTTCTTGTGGCATCTTATTTCAATAGTATCTCATGTAATCATAAAGAGTTGTTGTTTTCATTTAATCTACAAGATATTTTGATTTCCCAAAGATATCTTGCAGAATAGAAGAAGTGAAAATGATGAAACGAAAAGCTTCTATCTAAAGATGTAGACAAAAAGAATACATGAAAATCAAAGACAAACAAAGACATGTCATGTTTACCTTGATGATAAGGGTCTTCATAGTGACATACTTTGCAGGTTTCATCTTCAGAGAAGAGCAAAGCTGAAGAGAAAAGATTCATGGATATGACAGAATGTCAAACTCAGGACCCATCAAACAAGTGAAACATGCCATCAATACATCAGCCATTGCGATAGCAGACTTCTGAAATATTCTGAGCTGTCTAGGGAAAGGTTGGGGTGAAATATATCACCTAGTGTTCAACGACAGATGCATATTCTCATATGCATGACGTCTGGTAAAACCATAGCTTGGTTCTATTTCATAGTCAGATCAGATATTGTGTGTACAATATATTTCTACAGTTTTTGATACCTCCTCAAAATTCATTGCCACAGCTTTCACTCCAGCATAGTCACTTTGACTATCTGTAAATCTTCTATCTAATTCTACATGGTGGCATATCAAACAAAGATGAAATACACAGGATTGTATATCGCTGTCAAAAAAATGAGGGAGAAGGCACATATACGACATATATCTAGCGAGTCTAATTTTTCACGAATTTGGACTTCCCGACGATATCCCGAGTGGTTAAATTTGCGATCATGGAGTATGGTACCGAACGGAGAAATGTATGCATGCACGTCACATATTCACTACGAAGTAAACAAAAATATCATACAATATGACCCACGTGATCATAAGAATAAACAGGTGAATTGGTAATGAAGTCATATAAATTCAGCAACTATGTTTATGGTGTTGACTGTGCATTTGTCAGTCTTTGCATTGGAAGAGTGTGATGATGTGAAATGATTAAGACTTCATAGAGATTTCATTAACCTTCTATACAATGTAACCTCTCTTTGGCTGTAAAAATGATTGTTTGAATACATTACATATAAAGAATGGGACTATTGACGATGAATTTTGGGTTCATTACGCTGTACAAGCAATAATATACCGGTTGTATCTATGTGGCTGAACACACAGTACACACTGTCTGCCAGTACCAACTCATACCCACTGGGGCAGATAATCTTTCTGATTCTGAGCATGTTATCAAATCAATGAACAAGCTAGGGAGAAAAATGAATCAGTTCAACAAGGAACAGTCATAGCAACTTTTATGTGTTTTTGCTATGGAAAAATCATCCTTTTAATGGAATCTGCAAAACATTTTGATAAAGGGCTGAGTACTTATTTTCTGTGCCAAACTTATATGATATAATGCGCTTCTGTCTCACAAAATTCATCATTAATTTGAAAACATCTACTGCTGCAAAGTGAGTACTGCTATCTCACCTTCTTCTCTCGCTCCGACAAACAGCTGAAACCTTGGGAGGATCTGAGGGCATGGAATTCATCTTCTACTATATCTACACATGGGAAAAGAGAGAGAGAGAGAAAAAAAATCTTGTGTTACATGATATCAAATTATAACCAGACCAATGATCACTGAATAGAGGAAGCTCATACAAAAATCCCCATAGTTCCCTCCACCCCACAGACTCAACAAAGCTATAATTACAATGCTGCAGTTGTTGTGCGAGTATATTGCTGAGGTCAAATCTTTTCAGATCGAGAAATCATCGATAGATGCTAAGGACGTTTCTAGTGACGTTGTCCCCATGAATGCGTCTTTTCATCTCTCAGAGACGTTTTACCCCACATCACGGTCGAATGAACAAGTTTTCCCTTTCCTGATGCTTTCATCACTGCAGAATCACATTTTATGACTCATATGTCTTTTTCTTCTTTTCCACCCCCCCCCCCCCCCCCCATGGCCGTGTCTCCATATTCTTTATCGACCTCATTTACAGTATGGAATTACATATTTGCCAACTGTAAATAAAAAAATCATAATGGACAGCAGGAGCAATAAAAACTCCGCTAAGAGTGTTTACACTGTTGTAGCATTCCATGACTACTTCCATCAATCAACAGAAGCTGTAGGAAAACTCACATAGAAATTACTTTTATTTGTAAAGTCTTTGCAAAACCATTAATGGTAAGACATGCTGAAAACATAGAGCTCTCCATGAAAAAAAAAAGAAGAAAAACCCACACATTAAAAAATCATATAAACTGAAATAAAGCAGAGCCACAAGACTGTAACCAACAAGAACTTGCTTGATATATATGCAAAAACATGAGAAAATACAAAATGATGAACCATTTTATACAACAAAGAACAAAAATACAAACCCTGTATGATTAAGCTAATCCTTCCAATCAAATTTCACACATACAAACAAACTTCCAAACACACTATGCAAAGCCATCAATTTAACACCATGCTGTAATGGCAGATTAAGTTGCACACCAATGCAGAAGTGACACAATACATACAGTAGAGCTAACAAGGACATCAAAATATCAGTTTTTGCTAGTCTACAAGGGCACCGTCAGTTGCTGGTGGAATAAAACACAGTCAGACTCGACAGACAAAAACAGACAAAAAAAAATCCACTTTCTCTGATGAGATCACAAAGAGGAATGTATCAGGTTACGCCATCAGCTTGAACATTGTTTTTAGGTCATTCATATTTACAATGGAGGATGGTGGGTGCACTGTAGTAAATAACACACCTTGAACCGACTGTCATCCTGCGGTTGGTTCGTACCATTTTTCGCTGATTTCCCTTGGTCCAGCTATGACCGCAATTTTGTTTCCATAGCAACAATGACCTAGTATGAATACTCATGAGATACTCTAACTGTGTATAAATAGTACCTAGGTGTGTCCTCTGGGTCTCAAATGGTACCGAAGGGGCAGGGCAGCCTCCACAAACTTCTTAACTATTTCCTATGACACACAGAAAACAGTGTACAGAAATCTGAAATGAACAAGGTGGCTCCTTGATATGCCCCCCCCCCCAAAAAAAAAAAAACAACAACAACAACAACAACTAGAACTATCACTCATTGTGATTAATATACTCCCACCCACAACTGAGGGAATTAGCTCATCCAGGATTCATTTTTTTACTTTTTAATGGAAAAAAAAGTTACCATGGCAATGCACTGTTCAACAGTGAATAAATGTATTGCTCACTGTTACAGTAGTCACATGTTTCACATCTCAAGTCAAGTGTTCAAAAACTGAGTGAGCAAGATAAATAAACTGACGATTTCTATGGCTTTCATTAAAAACTGTGTTACCATGGCAACACAATGTTGGACATTAAGAAAAAATGAAGTTTGCACAATAGATGTCACATGCGCCAAATTTCAAGCCAAATGATAAAAGGCTGATGGGCTTACTTAGTTGAATTCACAATATTAGGGTATCATTTTCATTCAAAATATACTGTTACCATAGCAACACATTTTCAACACTGAAAAAAGATTTTTTGCACATCTAGGTAATGCAGAGGTAACATATGCCAAATTTGAAGTCAAAATGCTCTAAAACAGAGAGAATTAGGAGAATTGAAATTCAAAATGCACTGTTACCATGGCAGCACATTGTTCAACAATAACGAAATATGAAGTTTGCATATCTCTGTACTTTAGTGGTTGCATGGGCCAAATTTCAAGCCAAATGCTCAAAGACTGAGGGAGTTACCTGAATCCACAATATTCGTGTATGATTTTCATTCAAAAATATGCTGTTACCATGGAAATGCATTGATCAACAATAACAAAAGGTTCAGTTTGCACATCTACGTACCATAGTGGTCAGGTGTGCCAAATTTCAAGCTAAATGCTCAAAGACTGAGGGAGCTAGCTGAATCCACAATATCTGTATATCGTATGCTTTTTGGTGAAAAAATGTTGTTACCATGGCAATGCATTAATCAACACTACTGATGGATTAGGTTTACACATCTACATACTATAGTGGTCACATGTGCCAAATTTCAAGCCAAACGCTCAAAGACTGAGGGAGTTATCTGAATCCACAATATTTTCATGATTTTGCATTCAACTATGCTGTTACCATGGGAACGCATTGATCAACAATGACGAAAGAGTAAGTATGCACATCTACGTACCATAGTGGTCACATGTGGCAATTTTTTAGCCAAATGCTTAAAAACTGAAGGAGTTAGGTTAATCTACACATTTTTGCATGATTGGTTAAAAAAATTTGCTGTTGCCATGGTAACAGATTTTCTAATGCACACATCAAAGGTGTTTTGCACAACTACACATTACATTGATCACATATCCCAAATTCAAACTGAATTGCTACAAAACTGAGAGTAGTTCGATCCACAACATTTTGTAAGATTTTTACGAAAATCTGCCATTCTCATGGCAACGCATTATTAAATACTCATGAAAAAGGTGTCTTGCACATCTGCATATGGTAGCAGTCACACATGCCAAATTTGAAGTTAACTGCTCAAAAAATGAGAAAGTAGTTTGATCGACAAGTTTTTACGAAAATTTGCTGTTGCCATGGCAACGCATTATGCGATACTAACGAAAAAGGTGTCTTGCACATCTACCTTTGATAGTAGTCACACATGCCAAATTTGGGGTCAATTGCTCAAAAAATGAGAGAGGAGATCGATCCACAACATTTTGTAAGATTTTTTAAAAATTTGCCGTTGTCATGGCAACTCATTATGCAATACTAACGAAAAAGCCCGCCCGCCTGCCCGACCGACTGACTGACCGACCAACTGGCCACCCGACTTCAGAGTGATTCCTATATACCCCCCTACACACTATGTGTGGGTGGGGGTATAAAAATGGATTGCTGAAAAGCAAAAACCTTGCAAAAATAGTTATTCCAAGCCCTAGTATGACAATAGAGAACATAAACCACATGAACATTGTGTCTCCATGTCTGCTTCAAAAGTCACTGTAAGCATGTGTTGCTAAGTTCCTGAGAACTTCATCACACCTTTTGATCAATTGGGGTTTAATCAGCTACATATTTATACCTTGCATCATATACATGTAACTTGTGAGTGAGTCTCTCTCTATACAAATTATGAAGGCAAAACAGCCATCACTACCAATGTCTGCTAGTTATCAGCATCCAGAAAAGATCTTTAAACTATTTTCAAAACTGTTAATACATCTGTATTCTTCTCAGTTACATCGGCCAAGCAGAATTTCTTGATACACAGCTGCCAGTCACCCCCATATTTGTTTTGTAAACAACCCCTATTTCGTCAGTGGAAGGGCATTCTGTGTTACTAACATGTTCACACAGACTATCTGACAAAATCGCTGGCATATTTCTTCAGCTACTCATTCCTGTCAACAAAATCTTATTTACATTACAAAGCAGTCACCTCTTGTATGGCAAAGTCCATGTAATAAGAACTAAGACCCCGTTTACAGTGTGAGGCTCGGCCGCGGCTCGGCCCAGCCCCGCTTCAGTGTAAACGCGCAAAAGGCCAAATGCGGGGCCAAAATTGGCCCCGCATTTGGCCTCGCTCTGGAGGTGGTCTCGGCCGCAGCCGAGCCCGGCCTTTTCTCAGTGTAAACGCAAACTGGGCTAAATGCGCGGCCAATTTTAGTCTGGCTTCCAAACCCTCTGCCCGTACTATTTCGCTATTCAGGATATTAACCTCCTCAACGTCGAATGCTAGTATAGTTTAAGGTGGTTTTGTCCTGCAAAGAATTTTTCCTTCGGCAAAGGCCTTTGCCCGAACAACGACTTCGTCGCCACTGAATCCAGTTGGCAAAGGGTCTGAAAACCAGACTATACCAAATTGCGTTTGTTTCCAAGCAGAGCGCCACTACGACAAAATATTGAAAGGTTTGAATTAAAAGCGCGGCCGAGCCCGGCAGTGTAAACGGACAAAATTGCGGGGCTTGGCCGCGGCTCGGCCCAGCCCCGCACTGTAAACGGGGTCTAACACATTGGGCAAATTGCATTTCAAGGACTTGTTCACACTTTTCTTCCTCTAGCTGCATTCAGATGTTGCATAAAGACAATGAGCTATGAATGATCATACCAGTATTTACACCATTTAGTCTGGGAACAGAAACAGAAACAAACACTGTATGCTCTCTTGAGCAATAGAGCTTTTCAATGAAACAAAAGAGACTTATATAGAATCATAAATGAATATCCGCAGCACAATATTAACATGATATATGAACTTAGGACAACTAGGAGAACTTGGAACAACACAAATGCATTTAAAGAGTGTATCAGTGAGCATTTACTAGTATATATAGTGTGTGTGTGTGTGTATGTGCGCACACTAGTGTGTATAAGTGTGTCCATGAATGAAGGACAGCAAATGAAAATTTGCGAGGGATGGAGAAAGGAAATGTTGAAAAGGAGAAGATTCAAATGAGAGGATACAAATAAGAGAAAGAAAACAGAAACACTGAGAGCATAGATATGAGATGGTCAGAAAAGGAATGACGACAAGAACCAAGGAACCTGAGAGAAAATTGGTCAGCAGAAGAGAAAGAGGAGAAAAAGGTATGGAATCAAAGTAAGCTGATGGCAAGCTACCCATGATTTCTTCTCCTCCTTCCTCTTTCTTCTCTGATGGAGAATAAAGGGAACGGTGGTGAGGAGGCAAAGGGGGGTGAAAGTTTAAAAAGGGTAGGCATGTGCTATAGATGTAGAATTGAAAGGTAGGGGGAGGGGAGGGGAGGGGTGAGGGGTAAGAAAGGAGAGAGGGGAAAGTGGGTATGTGATTCATTAGAGAGGGAGAGAAGTAAGAAGGTAGGCAGTACACGAGCCAGAGATGTCAAATCTCCACCACATACATCACAGATTTGGCTCTTTACGCCTGACAAAGGCGAGGGATACAGAGGCTGCTGCCGCTGCTGCCTTTTCTGGCTGGGCAAAGCCAGCGAAGGAGAAAGTCGCGGACCCATTTCCCTACATTACCCCAATTTTCTGCCATTTGCTTGTCAAATCAGACAGCTGAAATGCCCGTGTTTGAAACCCGCCCAGCACTTTCAAAGGGCACAGTTCCATTATTCAAATGGAAGAAGAATGGCAGCCCCATACAGAAATGCACTTGCAGGCACATTTTATCCGCTACATTTCTCCATGAAATCCTACTATAAAATCTATGACCACCAAGAAAAGAAAATGTTACTACGTCCAACTGAACTGCATTGAACCTCGACAAAGCATTTTTCCACATGGAAAAAAAAAAATTACCCTGTTCATGAGCCTGAGCCCAGTCTTTACATGCTTTAGATCTCATCAGAAATTTTAGATCCCTGTATAAACATGTCATTTCAAGTTGCAACTATCCCCAAATCTCATCTGAATTCTCAGCCAGCATCTGTGAAATATCTAGTGGATACACAAAGTGATTAGCATCAAGAAGTTTCTGATATACCGGTACTGTAAGGTCACCTAAGTTTAGGTATCCTTTGCATGCCGTTGCATATTACACACTGTCACATACTGTAAAACATGATATATTCGCGGCACGAAATTTTCGCGAATTGGAGCAGACGGCCTTTTTCGTGGCAAGAGATTTTCGCGAATTGCCACCTGCGTTCAATGCATATAGTGTAGATAAGAAATTTCGCCTGCATTTTAATTTCGCGAATCTTGGCGCTCGCGAAATTCGTGAAATTAAAATGCACACGAACATTTCTCGTTTTACAGTATTTATATTGATTGACTGAGCTCTCGGTACTATAGTTTTACGTTATCATAATCCATATAAAATAAATGCCTATTCTTATCTTAATGACCCATTTTAAAAAATGGGTCATTAAGTTGAATACTACTCTTGCTTTCTCACAAATACCAGATTATACATTTGCCTATGTACAGTGAATTCTACTTGAAAAGTATTTGACGGATCATTTCATCGAAGAAATAAAGTCAATCAATTATAAATCTGTCATTCATCTCTGGAATGCAGAGTATTTTCATGACTGACTATAATTGCAGTTTGCCAACTATTTCTTTTTGTCCATTGCAGTTATTGGTATTTGCTGTGGAAATTAGGATATACTGGCTTCATCTAAGAATATTGCTACAAATTAATTTTCATCACTGCAAGAAAACTAATGTCAGTCTGTAACTCTACACACACACAAAAAGAAAACATTTACAATACACAAGGTTAATATGATAATGTCTTTCACTGTGGCTTCAATACAACAATGATAAAGCTAATTCATAACAAAATTGTTTTTGTTTTTGTTTTTGTGTATTTTCTTGAAATCATACAAACTAAAAGGCCAGACAAAGTCAGGTAAAAGTAAATAACCATGAAGAAAGAGAATCCAAACTCATTAAGCTTGATGACATACCACATACCACTCTGTGGCCACGTGATTTGGGTTGATAATAGATGCAAACTGCCAGCTAGATTCCATCTGCAATGTATTATGTTTTGGCATCCGAAAGAGGTGGCCCGTGCAGATAAAGATCATGAAACCCCAGCCCATTTCATTCAAGACTTTGACTCAGTAGAAGCTTAATCACTGCCTTTCAATAGCAAGTAATGGACCAGTAAATTGAGGCTCTATATTTCAGATGAGAGAGTGGCTCCGTGGATCATTTATTCCTAAAATCTGATCATCAATGAGAATTTCGAAAAGCACAAGTCAAACTAATCTTACCACTAACCTTCAGTTGCTTTAAATCTCAAATAGCTTGCAACTAATGACATGAAAAGAACGCCCGTTAATCTCTCCCGTTTCAACTTTCAAGATAATAACGTGTTGACATGTCACAGTGATCATGTGTTTGTGGTTTCTCTTTATTTTATCAGTAAACTTTGCTATGTCTGAAAACTAACCTCAGAAAATCTCTCAAAGAGATAAATAATACTTCTCCATGTTATCTTGATCTAGAACACTCTGATAACTGAGTGAACAATACTGCAATCATAGCAAATGTCATGGCTAGATCCTGCTGGTAAGATTGTGAGGATGGCCTAAAACAATCCCTCATTGTTTCATTATTTTTAATGAACAATGCTTTCCAAAAGTTCCTTTAACATCTTGATATGGGTACAGTATTTTATAGCGCATTCATATCTACTGCCAGGACATACACAAGTAGAACAGCTATCAAACCAAAGACCGTACACATACAGAAACGATAATTACAACAATAAAACATGCCAATGTGAGACTTGCAACAAGCTAGACAAAAAGAAATGACAGTTTCCGCATATAAATTCTCTGGGGGTGTTTCAATCGAACAGAGTATGCCACTGGTGTGAAGACACAATAGTAGAGTTCCTCTGTGCAAACAAAACAACAGCTCTGTTGTTTTGTTTACATACTTGATGACAAAATCATGTCAACCTCCACTCAGGAAAGTGTAAAGTCAACTTTTTGAGCACTCGCACACAATAGCTCAAGGTTTAACTCATTTGCATGTGTATACTCTAACAAGAAAAAAATTCTTTACACGCCCGCATGCATACTTCTCTTTGTTAACAGACAAACACATCTACAGCAATGGCGCAGACATACAAATAAGTTAGCAATACATTAAAGCACATGACTAGAATTCACAAAATCATAAATAAACAGAGTAAGAGCACAGTTTAAAACAGTTGCAGGAAATTTTTACTGAATACTAGGAAACAAATTCATCAAACTAACCGGGTACTTGTACTTGTGGTTTCTCTGCTGTCACTGAGCAAGCATTCAATATGTGAAAGTTATACAGGTCTAAATCAACATCTTCATATACTTCATATATGACAATTGGTGACATGCTGTCCAAGATCAATGGCATTTGCTATGTTTCTTATATGGAGCATAGATTTTTTAAGAGGCTGATTGATGTAGCTCATTACTTTGAGGATTAAATCAGTTTATGACAGCAGATCTGACTCTTCTTCACTGTACATTGATGTTTACTTGCCCCCACACACTAGATATTCGAGTGAAAGAGTGTGATGAAGAATAAGAGGCTCAAACCCAATTGCCAAAGAAGGAAAATAATGCTTTTTGTCCTGTGATTCCTAACATGCTTTTCCCTATTCATTTCACATAAATATCCTTCCATCGTTTACTATATCTTTTTGAAACAAGTATGCAAACATGAATACTTATCAAGCATGCTAAACAGTTGATTAATTCAGGCCATCAGTACATTACTCCATATTTTCCCTCTTTTTCACATCAATGTAAATGGAAAGATCTAACGTGGGTGAAGAGCAAGAATTGATTTAGTAGGTTGGTAATCATACACATCCAATCCTATCACAAGGCTGTATATCTGACTGAGTAATGCAAAGAGTAAAACAGGGCAAACTTTCAGTGTAACATTGTGTGAAGGAGCCTGAAGCAATTGACCAGCTATAGATGCAGAATGCTCTTTATAAACAGAGTACTTCTGTTCCGGCCTGCATCCCTGATCAAAATTGTCAAGTTTTCTACAACCAAGAGGCAGCTGCTCACAATCCCCATTGAGGTTCTGGCAAACTCATTTTCTATCATCTGCCTCCCAGAAATGCTTGAAATGTGTGACCCAGGGTAACCTTGCCTTTGAAATGTCTAAGCATTAACGGGCGGAGATCTCCCCGTAAAGTAGGATGAGCAATGTTGTATAGAGAGGTTATGCAGAGTTAGAGGCAACCGCCACAAGAGATAGCTGACTGAAGTCAAGTCCGACACCATGCCAGCTATGTGCAGTACTACTATAGTAGGTATTTAAAATGGATATTGCCTCCAGCCCCCCCCCCCCCCTACCCCATCCTGCAATATCTCTTCATCTCTTCTTGTCTGTATTGTTTGCAGGTGTTGTCCTATATCCCACTCCCCAACCTTTCCTATGGCTCAATCATGTTCACATAAACTGACTGTATCTTATCTAACCCATCATCCGTAATTTACACGCAACCATGTAGAGAATGTATTCAGAATGTTGACTCACAGTATCATGTCATATCTGACCACAGATGAATAGCAATCACAACTGATTTTGGCAATAATGTTCATATTCCAGAATCCACTATTCCATGATTAAAGGCATAATTTACCATTTGCAGATGAAACAAAAATCCAGCTTTAGTGCTTCAAAATAGTTCCAGAATGTGAGTTAGGGATAGAAACAACCATTGTAAAAATTTGAATCAGTATAATTAAAATACACAAAATGTGAACAATAGTTATAATAAAATTGTTCCTAGACTAAACCGTCTACAGTTATGGTTTATTGAGAAAAATAGTGATATCTCCTCATATTTCAAGCTTTATTACAAATTTTTTACATGGTAGGATGTTTTGTGATAAAACTGACCCACACATATGCATCAAATTTGATATCTCGAACATTTTTACAATCATTGCTCCCAATGGTAAACAGTACCTTTAACCCAACTGTGGACTACCACACGAATACACAAATTACCAGGGATATTTTCCAACTTGCAATGAAGAATTTATAGAGTGAAAGTGTATCAGGGTGATAACTTCTTGAAGAATGAAGACATGAAATATGTATGAATAGCATATTTGACATTCAGCAATAGTGCCTGTGCTGCAGTTACACTGACAAAGTGATTGATCTGATGTTGTGACATTGTACACAGATGAGCAATCAAATGAATTACAGATCTCATGTATGAATGTTTGTATGGAATTATCACATTTGAGTCAAGTGAATCAGAATTCTCAACAGAAACAAAATGAAGCAAGATATGAACTGAACTAGATTGCTCAAGAGTGTCTTTTTGTCATGTTTTGTTGTGTTTTTGTTGTTGTTTTTTTTCAGTGCAAGATGTCCCATGCTTCAAACTAATATAAAAATCTAAACAAACCACAGGCCAGTAGAATGAATGGACAGAATGCCATGTTTAAACATTGTAGAAGCTCCCACTTTAGTGAAGTTGCCTCTCATACATTTTAAACAACATAAAACCATGTCTTTCCTTTTTTTATATTTGTGTTCATTTAAAAACAAACAAAATCACTCTGGTAAAAGATACACGTATGCTCACACTGACACACAAAATGTCTGGTCATTGCCCTCATGTCCTCAATCCTCTTATACCTTTTTTTTCCCACTCTGAAACAAGACTACTCAAACTTGAGTCAACATAACAGTGTTGATAAAATAAAAGCTGGTGAAACCCGAACCCTTCCTACAAATGTCACTTCATTAAGTAGCACTTATCTGGCAAGTACCGACATAGCAGGGGAATGTTCTCTGAACCGCCTCCATGCAAGCGATTAAATTCTTTTCCGGGCTTGACACGCCGGGCGACATGCGAGATGATTTCAACCCAATGTCGCTTGTTTAAGGTGCTACAAAAATATCTGTCGCATACTTGAGCGAAGGTGTGACTTATTTTCAACACCCTCTGAACACGAGCATCGGAAGAAAATCAGTGCCATTCCGTCCTAAAGGTTATTAGGAAACCAAATTTGCTTAGAGGGAGAAGTATGGAAAAATACATTTTCTACTTGAGAGATATGGATTTTGCAATTTGCGATGTTGACACACATACAGAGTTGGCAAGTAAATGCTGAAAATTTGTTTTATCAATATCAGCCAGGACTTTGAAAGACTGCCACAGAGCTGACAATGATTGCAAAACACTGACATATCGCTACTGAGATTTTCTCATATTTTGTTCTGAATTTCATCCTGGTAAGTTACATGTAATCAAACTGCAATGAAACCTAAACAGCACCAAATATTAATTTATGAAATTGCTGAAAAGTGTAATCATTGACTACTTCTCTTTTAATGAAGATTTATATTTGTGCTTTTGAAATCAGGGTTAAACAAACACACAAACACACACAAACAGTGAATGTGAGGACATACTCATATATCACTGCAGATGGAGGTAGATAAATAAAATGATATAGATTCCAATCCAACACTTACCTAGTTTCTCATCCTTCACATCCTCTTTTGAGCTGCAAGAAAAGAGAGACAAAAAAAAAATACATTCATTTACTTCAAAACTTGAAAATCAGTCAATAACAAAACATATGATAATATTCAATGTGCATTATATAGAGTCATCTCTAAAAAGGGAGAGGAATGAAAGAAAAACAGTAACATGAAGCTGAAAAAGAACAAAAAACGCCTTTTACAGCTATCCCAGCAGATTCAGGTGCTGTCTTCATTCAAGATTTTACCTGCTGCAATCACTAGCAGATATAGATTTAAAGGGACATTCCAGACGATATTCATAATTTCACATCATGTAGTACATAAATCGACAACTCCATGTATAGATTTGTGGAATTTATTGTGGTTCTTGAGCAGAGAAACAATACTTTGAAAAACCTTAAACCCATTACACTGAACAAGGATGATGACATAGGAGGTTCACATATTTCAGAAATGTAGCAGTGTAATTTCATTACAATACCGCTTGCTTGCGAGTCCACCTGTGCATAATCTATGCATGCCTTCTTCTTTTGTTCTGCTTCCATGAGCCCCATCTCATGCATTCTTATAGTGACTCTGCCATGTCATCATCCTTGTTCATTGCAATTTGTTCTAAATTTTGAATATATTCTTATTCTTCATCCCAATTAACACAAATTCTGAAACTCTGTCCTCAGTATAACTAATTCACAGTTGTTCAAATGTAAAAATCTGAAAATCATCCGGAGGTCTCCTCTAAAGAAAGTGCCAACAAAAAGCAAGTAAAGAGCAATACTCAATTAAAACAAGCGATAGAATTACTACTGAAAAGAAGTAAAGTATAATATAACACTTTGCAATTGGGACTGGAAAGACAATTTTATGAGTGGTTGAATTCATGATCCAAAACCACAGCCAGAGAGTGAGAAATTGTATGTATTACTGTAAGAGTGAATATTTTCATTTGGATAATTTTTCGCTATCGGCGGGGTAAGGTGAGTTTCACATGTTATGAAATCCCATTTTCTTTGCTCATTTTTCCACTGTTTTTAACTCCGTGGAATCAAGACATCAACTACTTGAACATATGGCAAGTAAAAATATTTGCATGCTTTTACTTTCATGCTAGTTTCTGGATGCACAAAATGCGCGAAAATTTCAACACCGCAAAATTTTCCACTTATACAGTATTCTTCTCCAAAAGAACATTTAGTGACTTCACACTTTGGAGATGATCCTATCCATACATTGCATTTCTATTATCAGAAGCAATATTTTCACTGGTTACTTATTTTACAAATAATGGTCAACTCATGAATTATACATATATATATATATATATATACAAAGATACCATGAAATGTAGGGCAATGTACAATAATGGACAATCAGTAAAAGGGACTATTAGACATTAAGATAATTAAAATATGTATTAGGACACACAAAAATATTTGCTTTATTTCAAAACCTATGTCCACAATTTCATATTCATTCCAACATGACAATTTCTATCAACCCACATCACTCTGCATTCTTTCTACTATATCTGACACCCCTTTGCTTGTCTCTATAGTCAGTGGATGAGCCAAAGGTGCCATAAACTGTGCTTCAAATTGTACCTTTCCAGCACACAGATTCATTGAAAGAGGCATATCAATTCTGTGAAACCAATACAGCTTTTTCCCCTGCATCCACACAGCTTTGATCACATGAAGCACAATACCATGATCAAATCCACAGCCCTGCCTCTTGTTTTACGGCAAAATCTCCAGATACTTGTGTGCACCATTTCTGCATCTCAATTCAGTAAATTGCTCTGGGCACTTGGCAACGGGGAAATGCAGAAAGTATCCACTGGCCCTGCTGGTAGAGCCAGTGTAGCGGAAGTCAATATTGACTCGGCTTCATCAGGCCATGTTAAATATCTCAGGCTTGGTTTAATCATTAACCCCCATGACAACTCAAAGGGGAGAAGAGGCTGAGAGAAGGAAATGAACGACCCATTTTTCAGGAACATACGCCTGGCTCCAGAGGCAGTGGAGAAGTTCATTACCATGAGTGCATACATCTTGTTTGCATAAGCTTATTTCTGTTTGTAGGGAAGAAAGACACACAGGATGATATATGTTCCATCTTCCTTTTCTGCGAAAAAAATGAACAATGGCTTATTTGTTAATGAAAACATGCTAACGTGAGGCCACAACAGCACCAGTCACTCTTGTTCATGATTATGCATGTACATACATGTATGATGTATAGTTCACAACATTCTTTTTTTAAAGCACAAATGTTAACCTTACAAAGGCATGAATAAATCTAACAGTCAATGTATCTCTTGCTACAAATTTCTTATGTTCCTTGATGTTGATTTTTGGTTATAAGCAAAATGAGTCTTTTTGTTGGATATTAATAGTGCAACAGATACAATGCAAATGACTCTTAACCAGAGATCCTTGAGTCAAAGAAGCAAATCTGAGTTGCTCAATTATCCGTCTTAAACAAACAGAATCAGTCATAATAAAAACTGATATCAATCCTGGGGTTTCAATGAGAGGTTGCAATAAAGGAGCGGTGCTTGGTGAAAGCTGGGTCTCAGTCACTGTGTGAAGGTATCATATTGGTGTGTACCTAACAGATTACACTACAAGAGGAGAGGAACAATAACATCCCCCTGTAATTCATCACCCTACAAGATCTAGATTGTCCCTGAATGAACTTAAAAAAACAAAAATAACAAAGAAATCTTCAAAATTATCATTGAGAAGTGCAGCATAGTAAACATGCAGATTTTCTCAATTGTGTTTCTTTTTTTCTTTTTTCTTTACTCTGGGGAAAATGTAATATTTCTTGTTGCCTTGTTACTTCTCTCATATCATTACATCTTTCTTCAAAAATATAGGGATAGACAATTTGTGTAGATGATAATAATATTTGTAAACACGGAGAAACATGTTTAGCAATGCACCTGTATTCATAGCATGCTAGTAATAACTCCACAGTGTATTATATGTGAAATGAATAACCATTTCAAATAATGAATCCTGAAATACACAGTTAATGGTGCCTTAGGCTGGCATACAAATATCAAATATTAATTGACATCCCCCATCTGGATATTAGAAAAAAAGATGCAGATCTCAAACAAGATATTGATAGCCTCTGAAAAGAGAATGTAAGGCAAAAGGCAATACATAAAATCAATGTTGGCGGAGGCACCATGATGCCATTGAACAGATAAACACAAGTAAAAAAAAAAAAATGATTTTTATGCTTAAAAATAAGTCAGGAATTATTATTTTTAGCTGCTCCAAATAATGCTTCATGATCCTCAGGCACCAAATACACAGCATTCTCAAACTAAATTGCTGTAACACCCACGACTTGTGACAGCCAAGGATATTCCCCACATTATGTGCATCACAGCTAACCATTCATAGCTGCACTTCCTTTTCTTCTCACATGGTGTACATTACTACTCATAAACCTAAGCCGCAGACTGAACATGTGTGTTTTAAATCACTCTAACTTTAGATTTTCAGGAAACATTGCAAATAACACAACTCTCTCGAAGCAACACTTCTTGATCATATTTCAGACGTAAGATGCCATTTATCAAAATTCTGTCACGTGATGTTCAGGCAATGTTCATAAGCTGGGAAATCAAATATTATTTAAAGGTGACTGGAAGATGCATCTGAATCAAACTGTTTAAAATGAAGGAATGCCTCCTTTGATTACACTGCTATGCCTGTCAGGAGTCTTCACTTTAATACATTAAATGATGTCATGCCATTTGATATTGAATGTCATGATCAGATAGAATTTAGTGACATGCAATGGACTTCCACGAGAGCAGAGTTTTTTTCACAAGAAAAGTGATTCCTAACAATTTCTAGACACATTATAGAGAGGGTCTATTTATGTTCGAGGGAAATATAATAATAATAATAATAATAATAATTGTTTTGGATATAAACTCCAAATTTTATTGTCCAAGAATGGAAATTCATTTTGCCCAATTGATCGTGGGCCCGGCAGCCACTGAGCAGCGCCAGATCGACGTTGCTCTAACCCTTTCAACTGTTGAACGGCAAACAAGGTAGCAGCAACTCCCATCTTTTAACGTCTTTTGGTATGACGCTGCCGGGGTTTGAACCCACGACCTCCCGATTGTGAGGGCAGCCGCTCTACTCACTGAGCCAACACATCGGTACATCAAAAGTCACAAAGTGTCAAATTTCTAGTAAATAAAACCCGACTGAACATGATGCAGAACTGAATTGCACTCGTCTTTCATGTCATATCTTGGGATATTCAGGGAGGGTTTTACTCGTGGTTGTTGGCTGTTTAACACTTGTAAAACAGTTGGTATTAAAAGGCCTAATCACAACAAGCAAAAGAGGATTGCAGCAGGAGGGGTATAGGTGTACCATCCCAAGTCCAGGTAACACACATTAGATGAGAAATATGAGCACAGAGGTGCTAATCACGACAACGCAGCATCCACATAATTGGGTCATCACAGTAACCCAAGGCATTCAGACTTAGAAAGTATTTCCACGTGAGGGAAACCAGAGACTCAAAGGGATATTTTAGACACTTCCGAAAAAAAAAGTACATATCTTCAATATGTTGGCACATCCTTTTTAGCATTGAATACTTTTGCCATGCCTGTGTCATTGCACAAAATCAGTTTCACAACTCATCACTTAAAGGGACTGTACAGTACTGGCTGAGATGGGGATTCAGGTTTATAACATTCGTAAGTGAGATAATGAGAAACCTCTTATGAAATATGAAAGAGCATGTAAGTTTAAGAAGGATTTAACGTTTATTCGATGAAAACTGGTTTTCAAATGGCCGAGATATCCAAAAATGTGATAATAATAAAAGGCGACAGGCCATGCCTTTCATGAGGATCTCTTTGTTTCACCTTGTTTTGGATATCTCAGCCATTTCAAAACCGATTTTCATCAAATAAACTTTTGATACCCCTTAGAATTGCATGCTGTTTGACATCTCATAGAGTGGTTTCTGAATATCTCGCAAAACGTTAAAAGCCAAGTCCTCACCTCAACCAGAACTGTACAGTCCCTTTAATATGAGTGCCGCCTAACCTTTTTATCAGAATATCATTCTTAGCTAATTATATATAAAATAAACACCTGGTTGTATTACTATCATCAGCATTCTTATCATAAATATTTCCATTAGCAACATTCATTTCATTTACTACTTTCATCACTATCATTATCATCATTTTAAGTATTACAATATTGACCGAAATAAGTATACTCTGAGAGTGAGCTGAATCAACAGTGAAGCATTGCAGTAACAAACAACATGTAGCATGGCTACAAAATCATCAAAAGGGGCCTTCCTTGACAAAAATAATATATATATCACATGAGAAATTGATTTGAAAATTATGTTTACTGAAAAATGAGAAATATTCAAAGAAATCACATTTCTCTATACAGAATGCATGTTTTGCAAAATATGGAAAGATCTGTGAATGTTGCTAATCCTACAGGTTCGAAGAAATTTGTATCTGCCCGAACTGACGAACGCGAGGTAAGGTCAATGCCCTCTCTCCTATCTATCATTGGTTGGTTGTTTGGAACCTGTGATGAAAGCAATCTTGAGCAGAAGTTTCATTCTGTCAGACGAAAACAAATTCATGCAGTCTCTTGGGGTAAACGGTATGAAATCCTAAACTCTGGAACTACATACAGGGTGTTCAGACACAAAAAATGTATACTAGAACGGTATAGCTATACCAAAACCTTACAGCCATGTGATGAATTTATACGTCTGAACGCTGACTAACGAAACAATGTATAACGACACGACGGTCAGAGCATCGTTTCGAACTAGAACTCGATAACGAATCAGCATTCCATGGTGGCCATTGTGCGTCGGAACGTAAGGCAACCATAGAACTGTATAACTGGGCGGGGCTTAATGGGAGTGCTCGCAAAAGGCGACCCCATAGCTGTCACTCAGACCATAACAGCATGTGCAGTGGGAAACTGCACATCTATACAACGTTTTCCAGAATGGTCAAGATTAGCATCTGAACGGTCTGTAGGCTATACGATGATTCTTTATACGTTGTTTCTTTATCGCGTTTTGATGAAAACTGGCTTGCGTCTGAACAGGGGGTAAGTCTTTATCACCTACAAAAATGCCAGGTTGCAAAATCAAAACCACCTGCAGACTTTGAGTAATTTTCATACAAAATGTCAAATTACATTGGTCAGTAGTATTAAGGTAAGAATCATTAATTTCGGTCGATTAAAAATGTAAACATTCAAACATTAAAGTGTTCATAGGCAAGCAATACCTATGGAAATGAGGTGTCATATAAAATTGTTTGCTCAATTACCTGATGAACTTTTCAATGCTGGGACTCAGTGCACTATTTACAACAAATTACAAGCACGATAATAGGCATGAGTTCCCATTCATTTATTTTATTTATTTATCTTCTTTTTTTTTTGGTTTCAAAGACAGTTACTAACATATTTTATCAATGAGCTAGACTAACATAAGACTAGCAGTGATAACTTCTCTAAACCTCTCAAAATATTCAGTGCGTTTCATGTGTGTCTATGGGCAAGAATCCAAATAGCAGGAGGATATTCCTAATAAAAATCATTGTTTTACTGCACTGATCATTCTCATTGCGAATTGTCACAGAAAATTTCTGGAAAAGTTAAAGAAATCCCACTCCACCAAATGTTACCATTTTTGTAATGTCGCGATTATTCAATGTCAGTGTGAACGGTCCACAAAACCAACAGCCAAGCACAGCAGCCTATTGTCCCAACAATGATTAGATGTGGCATACCATATTTGTCTGATGTCTGATATATTTGAACACATACACACACACATACACACACACAAACAAACAGACAAACACAATTGCACATACACAAACTCATCCACTAAATATTAAAATATTGTGAGGGATTTCAATAGGGAGGTTACGACCTTTAAAAAGCCAAGTCCACCATGGCTGTGGCCCACCCCTACTCGGAATGTATCGACCAGGGGAGAGGGTGGGCGGGAACGGTGCCTGTTCACAGTAAATGTCTCCTGGCCAAACATTGCCAACATTTCCTGGATGAATCATAGAGCCAGTGTCAATATGGACAGGAGACTGCTCCTCCACATTTGCATTAATTATGCCCCACAATGTAATCAAGCAATGCCAGTTGATTGCCTTTAATTGAACTCTATGAGTGGAAGTTGGTATGCACTGCATGTTGAGGGCTCGCCTCATTCAATCAGGGTCTAATTATACTCTAAGTGCAGATTTTAATGAACTCTCCTGGCCTGGCATTACATTACCTGCTAAATTGCTATCTGACCGATAAAACCAGTCTAGCAAGTTATCATGCATGCTGTATGTCACGCCTTGTCAATAATGCACGAGTTTGATGTGATCAAATTTGCTGTCTTGCATTCCAATGCCATTTCAAGTATTGATAAAGGAGGTAGAGAGGGGCAGATACATTACCAACAAAAAGCATTGTATGTAATAGATTACAAAATGCATGGTACGTTTATACCTGGTATATTGTAGATGGTGATAAGAAAAGACCATATTAATCACAGGACAATGTTATTTGTATTACACTTAATGGTTTGAGGCACAGAAAGTTATAAATTTCACATTATTGTTACTACACATGTTCCTGATAAAAGGAGCTTTTAATGTATTTGTTTCATTCAAATGAAAAAATAGAGTAAAATACTGGGTGTTTTTCCTGTGCATATGAACAATGAGGAATTTCAAGCGAGAAATGCCACAGTTGTATAACCTGCAGTTATATTCGAGATACTTACAGGACTACTATGTCAAATGAAATCCCAATATTCACTCAACTACCCATTCATTTCACTCAAATTGTTATGATTCACCACTTATCTACTCCACAGAGCAAAAACTCCTTTAATCTACAATCATGGCAACTCTCTACTTCGCTTAAAATTGCGATACTCACATCTCATTTGTTACAAATTCCATCATGATTTCTGCCTTTCACTAGATTCCACCAACATTTTTCAAAACAATCCAGTCACAGATTCCATCAACAACAATGTGAAGATGGACGCATCTTAGTGCAGGATAATATTTACAGATATCTCCAAGAGATTCGGACGGAAAGAGAAGTCCTACACACAGTGGAGACAGTCTTGACAATCCGTCAAGTAATTGCTGCAAATTCAAAGGTTATGACATCACATTACTGAAATGTCTGGGGGAAAGACTTTACTAAATCTAGAGGAAATCGAGTAACTCACAATTAAAAATGAAAGCACAAAATACTGGAGGGTTTCCCTCACAAGAAACATTCCATTCCGCTGTTTCATCTGCCAGCTTGATCCCTGAAGTCCACAGTGCTTTGATGGAGACTGCGTTCACACACCAGACAACAGCTGCACTCATTGCAAGTGAAGTTTTGGCACACAGGTTGGAAAAAAAAAAACCACACACACACACACAAACTTCTTCTTTAATAAACATGAAAATTTGATGCCACATCAAAGCTTGAGGGTAAACCTATAGGCATATTGTAGCTATCAATTGATATAGATGGTTCTGTAAAAGATGAAAGAGATATTCAAGTGCTACTTTGACTGTTCTTAAATTTCTACATAATACATAATGCTTGTCTTATTTCTGCAACTTACAGAGAATCTGATGCCAAATCAAAGCTTAAGGGTAAACCTATATTGTAGCTACAAAAAAAATTCACAAGTGAATTTGTAAAAGATAAAAGATGTATTCAAGTACTACTTTGACTGTTCTTCAATTTCTGTATAGTACACGGTGCTTTTCAAACTTCTTCAACTTACTACTGAGAAGGGAAAGGCACCCTACAGAGAAAAGTTCTTAATGTTTTTGTTTTACTTTCACTGCATTTTGTTTTTGCTTGGCAGTAGGAACAGACTTAAGACTCTGACTTCACTTTCACCAATAATTTGACTTAATTTACTATGTTCAGAAAAAGCTTATGATCTTAATGTAGAGGAAATTAAAGTGTCAATGAAGTGCATTTCTTTTCTACGAGAACCAAGTCTAAGATTTAAAGGGGATGGCTAGTAACTGATCAGTGGGAATCAGTGGGAATGCTGAGGGGTGATTGTTCCCATCCTTGTGGGATTCATTTAAGAGTACATTATATATCTATTGTTGTGTTAAAATCATTTGCTTCAGAATGGTCTCATATTCAAGTAATGTGCAGTTTAATGTTTCCAGGTAAGCGTCCCTGGTCAGTGACGGGGCATTAATCTGCACATTACTTGAATATGAGACCGTTCTGAAGCAAATAATTTTCACACAACAGTAGATATATAATGTACTCTTAAATGAATCCCACAAGGATTGGAACAATCATCCCTCAGCATTCTCACTGATTCCCACTGATCGGTTACTAGCCATCCCCTTTAACAATTCAGATACCAGCACTAGGAACCAGGAAAGTACATTAATTTTAGCCATAACTTTAATTCACAGAGAAATGTGAACATGGCTGAACGTGTTCACTTTTTCTGTAGCCAATCTTGACCTTATGTCTCTCAGCAGCCGTTTTCAGTCCCCAAACCACCCCTCTGCCTTCCAGCAACCAAGTATCCCATGGGACTAGACAAGGTGGCCCATGATATGATACGCTGGAGTCTACATGCCCACGGCCATTTCTCAAGTTCAACCCTGGGTTTTTTGCCGAAGTCAGATCTTTGAAGCCAGCATGGTTCATTTAAGTGCAATCATTTGAAATACACACAAACTATTTGACTGAGAGAAAATAGAAAAGAGGCAACTGTCTTGCTCATAGACTCCCCAAAGTCTACCCACTTGTAACCTACAGTCACATGGGGATGAGATACAGAGTTTGTCACATCAAGCATTCGCTTCTCCTGCTTCTTCCATGTAATCACTCAGCACCTATGTTTGCCCAAACAGGTCTAGCCGGCAACGGCGATGGGCCGACAATCACGCAGCGATTACCAGCTCCTCTTCGGCAGGTTGGATGAATAAGAGCTGACAGGGATGCAATTAAGGGTGCTGACAACCTGGGATTTCTCCTAAAATCTATGGTATTTTTACCTCTTTGAGCACTCCTATCAATGTTGGTGTTGTACGGATAACCGCGCGGGACAAACTGTTATTCATGGCATGTTTTGTTTTGTACAGGTGTTAATTTTTTGTGTCAGCCTTACTCCAGGAAGTGATGTATCAGTTTAACAGTCATCCCAATGTGTTTACCATCAACACATTCCATCAAAGTGTTTGACACTGCTTTGTTCTTCAAAAGGAGGGTAGGATTTCAAATATGACTTGTTTGTACCTCCAGTTACTGACACACACACACTCACACAAAATGCAGGCTATGTGTGGCAACTGCACGCTCGTTCATGAGATGCATGTGGCAAAACAAGCATTGTTTTTTAAAACATGAATTATTTTTTTGAGACCACATAAAGATTGTTTTGACTTTCTATCCTAACAATAAATATATAGATACAACTGATGCAGACCTGTGTAATGAACAACTTAAGTTATCAATTTACCCAGCCATGCACAAAATGATTGCACACTAATATCTATAGACATATATACTATTAACACTGGGGACAGATTTAGATAAATATCTGAACCCTTCACAGACAAGATTTAAGTTTTCTGAAAGATATGACAGGCAGAGCTCAAAATGGTAATGGAGTTTGACAGCATTCAGTGGGCACACAAGTAAGATATTTTTCATTAAAGACAGATCATATCTGAGCAGTTATTATGACAAACCCTTAAAACTCAACTCTAGATGGGCAACTGACTTAATGTAATCATTTTCCAGACAATCAGCAGAGATTTAATATGGCTCTTGAACACTTGCGCTGTGGTATCATTAGACAAGATGAATCTAATGTGAAAGGCTAGACCCTCTGTGCATCCCAATTACCCTTGGAGGAAGTGTGGTCTTTCAGAAATGGAGTTTAAACAAGCGAGGGCTCACTCACTTTCTCGCGCTGACAGAGACTGGTCGTGATTGCACAGTTCCTGTCTGTCATTAGAACAACTTCCCAACTTTCTACCCTTTGGCCACGTGCTTGGCACCCAGTTCCCCTTCTCTTTCATAGATAGTTTTCTTATCCTACCCCTTCATCTCCCCAGCTCTCACTATTCCAATCATTGATTTAACAAACTTTCCTCTCCTATGCCTGGCTGTCATTCTTCCCTACTGGTGGCGTAGGCTAAGTGTTAAGATAGATCACGTACATCCACGCAAATGTCAAAAGGTTAATCCTCAATAATATTTTGGTTCTCAGCACAGCATAAGAAGAATCTCCCTGAATGGCATTTTGTAACTCCTTGTTTCACACCTATGCCTGGTATGCTTGTTCCAGCCATATTTGGATGCACAAAGACACATTTCAGTACATCCAGTGGGTGGGACAAGCTAGAGTCGTCCCATGGAGTGTTGATACTGGACATATTCTGTTGCCATAGAAACCAAGGTTATTTGAAATGAGACAAACAAGAAGGAACAAGACCAAAAGTGCAATGTAAATGGGCAGTGTACATTAGGCCTGTAGTCGCTTTAAAATCTTCATGGTGTGCTGTGATATTGCTGCTTCTCAGTCTTGTAATTTCTTAGCTTTGGAATGAATATGCTTGCACTTATCCAACCAAAATATCAATGGCTAGAGTGTAATATTCCTTGCCTTCTGTTCGATCTCTTTTATTGCCCAAAATATTGTTTGCTAATCTTCTGGTTGCAGGAGCTCCCTTATTTCAGCAAGAACTGACTGTTTGTACAAATGTACATCAAAGGATGCATTTCCCCAAAGATATTTTGAAACTGTTTTGTTTACATTTCCTGCCATAAAAAGAAATCTAGATCTCTCCACAAACATCCATGGCAAAATCCTCTATCCTATTCATTCCATATATTTTGACATGCCATTTGTATATAAATGTCCTGCTTATTTGAGGGATAGACTAATATCCTTGAGATACTTATCTCTCATATCATAAAATTCTGTTTTCATGTTGTATGCCATTATAGGAGAATGATGAATGAATCTATTTTCATGTCTTAGGTGCATTCTAGAGGACTGAGAACACAATGCCAACATAATAATTCTCTGCTGGCATTCACCTTGTTGCTAACAATGCTCATACGAATCATCATATTTGCGGCACATTCAAACACAATGTCTGTACAAGCACACAGCCTCTGGGTAGAGATTGAATACACAGTGGCGGATCCAGAGGGGGGCGCAACCGGCGCATGCCCCTCTTTAATTTTCGTTAAAAACAAAGAAAATAAAAAGAAAAAAATGAAATGAAACCCGGAAGTGGCACCAGAAATATTAGTCACGCCCCCCCCTTTACAGAATTCCTGGATCCGCCCCTGATACAGAGCATCAAAGGGGAGGCCCCTTTTCATTTCAAGCATTTCAATTAAGTTTGCTGGTAGGAAGGCTAATTCAGAGACCATTTCCTCACTGGTAATTTGTCTCTAGATCCACCCGTGCCCTACAGCTTACTTCCAGGGGTCACTCGCATTTACAATTCATCACCCCCGATCTGGTCTGAGCAATGAAATGCGGTGTACTGTCAATATTTGAGCAGGTGTCGATGAATGTGAGAGGGAGACGCTACACAAATACAGGAGGTCTTACTGGCCAGAAATAACAATTTATGGAAGGGACGAAGTAGAAAGAAGTCTCAACTGAGGGCTTATGAAGTCTCAGGTTTTGCAAGGTGAAGGCACCTGGGAATCATCTGCATACACCAAGTTTGGTTTCCTTCTTGCTAAGAATGTTCAATTTCCCTACATAATGTCCTGTGCTCCTGATACATTTTTTGAAAATACATGCATCTTAACATTTCGGATCATTGTTGATACATTAGCCACCATACACTGCATATGAAGTCTATACAAGCAGTATCTACCATGTTTTTCCTACATGATTTCAATCCATACACAAAGTAAGCATTACACAACAATAGATATCAAGAAACCTAAATCCCATATGCACAATTATTTTCATGCAATGTATTAATTTTGTGGTTGCCCGTTTCTACGTAAATTCAATATCGATTCATACAGGTATAAAATCAATTAAAATCAGTTATTTTCAATGGGTCTCTCAAGAAAGTACTGGCGTCTAGCACTAGTGTTGTGAAAGATGAAAGATCGCAAGCAATTTATTTACAAGTTATTTCATTCTGACAATGTGACACTGATTAACAAGGACTAGAATACCAAAATACATGACCTTGGAATAGTAGAAAGAAGGCCAATATATATATATATACATTCTCTTGGTTCCCTAACAATGTGAAAGTATATACTACAAAACATGTCTATGCAAATCACAGACAAATTCATGTAATATGCATGGTGTATCACTGTCTTAAGAGGTATGTGGTAATCATGGTGTAAATAGCATAACTTTGTCAAATACCATGCAGGTTGACTGAACACTAAACTATGTTGACAATGCACTGTAAAATACAATGTCAAATTTATTTCATTCTGACATTGTGACAGTGATTAATAAGGACTAGAATAATCAAAGACAAGACCTTGGAATAGCAGAAAGAAGTAAAAAAAGAATATTCTTTTGGTTCCCTCTAATGTCAAAGTACAGTAAACATTAGATGCAAATCACTGATAAATTTGTGGAATATGCATGGTGTATCATTGTCTTCAGAGGTATGTGGGAGAATGACTCATGATGTAAGTGGCAAAGCTACATGTCATACCATGTAGATTGACTGAACACTAAAGTATGCTGACAATACATTGTAAAATAGAATGTCAAATTTATTTACAAGTTATTTAAGGACTAGAATACTAAAAGACATGACCTTGGTAAAGTGGAAAGAAGGTAAAAAAAAATATTATTCTCTTGGTTCAGTAACAATGTCAAAGTACAGTACAAAACAAGTCTGTGCAAATAACTGATAAATTTGTGCAATATGCATGTTGTATCATTGTCTTAAGAGGTATGTGGGAATATTACTCATGGTGTAAGTAGCAAAACTTTGTCAAATACCATGCAGGTTGACTGAACACTAAAGTATGCTGACAATACATTGTAAAATAAAATGTAAAATTCTGTTTACATTGTAACTCACTTTGATAAAAGTGGAACTGAAAGATATCTGGTTATGAGATTTTTTTTCCCTTTTCTGTTGAGTCTGCTTTGTAAATCCACTGGGCTGCGTCGACAATATACAAACACCATCAGCATGCACAGATTTCATACACGAGTAAAGTTCCATGTGGATCCAGTCAACCATGAATTTAACGAGTGTAAGATGAGTGTGGTCAAGTCACAGTTCTTAACTGCAGCGGGTTCATACCCAGATCACTCACTACACACTGGTTTACCGCACACATTTATACTGCCCAGGAAATGTTGCCTGTATTGCCATAAGGAATAATCATCTCTTAGAGGGTAAAAAAACTCATAATACTTCACATCATGATACATATGTGCATAACATAGCTTGAATATCAAATTAAAGCGGCAAATCAACCATAATCTCATGTCTGCCATGATATGTATGAGTCATGTTATATTTTGTCTCATATTCTTGTAACTGTATCATTTACAGGGTATATTTCACACAAGTGTTGTCATATTTGTCAGGAACTTAATGACAATAAAGTGGTGATGACACATTAGTATGCTTTGCTTGAGTACACAACATTTTATTCACTTCATCTACCTCTAAACATTCAACACTTCTCAATTCTAAATTTCTTGTTAAAAGACTTTTAGTTTTGCCCCTCATGCTGCTGCCTACATCATGAAGGTGATAGAGAGACATGAAATAGAATTACGGACAGACAGAGATATTTCATCTACTTTTATACATTTTAGCTCTAACTATATAATAGGATAACATGTTGCATATCCAACATGATTCTTAGACCTCATGAAAGAGCACAAACATTTCTTTCCAATAAGAATAGAAACAAGGCTCTTTTCCAATTACCACTTATTTCTCTCTTCTGTAATTTAGAAATGTCAAATTTATGCACACCCAGCTACATAGCACCTTCTACCCCCTCCCCTATTAAAGAAAAATGTGCTTGTTGAAGGACTGTTCCAACCTTGTATGTTGGATACAAGTGCAAATGTCTTAAACTCAAGCTGACTAAAAGGGTGGGCACAAAGGGTCCATACAAGCATGTCTGATTTGCCAGCTGCACTATTGAAAAGTCACAAAAGCATCAATGCAGCATGATCATAGCTTCTCACTCAGGTTCTCACAATGAAGTGTTGACCCCATTATATCCTAGGCGCAGTGCACCTTTTCATGGCTAGCAGTCTTCAGCTGCTGGGTAAATTGAAAACCAAGACAGTAAGAGATGTGCCGGGGAAAGGGGGAGAAGAGAATTTGAGATGTTGAGGGTAGCAGGGAGAGGAAGGAGGGGGATAAAAAGAAGGCAGAAGGAGAAAAAGGAAGGATGGAGTGAGGTTACATCAATGAAAGGAAGAATGAAAAGGTGGAGGGAAATACTGAACGGGTTTGCTGTGAGAAACATGAACAATGAATCTGTTCATGCAGAGCATATGCCCCATCGTGGGAGGTTGACAGGAATTGAATTCAATCATACAATGTTATGTTGTGTTAAATTCCAAGTTAGTCAAATGCACATCCTCCAGCGAACTTCAATACCGGTACATAAAAACAGCAAAAGATGCAATATTGCTTCACAGGGAAGTGCTACTACACACTAAATGTTTTACACAGTCATACCATTAGAGAACCCTACAAACATTGCACTGCTTATTGACTTTACTGGAGATGGCAGCATGATAGGCAACATTAATTTATTTTTTCACCTTTTTATGGGGGTGGAGTTAGTGGCTGCAGAAAGCTGAAAGTAAAGTCATCAAAGTTCTCTGATACACATTTTGATAAAATATAAATGTTCCTGAGTTTGTGGTGTGTGGACATACTCACATCAACAGAATTAAACATTGGATTTCGGGGACCTGTAATTGCTAAAGCACACCCAACACACACACACACACACACACACACACACACACACACACACACACACACACACACACACACACACATACATACTCTCACTAACTTACGACACAGATATTTCCACCTGCCCGACGATTAACTTCAGGTCAAGGTGGTGGACATAATCAATATCCTATTTTTGATAATTCACACCAGGACACACAATTTTTTTTTTTTTTTTGGTGCTGCAACACAAAAGTAATGCTCACACCAATAACATCATTCCCAATTCTGACACGGATTTGATTAGAAAACAAGAAGCATAGGGATCGATGCAACAAATATTTCTATACAGTATGCTGAATATGATCACAATAAGATTAATCTGCAAGCTTGTTTGGCAGTTCAAAGGTATTCAAAACACAAGCATATGTGATGCCAGCTTACTTTGCTAGATTGTTCACTTTTGCCCACAAGGTGGCGCTATTTAATTCATATCACCCACGTAAGGTTGAATGCACACTACCCATCACACCACACTAATGGGCAGCTTGCATTGAGGACGTGGAAAAGTGAAGAGCAAAAGAAGACTGGTACTTTGCAAAGCACCAATCAAAATGATCCAAGGTATGTAGGAATACATTTAAACACACTACTGATGCAACAATGCAACATGAATACAATTCACAGCAATGGATAACTTTTTTTTTTTAACACACTTTTTTTTTTTTTTTTTTTTTTACACATTACAATCATTCAGAAATATGTGACTGCAGTAAAATCTAAAGGGAAAAGTAAATTTGGTTTCAGACATACAGCAGAGGAAGTCTATCAACATTATAATAAGGTTTAAATGAAAGATAGGTGGCCAGATGTATGTGATGAAGAATTCATAGAATGCTAGATTCATGTAACAATCACAAATATGAGTTCAAATGTTTGGTCCCTTCTCAATGCTGATCATGCAAGAAACGTGGCTGGTCAATGTTACGGGTCAGACTTTTTCTCCCTCTAGATTAAAACACTCAAAACTGGTGATTGATGAGGTAAACTAGTATCATATCATCTATTAAATGTATAAGTACAACCTTTAACCCTCCAAAACAAGACCACATGATCCCCCTGCTGCCACGCCTCCACTGGCTCCCTGTGATAACAGTGTACTCTATATTAAACACTGGACTGTAACTCTCACGGCACCTGCACAATCAAGCCCCCCTCTAGGGCGGTGATGTTGCTCAGTCAGTAGCGAGCCTGATGATTGGAGTTCAATTCTCACTGAGCCTAGCTGAGCACTGTTGTGTGTAATCATGCCGTCCCCTCCAGATAGAGGCAACAACACTGTTCCTCTGGTAGGACATTCAGTGGAGGTCCAGTGTGTGACGGAATCGGGGGGGGGGGGGGGGGGCGTTTGTCTAGTTGTCAGCGCAGCAATTTCAGCAAAATCCTTGGTTTTGATTGGCTGAGATGCTCTGGTCACTGACTGTTACTATGGTGATTCAAGTTGTCAGCGCTGACAAACGTTGATGAAACACCCCCCAGGACTCATATGCGTAAAAGCTCCCACTTCATTCATCCATCGCAAAGAGCAGGGTGCAAACCTGGTGAAGTGGTCCACCCACATACCCACAGCAGAAAATGGGCGAACGATGCTGACCCCTCATGGGGTGCCCCCTGGTGACTAGCAATAGTCAGCAAAGGGTATCAACCAGGCATGTTGTGCCATATAAAGAGCACTCTTCTCTCACCTTCTCACTCTGTATGTCCCAGTGTTCCTCCATTAACCCATTGAGGACAGGCTGATTTTGCTACAACACTTATTTCTCATAGACACTTGCCCGAGCATACTCGGGACTCCACCTCAGTGGGTTAACACACAGCACTCTCTCCATGCAACCAGAACATCATGAATTACTGGTTAGGATGACAGTACTTTCCAATCTCATACACCTCACTATGGCATCAGCTTCAATCAAACATTCATAATGTACCCTCACTTTGGAAAGACATATAAAAACTTCTTCCTTCCTCATAACAGTTATCATTGTTCCCATGATTACTATTTCACCCTGTAAAGTTCTGTGCTTCTAATCCATGACAGAGGCTTCTACATATAATATGAACAAATATTGTCATTATCATCATCATCATCATCGCCACCACCACCACCACCACTACTACTACTACTACTACTACTACTACTACTACTACTACTATTACATGTACACTATCAGAGATGAATCATTTTGAAGAGTTACATTTGTTTGTTTGTTTTTTGTCAAATGTCTTGTGAATACTCACTCAGGTTTCTTGGCAGCAGCAATAATGTTTCCCTTCTTGGTCTTCTCGGCAAGCTTCTTCTTGTTTTCTTTCCTCTTTTCCCTCTTGGCCTTCGCTTCATCATATTCTTCTACCTCTGTAGGAAGGAACATTGAAATCCAATTTCGTCACTGAATTATTGAATGGTCAATAGTCATTTCACAATGATCACTTGCCCAATCATTCAATTCCTTTCACGTCTTTTTTTTTCCCTTGGACAAACTTCATGAAAATGCAGACCTACTAATGCACTTTATACTGTCAGCAGCAAAAATGGTTAACTTTACAACATTGTATTACAACAGGGATGTGTAACTGCTTACTGTGTTTCCTAAAGGTAACTTTCAAGAGAAATATTCCAATTCTTTGAGCCTATTAATGAACTTCAAGCTGATTAATTCCTCTATGCTCAGCATCACCACATGAAAATGACTGTCCATGTTTAGCATATAACTTACATTTATGTTCAAGCACATCAAAAATTTATCAATTCCACAGCATACTCGTATTGTGGACTATATCCTCTTGTGATTGGTCGAAAGAGTTTCACACGACTACTGCATATGCATTTTCAACTATTTCAGAATGTTGGCATGTTTGACACTCCATGGTATACTAGTTTGAAAATGACAGCATTTTCTATGACAACCTTTTCCACATAGTACACTATTTATGAAATGATAACACAACTATACTTGTGATGAACAATCAACTCCCCCAAATTACGAGTATTCAGTGGCCATACGCAAGCTTGAATACCAATCACGGAAAACTCTCGCAGTGTCACGGCTACTATGCTTATAAAATTCCTATCACTGGAGTCACCTCTGCCAATAGTTGTAATCAGAAATTCTCAAGGCAAAGCATATTTGTATACTATACAGGATGTTTGCTGATGTAACTGACAGCACTTACCACATAATATTAATTGTCTCTCAGACAGAACTAATGTAACATTTCACGAGCTCCATTGAATTTCATACCTTTTAACTTTGTAATTCCATTTCTTCTACATCTGACTAGCTCCTTTATCCTAGATTTGACTTCCTTCTCTTCTGCAAAAGAAAAGAAAAAGAAAAAAATGGAAAGAAGAAAAGTCAGTTGACAGTATAAAAGAGCCAAATTTTTACCAACATATCTCTCGCAGCTAAATGTTCATATCAAATATGAGATAATTTAGCTATCATAGAGCAATGTTCACAAAAATCACATCCACCAATTCAATAACTCAATCTAGCCGTTTCAATTCAGATGACGTTAAGGGACTTTTTACATATGGCTATTTTACGAAAGGAAAAAGAAATAACGAAAATCCCACATCATTACCATAGCAGACATGTTATTGAGAAATATGATATCACAGACATTTTGGTGCAGCTGGCTACAGAATTCAGCACAGATACAAGTTTCCTGGATTTTTTTCTTTAGAATGAAGTCTTACAGTCGGTAATCAATGTCCATAATACCTACTTGGATTCATAAAAAGAGGCAATCCCATGCATGGGAAGTACATTATTTCAATGCAGTCACAAAGAGATTGGCCCAGAAATAAAGAAGGAATGGAAACACAATCACGTAGCCATGTGTTACCAATATAGCTCAGGTAGCGCATTGTCATAATGCAATATTTTCTGCCACACATAGGGTGGTATTCTGAAATCCTTCCTACGAAGGAATTTGTTCCTAAGTCAGGATTTTTTCCTATATGGTATTCTGAAAATCTTCCCAAGTTTCTTCCCGAGTGTCTTCCTCACTTTTTTCCTAAACTCAGAAAGATATGCAAATGAGAGTGAGATATGCAAATTTCTGACTTACGAAGAAGTTGGTATTCTAGAATGCACTTGGGAAAGAATTTTAGGAAGATATTTAGGAAAGCCCCGCTCCTGTCCTAAGCCTACATTGTGAAGTTAGTGTAGCAAGCTGCAAAACATTGTGATAGGCGCTTGTAATTCATAGCGCGCAACATTTACTTTATTGCGCGAAATGGGCATGAGAAAAGGGACATGCCACGCACACGTGTATTTAACCATACATCATAATAATATGCCATTGTCATTGGTTGGTTCCTCATGATACGGCATTTCGTATTGGTTTAAGAAAGGATGTGGGCAGGGATACGGATGGCCTAATTTGCTCCTAGGAAGAAATTTCAGAATACCAATTCTGTCTTTCCTAGGCACTTCCTAACTTTCCTACTTAGGAAGAAACTTCGGAAGAAACTTTGGAAGATTTTCGGAATACCACCCCTGACGTCAAGGCTAAGAATATGAAAAAAAGAATTCTACTATGAAGCTGAACTTACTCTGGATGTTGTCAAACATCTCTTCCAGGTTGGTAGAAGTCAGGAAGCGTGCGAAGGGTTTCAACTTTTCCCTGAATTCCAGCTCTTCCTTGGAAGGTTTCCGTTTTGTAACTGCTACGCAAACAACCAACAAAGCAAAACAAAAAATGGGTACAAGTTACATGCTTCATTTAAATCATTACTTGAATATGAATGAAAATGAATATATCTATATTCTTCAAATACAAAGACATATATTATGGTTCATATACTTCGTCAGAGCACTGTTAACCAATCAATTTGATAACTTAGCAGATATATATGTCTTAACTTGAATTAGCAGCACCCTTGGAGATTATTTAAAATTAAGGAAACAAAGTGTGAGCACAAGATTTTAATATGCATGTTAACTTTATTTACAAGCTTGCATATCATTTTCCCAATCTTGTTGTTTTACATTGTTTTCAGTTTAAAAAAGGAACTCAGGAATTATTTGGTCTTAGGGGCTGGTATATTCTTGTATACTTTGGAGACCACTGGATAAATGCTTAGTGCAGGTTCATCAAGAAGTCTGAAAATAATCCAAAGTTAGAAAGGTATTCATTGGATATGTGGGTACCATAATAGAAAGGTATTCATTGGATATGTGGGTACCATAATAGACGGACACCAATGAAGTATTACTTTCAATGAAAAACTCTGACCATCCCATAAACCAAAAACTTATAAAGTTTATCTGAAAACTACTGTATATGCTGTTATTTTTGCGTGTAGATATTTTTGCGAATGAGGAGGTCATAGACATTTTTGCATGATGTTGTTTTCATGAATTAATACCGATGCTAACGTAGATGTGCTTTTACCCTAGCGCATGGAGACATTTTCGCATGTTGTTAAATTTGCGATCAAACTGTGGTTCGCAAAATTCATGAAAATTAGATTCCCGAAAATAACAGCTAATACAGTAGTCCAGTGTCCCGACAAAGTAGACATGAATACCACATTTCCAGTTTGTCAAACTCCTTACCCTGTGGCTTTTGCTTCTGGGACGACTGTGGGGGGCTGGGTAGGGCGGATGGTGGTAATGATACTGCTGCGGTGATGAGGCCATTCTCTCTCGCTATCGATTTCCTCCTTCCTCTTTCTTTTAATCTCTTTGAATACATGTCCACATGGGCTAGCTTGAGTGCTGTGGGAAAACAAAGATTTGATTATGATGTCACACCATACAAATGTGAATATTCCACCAAGGCAAAGACATGTCAAGAGAACAAAAAAACACCTCATTCTGCTGTCATAGTTTGACATCTACATTTAGGTAACATTATTCCACATTTCCCCATTAAACTTGGTCAGTCATTGAACAGGAGAGTCCAGCAAGGCATAAGGACAAGCAATTTCTGCCGGATATTCCAATTAAGATTCCATGATGCTACCATGATCATCATCTTTTGAAAGCTCGATGTGGTGCTACTCTTATTTCATCTAAACAAAATACAACCTAAGTTGAACAAGATTTAACAAAGCTGCCTCTAATATTGTACTATGGCAAAATACTCAAGTATAGTTCAACACAAGGGAATAACAATTGTTGGCAAACACAAGGAAGACACGACACTGTCCATAAAGCTTTCTTTTATCTGCATAAAGAGTCAAATCCGACAGACAGGTAAATATGAACTGCCTTTAAAAGATACATCTGTATGCAGATATTAGATACTCAGCATTCCTCACCATACTGTAAAACACAATATTTTCGCGGCATGAAATTTTCGCGAATTGGAGCCGACAGCCTTTTCCGCGGCATGAAATTTTCGTGAGTTAACATTCTCTAACATTCAGTGCATATAGTGTAGACAAGAACTTTCATGTGCATCTTAATTTCGCAAATCTTGGTTCTCGCGAAATTCCCGCAATTTAAATGCATGCAAACATTCCTCGTTTTACAGTATTTTCTGAAGATCAAAATGTGATACGTCAGCAAATGAGGTTTCGTATTCAATTTACTTACATATGTCCAAGTCGTCATCTTCTTGCGTTATTGACAGATTGCTTATCAGCGTTTCTGCATCGTTGTCAAACTCCTATAATGAAATGTATTGGTGCAAATTCAAATTACATTATCTGAACTAATATCACTCAGGTACATTTCTGATTTAAATGCCATGTAATGTGCAGTACAAGCAAAATGATTTCAGAAATGTATTACATTACTCTTGAGTAAGCCATCATGTCACTACAACAATCAATAAAACTGTAAAGGACCATGACTGAGTATGAAAATGCATGGCAAGTGAAGCTCCAGTCTGCATGCTGCAATAATCAAAACAAAGGCAAAAATATGCTAAAATTTTACACAAATCTTACCTAATTAACAAATATGATGAATTGATTACAAGTCAAGAAATAATGGAGAAATGCATTTCAGTTCAGTTGAATTTTTCATATCTGATAACTTATAGCAAAGTGCCATAGTTCTTCATCTTCTTCCAAACAAGACCAAAATACATCTCTGATAGTAAAATCAATGCCCAATTGACTCATTCTCAAATAGACTATCATGGCCAGATATTCTTTTTCTTGCTAGCAAGTGTACAATCATGACACACACTTCAAAAGCAAACTAATAAATGTTACTCCAAGGAGGGAAGCTACAGGTAATAGCAGGCTTGGCATACCCGTTCAAAGTCATCTCTGAGAGGCATATAGCAGAGTTCTTGTTGCTCCGTCACGGTCAGGTCCACTGGCTTGAAGGTTGCTCCTAATGTAGGGGATAAAGGACCTACACAGGGAAACAGGAAATGAACAATTCCATTGGTTTCAGTCATGGCGGTAAGAGTGAAAGAAAAAACAAACAAACAAACCTCCTACAAAGAATATCACTGACTTAACTTCAAACAAGAAAGTGAAATGATAGACACACACACACACACAAATGGAAAACCACATCAAACTGACTTAAAAATCTTGATATAAAAACTTCATGAAGGATTTTTATCTTCTGATAAAGTAATCAGAAGATCAAGTAGAGTCCTACTTCAAAGTCAAAGGCATTAACTCAGAAAGGCAGTTATCTCTTTGTTTGAGCCAGTCAGATGGCTTTGTAATCACTCAGGAAGTTCTAAGGTCAAACTGGGGTTATCTGCAGCACTGTGAGAAAGTTCACAGCGCTATCATAATTGCCACATTGTAGCATTTTTCATGGGTTAAAGATGGAAGACGAGTAATCATAAAGTTTTGGGGTCTAATGCAATTCTCACTGCCCGAAACCTATCTCTCAAAACTATATTACGAATATACACTGAAATTGTCGATGTTTTGTTGTAATCTATATTAATCATGCACATACCCCTGATAACTATTTATGAAAACATTGCCACAGCAAAATTCATACAATTTCAAATTTGTGAAATACCAGGTATGTATATTCTTTAATAGATTTCATGAAAATTAGATTGTGAAAAATGAATGTGATTGAAAAAGTGGATAGATTGTTGATATCAAAAAGAAATCTGAGAATCCCAGCACTTTTAAGAATGTAGTTTCTAAATAACTGAAACATAACAAAACGATGGCAATCAACTTAAACAAGAACAGTTTCAAGTGAGACAGAGTAGGGAATTTGGCAAGGGTTACTGACTCCAAACATGGGCTGCTATGTGGCACCAGCTATGTGTGATGCATATGGCATCACATGCCTGCTTTCTATTAAAGACTCCTAATATTCTTGAAGTGTCTGCATTGTGGGCTTAATGGGTAGGTATGGATACATAAATAAAGAGTGTGTGGAATCAAACATGTAGCCCAATCAAAAGGCAAGTTAGAAAAATGCAATTAAAAGGAAGAAAGAACTGTATGGAGGCTACATCAAAACTTATATTAATGTAACATAGCATAATAGTAGTAACTGTTGGGCTAATCATCATCTTATAACCCTGTTCCACAGAGATTTTTCTAATCAGTCACTCATCTGCAGGAACTTTTTTAAAATTAATTATTATTATTATTTTTTTTTTTCCTTCAGACTTGTGTTGGTCAACTATCAGGTCAGTGTCAGACAAATTGGGTGTGATCTGATGAGGCTAGATCATCCAATGAAGGAACGAAGCTCAGAGCTTAGTTTGCCATCGGACGCCATTTCCAGTCGCAAATCCAGAGTGTCGGGTAAGCATCGAGTCAGTCCAATACGTGTTGAGTCAATCTGATGCATGTTAGATTTGTGTTATGTGACTGTCAGGCATGTCCAGCTAACGTCCTCTATGAGAGTCTGTAGATTTCTGATGATTAAACAGTCACAAGACAGGATAACTAAAGTCTAGTTTCTATAGGGGTCTCCTGGCATTGGTATCACCTTTGGTGAGCCTCGGTGCAAGTCTCTTGAGTTTGTCAGATCAGATTTCATCGGAACTCATCAGAATGCTGAATGTTTGCACTTTGGGGATCAGATGAGCTTCCGATGGTCAGTGCAATGGGGGCTTTACAACTTACAACTTACACAACTATTGTTTTAATACTTACCATCTTCGGGTCCTGTATGATCAATAACCTTGGACACACGATTCTCAGGTAATGTAACTGTAGAAGACAAGCAAAACCCACAATGAAACTTTATAAGAATAAAATTGTGTTATATTGTTGTGAATTTCAAAGCAATTTTATTAATTCAAACTTGAAATGACATTAAAGACAATCATCAAACATAAATTTTCTTGATATCATGAAAGTAACTGATATATGACTGATGCCACTGCATGACTTTAGTAATAATCATTCCACTATACTTCAGTGAAAAAAAAAGAATGACACTGAAATGGATGCATGATACTCTTTTTCATGATAGCATTATGGGACATTTAAATGCATTTGCTCATTGGACAAAGAAAGGAGCAGTGCTACCATTTTTAGTTTGCAAAGTGTTACCATAATTCCCATTTCTGACATGATTGTACCTGTCACCTGCACTTAAGAATCAAGACAAGGAAAAATGTACCTTTGCCAATGTTGCCTTGAACATAGAATGTGTTGTAGTGTTCAGCACATTCTTCTTTTGTCTTGGAAACAACATGGTTGCCAACTCCATCCCTGCAAAGAGAGATAACATGCACGTAAGATACAAGCAGAAAGTATGTGTAATTACGTACAAGAGGAAACCTGTGAATAAATGGGCTGCATGAAACAGGTGAATAAAAGCGAACTTACATCTGTGCAGATGGCCAAATGAAAATGATAATGAGATTCATGAAGGATATAGTTCTCGTTGTAAACATAAACCTATTTACATTGTATATGCACTTTCCAAAAAAAAAATAATGGAGAATATTGAATGGCATTAATCACATCTTGATAGTCAGTTATTATTTTCAATGATTCCACACTCCTTACTTCCAGAAAGAGAGAAAAAAAAATGTTAACATCTAATTGTGAAATATATAACAAAATATGGAATGTTACAGATACTGTCATTCTATTTGGAACTAAACTGCTAACTCTATAAAATTTATTTACAAAAAATCATAAAAGTGAAATTAGTGATGTCATCTGCAGGTCCTCATCCCGTTCAATGAAAATTCAGGGATTTTTTTCTTTCTTTCTTTAAGTACTTCTAGAATTTATTACATACATTCACACTATGCACGGTAGTACATGAAAAAGTTCTGAAATGTATATCCTCAACCAGTATCGTTAAGTACTCACCAACCAATGATATACATTCTTTCTTTTTTAAAGAATTTGTAGAGTGAATGGCTTAAGAATATATTGTGCCTTAAGTGACACATTTGATTTTCTTCTTCTGACTACAAGCATCCTGAACACTGTAAATCATGAATGCATAACTGCAGAAATTGAATATTCAAGTGACTTGTCCCCCCCCCCCCCTTTTTTTTTTTTCATTAACCATTACAATCTGAAATGGCAGTGTAACACTTAGACTAGTCTCAGGCAAATTGCTAGTTTTTCTCTTTTTACTCAGTCAATGTGAAACAAATATTTGAATCTTGTACAATGGGACTCAATATTTTTTTTCTCAGAGCAGCCTACTCTCAACAAGCACTGTTCGGTCCCTTTGTTCCACTTTCTAACGCATTGTCTCATATTATCTACCAACGGAATAGTTTTATTATTACAGAGTATCACAAAGCAGTGTTAGTTTCCATGACCCTAATAAAAAAGGAATGACCTTGATACACACATGAAACAATACTCATCATATTGATCATCAAAATGAATTACCAATTGCAGCTGGTATGAAGCTATCGTCAAAAAAGTATGTCCTCATATCTATATTCTCGTTTGCCTGTCTTGTTTGAGACTGTTGCTATAACTTGCCTTTGTTCACAGTCAGTCTCTGTTTTGGGTTGTATATTTGATGATTGTCTTTGGATTCAGTCACTCGCTATGCTGTTATTGTGCAATACAATTGTGTGTATTTACCTTCTCAAGGTTCAGCCTTGTAAGGCTAATGATGTATGCTTTTTGTTTAAAACTATAACATATTAATGTATATGTTTAATGTTATTTGTAGAGACCATTTTTTTTCTTCTTTTCTTCTTCTTGTAAGAAGTGCAAAATTGATAAAGTTAACCATGACCTTGCACATAAGTCAATTATCTGAAGGGTATGCCTACAGTATACAATAAACAACACTGAACTAATGATCACAGTATGATGAAGAGCGGTTTGTGGTAACACCACGTGTATGTAGTCCTTGAAAGTATTGTTGATTGGTGAAAGAAAAACCTAGAGAGAAAAGAGTGGAGAAGTGAATAGACATAGGGAAAGTGTAAGGAAGGCAACTAGTGACAGTCGAGGGGAAACGGTGAACTGGAAATTGAGGTTCCACCAATGGAGACTGGAGAATAGGAGACAGGAACAGTTTTAAGGAAGAACAGAGTGAGAATCAGGTATATAATTTGAAAGTCAGTGAGATTAGAAAGATGAACCACAAAGGAGGGAGGAGATGGGGAAGAGAAAGACAATCATGGGGCTTAGAGAGAAGATTTAAAAAGATGTGAAATTACGAATGATGCATCATGAAATAAAGTAAGAGAAAACAGAGACGGTAAAGGATTGAAAATGTGGACAATATCTGACAGTCATTTTGTTGATCTACATGTATGCATTATGAGGATGTTATCTGCACTCAGAAGTGAAAAGCACACTTGATCCCTTCTCACCAATTTCCAAATCCAAAGATTTCGATGGCTTCCAGAAGGCAGCTCTCTTCAGTCATACTCCACTCACCCCTTCCTCCGGCGGGATATAGTGCATTATCCTGCCATCAACAGGAAATATGGTGGTTGGTGAAAAGCGGATTGAAAGCATGAACAAGAATACAAACACAACCAAGTGATCTCATGTATTCAAGATTATTCTTTGTTAACCTAGTCCGTTATCTCACAGCAATTCATGGGGGAAAACACAAATAAACATTACTAGGTGCAATTATTGTGACTAAATACTGCACTGCAGATTAATTGCCAATCTTCTCTTTCTCTTAAAAATGCATGTATATCATAAAATATTTACATTTCAAACATGAACTATTGACAATACCTCTCATAAATATGCATGAATACAAAGCGTATTTTGAACATATATTATGAATGTAGTCAGAGAACTAATTTTCTAGTTATTGCTGCTTTGAAGTCATTGACACCTGCCTGACAAACCTATCAAGATTCAGTGCAAAGTCCATTCTAATTGATTCTAGGGTAGCTGCTTCAGGGCAATTATGCTTTGTATTCCTGCACAGTATCCCAGAGGCACATTTTGATATGCCAATCTCTTGACCAACTACAGTTGGCATTCTAAACCCGATGAGGACGAGTCCCGAGTATACTCGGGCATGTGTCTATGGGAAACGCAGGTTGTAGCAAAATTGCCTTGTCCTCAACGGGTTAATGAAATGTCTTGCAGTCTGATCATCAAGAAGTTGATGTTGTACATACAGCAGATGAAAATAGACCTACAGTTTCTGTACACATACACTGCACTTTTTGGATATTTGATATCAAATGTCTAGAATTACCATGTGTTCACTCACATCTATGTTTTGCCTGCACCATTTGGTAAAATGACTTTGTACAAGGTTAGAACACTTCAAAACACAACAAGTTAAATCCCACATCTAACTCTGAGTGAGGAAACAAAAGCCTGTAAAGTACACAGTAATCAATGTCCTAATTGCATATTTACAAGAAGGCATGAATCAGGCATGAATAAAAGAAATTGAGTGCTCATACAGATACTGAACTAGGATATGAAGAGACAATATTGTATCTCACACACTGACTGGAATACCTACACTAAGTACATCAGACACTGGTCATACAACTGCATGAGCCATCTACAAATGGCACAGAGATGTCATAAGAGCACTTCCTATCCAAAAATACATGTGTATCACATGCACACTTCATGTCGCAAAGAGAGAAATCATTTGAACGGTAACTGTGCATTCAATTCAAGCAAAAGACTAAAAATCAATATGAGAGATATCGGAAGGTACAGTGCCTCAAACATCTAAAATCATGGTAAGCTTAGGAGCTACTGGTTGAATACCAAGAGCCTTTTTGCATCAAACAAGACATGCTATACATTATTTTGTAGAAGTGTTTGATCTATGACACTATATAGGCCTACATTGACATGCACAGTAGAAAAGCACTTCTAAATTACAATGATCACTTAAAAACAGACACCATATAGAGATTTTGATGATGCTTCTTTACACTTGCTTGTAAGTAATACCTACAGCTCGCATCTCAATAGAGCACACTGCATGGTAAGTCAGTATCCAGTTTATCCCTTTATACACTGTATCAGCAGCACAACACAATTCACTATCACTAATTCTAATATTTTTAAACATGACAGCACACAAACACACACACACACACACACACTTCACTCTACACTACCAGGTACACAGTTTGGCCTTATTTCCATAGCAATAGCCATTAGCAGTACATCCTCAGTACAGCTCCAATTTCTCATCAAAATGCGATCTAATCATGATTCCTGCTGCTGTGCATTATGCACACCAATGCAGCCACAAGCTCCGAGACAGTACATTGACAGCCGGTGCATAATGAAGGCGTGTGCAGGGCAGCTGCCCTGGCTCCCGACTTCAGCGCCGATGAATGATGTCTCACTGATTGGCAGACACATGGAATTCTGTGAATGGTCGGTTGGGGAGTCATTACTCCTTGAGGGAGGTGTGTCATTATTGTACACAGATATTGACAGTTGAGGTTGAAACCACAGATCAGTCTGTTTTTACATCAAGTGAGTATATACACTCAGTGTTATTAAACATTAGACCTTTCCCCCATCAATTCTCCCTATCCTCATTCTCTCTTCCTCTTTTTCTCTCATTTACTTCCCTTTCCAAGTAACTGCCATGTACAGTGTAGTGCATGAATACAAAATGGGGGTACACCTACAGTCTGTATATACTCCTCCCAAAAAGACAGTACATGCTAATCCTTGGCTTTTAACTGCAGTTTTCAACTCTTGCACCTGAATCACAATGCCTATGACTGATCTACACTATGTATCTGTGAGGATAAATTTACCAGCTTGGTAAGCTAACAGAATACTCTTGAATTTGCATTGTAGATATCAGTAAATAGAATCTGGTTTGCACACAGTCTCTTCAAGACGTAGTATCATAGCTTAACATAGAGATTAACAACATCAAAGCCGTGTTGGATCCACAATATAATGGCATGTAGTGTATTTGGGTAGTACACCTGTAAATGCTTCTACCTTTATCTTATCTGTAATCACATCGGTATGAAATACTGTGATTTTCATTACAAACACACTGTAGGACCCTACACCAATTCTTTAACTCATTTTACATTACACCACCCAATCTATCTCTGCCCTGAGCAGACAGTGTGCCTACATCCATCTATGAAAATAGAACTGCACATGTTTCACAGGGTTCAATTCCAGTACAGCTTAACTACACGCAGCGCTGGCGACAGCGCTGCACCTCTTTTCCTTCGCGGACGTTGTTATCGTTCACTGTTTCCTTCATGAATATCTTTATTAATCGTGGAAAACTAAAATATAAGGAATTATCGTAATCTATGACCATCATTCAATAACCGGTATGCGATTTTTTGTTTAATTACGTCTAAAACTTACCGAAATCTATGGCTGAAATCAGGTCTGTAAACGTCCTTACTGCTTCACTCCTCATCTGCGTGTTATATGAATGGCATTCACTCTCGTATACTACAACGTAGGTAGTCGGGGCGGAAGTGATGAGATAGTCGGATGACCCCGACTAAAAAAGTTCAAATCATTGCCGGTGCAGCACGCGCGGATCTACTACAAGCTTTACATAACACATGAAACGCACGGGCGCACGGGCGTACGTAAAAAGCAACCACTTCTGAATGCGCATGCGTAGTAGTTTGTTGCTTTTGTGAAGCTCTCGAAGGAAAAGATGCCACCGCACGATCTACTCCCAAAAATTCAACAATAATGTCTGGATACCAACAAAACGCCGAATTCAACTCAACCATCAGGAAAATACGCTGTAGGTAAGTGTTGCAAATTATATTACTCTTAAAATCATACAACATAAAAGGTATTTTATGTGATTTTGCCGTCAATAGTGACGGTCGTTTACAACGTTGAAACACTAACACATGTCAGACCCTGTGCACAGCACAGTGTCTGGTCAGGCTAAGTACAGCTAAACAATGTGTGACCTTGTACTCACAGAAATATGAACTTCAAAGACACTCACTCACTACTAAAGTAAACATGACCTAAAACCATCCACTCAGCAGCACTTTATACAGATTGCCAGGCAAAGACAAGTTGTGCTGAACTAAGTCTGATACATGTGTATGATGTTAATACTCCGTGTCAGTGACAGTGATTTGCTGACCATTAACTACTGGCATGTCCTGATTTATCTAAGAAAAAAATAATAAAATGAAGTTATCACCAAATGATCAACATAGACTTCAGCATTTCAGCTATCACTTGCTACAATACTGTACATATTCTGCGTGATAAATCAGATTCTTCTATAGCTCCAAATTGGAAAAAAATATCTCTGTAAATTCTTCTCTTAAGACCCAATAACATGCATCAAATCTCCTTAATTTCCTTTACCCATACTTGGTTACTCCATAAGTAAGGAAAATCCTTTTATCACACAATACCCCTGCATCATAATGGAGAAAAATAACACTTGTTTGCATGTGGAGGGAAAAAATAACTTGGATGGCCTGGGCATTTAAGGTTACTGAGCCATTGACTGGGATGGGATGAGGGTTATGCTTCAGTGGTTTTGGGCATTTAAATCTGAACCTTTTCAAAGGCCTATTCAGGAGAGCCGAATAATTGTTCCAGCACAAAAGAAGGTTTAGGTGTCTGAAGGAAGAGGTGCCTCCTATACTATTCAGATTTTAATGTAGAAAGCAGAGAAGGGGTCACACACATTTTCCAGAGCTGCACAAAATTTGAATCTTGTTGTTTCCATAACAGCAGTTGATCTTTCTACAAGATGGAATAACTCAAAAGTTTCTTATGTTTGTAAGTAATACAACAGTAACAATAAATTTTTTGGTCAAATTATCTCATTGCATAATTTCATCTAAAGTTATAAGAAGTGACTAATTCAGTTAAACAGCTAAGGAAAATCAAACAGATTTCTCAAGTTGTAAGACATCAGTCTACAAAGGCTCGAAAGGGATATCAGAAAGAAAAATATATCTAATTTACAGTGTGGTGAGTTATAATCTAGTAGTGCTCTACTGTTGCTATAAGATTGTTGGTGTAATCATCATCATCATCATCATCATCATCATCATTAGCTTACAAGCCCACATTTCAACAACACTTTTGTGGATATGAAATGAAATGCATAATCTTACAATTCTGGTGCAAAATGAACAAGTGGCCAGCAGAGTTTAGGAAAGTCATGAAAATTACTGGGGCGCTCAGACCTCCTTAAAATCCTTAATTAGTACATTCAATATGTCATAATTACAGCTATACACATAAAGAAAAAATGACAATACTAGTGTTATATAATCAAGCATTTTATACAAAAGAATTACTATTATAGGTACTATTGCTATGTTGACACAACATTTTCAATACAAAAAAGATGGAGATATCAAATTCATCATTCATTTTGTAAAAGAAACTAAAGCATAGAGATAACCTTTTCACATTTTTGAAATATGATTTCAATACCATCAGAGTCATGTATTTTCAACCTCTTAAAAACACACTGTTAAATCACAATATACCTTATAGGGAAACTCCATGCGGATACTTCCGTGGTCTTTGCAATTGCATCACAACTTCTTGTATGCTGCTTTCAAGCTAACATAAACATTGAGCAAATATTTCTCATGCCAACTCACTATCCACATATTGTACATTCCAATGCTAATTTAAACATAATTTTATTGTAGATTGTGAGTTTGTAAACACTGTGATATTCATAATGCATTCAAATATTCAAACATGAAATATATTATTATGCCTTTATGTTTATCAATAAGACTGAAACAAATGTGTAAGTCAATAAGAAAAGATAATCTGAATAATCTTTTGTTTCATTTGAAGTATAATTCCACACAATGTTCAAGTTGACTTTAATGATGGATCAAAAACAAAACAGATGAACAGAATTGTCATAAATTGGAGTAAAATATGAAAGTTGTAGAATTTTTAAAGTTTATGCTACAGGTTTACAAGTAGTAAGAAAGGTTGCAACTACAGTATGTAAATAAATTTCTGTGGTGATGTCATTAAATCATGATTTTCCTATTAGTTTGCACACAGACTATTATCAAATAAATGCTTTTTTGCTAATTTATCTATCTGCTATGATCCTTTCCCCGGAAATAGAACTACAGTAACCAGCAAACTCCTCAGCAGATGATATTTTCTATTTTGATTTCATGCTACAAAGGGGAAATTTTAATACAAAAAATGTGTTCATTTGTTGATGGGCAGATACATTGGGGTCATAGCATCATAAACTCTTAGGTACATGTAGCATACAATGTATAAATACACACATAAAAAGGTAGGTCTACAAATATCCCATCATGTAAACACAAAGAACTAAAAGTTCATGAAATTTACCACATGAAGTCAGAGTTATTATAAAACCTATTTACCATTATCTTTCATTTGAGCTACAAAGCCAATCTGAATTCAACACTGAGCTGCACTGTAAGCTCAAGATATATTCTGCAGCATAGGACTTTTCTTACTGATATTATGAAGTACAATATATACTTGTTTCAGCCCATCTTATTTGGGACACACTTGGAGTGCCCTACTTGAAACAAGAAATTAGCAAACAAGATCAAATTAGAGAATAGGCCTCCTGTAAGTAAGACATTCACAGATTTAAACAAACACAAATTCAAGACTACATGTAGTTAACATTAAATCATCAAAATCGATATTTTTGGACTGGTTGACAAACATGATAACAACACACTGCACTGGAATTAATATTGGGATGAGAGTTTTTGATCTGAAATGAAAACTGAAAAAAAGGGGTTACAGAAAGAAACAAACTCAGACTTTAACTCACCATAATTTGGTACCCATGATCTCTTTTGTGTCCGCCTATTTCTGCACCAGCTCGGAAACACTGTTGGAAAATTTTAAAAGATTTGTTTGTCATAAGAATGCTTGTCCACTAATAAAAGCATTACCTCTATTCTTTCAATATGAATAGGAATATACTGCAGGACATACTGTAAGACTTCATGCAAAACTATACTTGACAAAACCCTAATATCTGCCTTCCTACTTTGTAATGAGTGGAAAAAAAGTATGGATTTATTACCAGGTACTTCTATACAAGTTATCTTCATGAGTCTTCAAATGAAAGGGATTCTTCACCTGGCTAGTCTTGTGCAGCTTTAAAGTTCCAGAGATAGACTAAATTGGAACTGCTCTCTTTCTCTTTCACTCTTTCTCTGTTCATGCAGATATTATGCAATAAAGGCCATCATACAACAATTCAGTTCTCAGCACCCATGACTCTCATTCATCACATCTACAATTCTGCCTTTAATTTCATATATTCCAAAATATTTTGTGAGAAGTAGCATGGTACACAGGTCTTCAAAGTTGCTTACAGAGTATGTATCTTTTCTCTCAGAATCAAAATACACCTCTTGCTCCTGATTTAAAAATGTCTCTGAGATTTCACATGCACTCTAACATTTAGGTATCAGATCTGCAATTATGTGAATATATACAAAGCTGAAGGTTATACAGGCTACTAAATTTGCCAATCTCAAAGGTTGTGTTATTTACTGTCAAAAACAAAAGAATAGTGAAATTCTTCACTAATAGTTTCCCATGTGGGGAGAATGTAAAATTCAATATCATATCATTAGCAACTGGGACAGAATTTCCACATTTTACATCATGTACAGGTACCTCAGTAAAATTCATATTTAGAGTTGTGTGAGGACAGTGCTAAGGTGGAAAGTTATAACTATAGGCCTATATGGAAATTACCACTATCCAGGATTTAAAACATCATCTTTTCATTAATTTCCCTATCTGAACACAATTCAGTTAATTAAGATTTTATTTTCTTTCATGGTCCTTGACAACTGCATACTAGTAATCTGGAAGGGTATATCTGATTATCACATATCAAATAAAAAATATCTGCTATTGTACTACTTACGTGTATTTCTGCATAAATTATACACCATTGTGTGTGATCCTTTCTTCACTAGCTCACACTATCTTGTCTGTTCTATTCTGTTCTTAATATCTGTCCCATTTATTATCAAACAAAAGTTTTGTATAAAAGAATGTAAACTGCAATACTAATCATAGATCTCTATTATTGTATCCACCTTACACAAGCCACAGTGGTTCCACATGGCTTCGTTTTGTAATATCGGGCCTACAGCATTTTCTGTGTTTTCTGTGTTTGTGTTGTTGTTGTTTTTTTTTTGCAAAAATATTTGCTTTGACTGATTTATTTTTGTTTTGCAGGATGTAATACTGAAATTAAAAAAAAAATCACATCTTGTTTACCATGTACTTTTCATGAGGAAAGATTTCAGTGAAAAGAAATATATTAATAATCAATAACTTCTTTCATTGGGTCCTTCTCTTGTGTTGTGGGTGTGTCTGATAGAAGTTGAATGCCAGTAGCATTTCTATAGGGTACATCAAACAAACATTTCTTGTCAGAATAAGATTCCATATTCCCTTTCAACAACATGATATACAGCCAGGGAAGGGTAACTACATGATAGAAATAAATTGTAAGAGTCAAAGACAAACAATGTGATTTAAGAATCTGAGTGTAAGCTGTAGTAGTACATGTTGCATAGCTGTGTAAGAAGAGCAAGAGAGAGGGAGAGATACCACAGTACTAGTAATCTGAAAAAAGCTACAACCATGTCCACACTGTGCATGGTCTCTGGTGTAGCAAGAACAAAGAGACACAAAGAGGATATGAATACAGCACTACCCTGAAGCATTGGCATGTGCAGAGTTGTCCACTACCATCACTGCACCAGTGTGAATAATGGCTGCCTGTGTAGTACATCAGTCGTATGTGCAGCTAGCACAAACAGCCCCACGGACGGATGGTACAGGAAATGAATACCTAAATGGACCCCCATGGCTTCTATACACACAACTCGCAGGCACGATGCAGCGAGTGTGACCGACCACGTACATGTGCTGTGCTGTGTGTACCACACACATGAATGAGGCCTGGGCGGATGGGGCAGGCCTACCCGTTAGCTTCAATGCGAGAAACACGATCTACAATGAGCACTCGTAAACAGCATTCAAAGTCAATTCCACTCTCAGTTGCTTTGCACGCGTTACATCGCGCATAAAAAAAGCACTGCGAACGGTGAAATTTGACTTATTTCAGAGAAAAAATGACTGTGTTCCTTGCAATTAGGCTTAATTTGTATAAAACAGGGGTTTAATATCATTGACCTTGAAAGTGTAAGCAGCCGACTTGCTGTGCTATTTTTATACTCGCCTGTAAACAAAGATCAAACGTCTCGGTGTCGGAGCATTCGCAGCATTTCACGCTGAAGGATTTTAACTCCTCCTGGCAGTAGTTACAGTACAATCTTGGAGGGGTCTCTGTAAAGAGAATGTAAAACCATACATCAAACATATAATCACATTTCATGGAAGAGCATAAAGCGGGAAATTATCAGTAATTTCCGTTGTCTTACCGGCTACCGACATCTTTGGCACATTCGCAAGGGAGAGACGGGGAAATCACACGCTCGCGAGCTCGCTCCGCATGCGTGACGTCATGTGGTCAGCCCACAATGCATCATTGTTATTAGCAGACAAAAAGGAAAAAATGGCTGGTCCGTCCGTAAAGCTGAGCTTGGAATCTCTTCAAGAACATAAAGTCCAAGAAATATCCCTCGATGGCCTGGAAACATATACCAAGTATATAAAGGCATTTTGTCTGCATTGTTCACCAAATTTTTTTTTCTACAGAGTGACTGTTATGATAAGACGGACTTGCTTTTATGCCATTTTCTTAGTCCTATGCGTGTAAATTTATGTGACGTTACGAGACTCGAGGAGATAGGAGAGCACTGAAGTTTGTGTCAATATGTTGCGGTTTCTGATAACATATTAGTGTTACTCTTCGACCCAGAACAACTTGTGAAGCTGGGCTACTTTTGTACAGGCATGTCGTATGATTCAGAGAGTGAAGAGAATGATGCTCTTTCAATTCAGAGATAGATTTATAGGAATTTGAACCAAACATCTGACATTTGTCAGAAATTGTCGTGCATGACAATGACACAATGTTGTTACTTTTGTACAGCTACTAACACCAGCTACAGGCATGTCGTATGATTCAGAGAGTGAAGAGAATGATGCTCTTTCAAGTCAGAGATAGATTTACAGGAATTTGAACCAAACATCATTTGTCAGAAACTGTCTTGCATGACAATGACACAAATCAATGTTGTTGCTCAAAACAACTCGCTCTTTGTAAGCCAAGACTACAGAGATTGTGGTGTATGCTACCTGCACAATCTGGAACTAAATTACCCATCTACATATTCGAAAGTTCAACCTCATGTGAAAGCATAGATTTTACACGTAGCAGGCGGTCGAATTTTGGATGATGTTATGGTCGAATTATCAGAGCTACCAAGTCTCACGCATTGTGAGTGAGACTCCAGCATTTAGGGTCTGCCTCACAATCTCATGCATGACACCCATTTTTCTCACGCATTGGGAGTATAGCTGAAAAGATAAGTGAGAGTTGCAATTGAAGGCATATTTCCCTTTTGTCTTTCAAAATAAGTAAAAAATAGTCATTTAAGTATGCACCAGCTTGCACCATTAAGAGCTAAAATTGAAAAAACTCCCTACCATGGGAGGGCAGACACCCCCTCCCACACCCTCCCCTCGCTCAGTCGCTTCGCTCCCTCGCTCACGCACATACATGTGCATGTGCAGATATGCTGAGTCATGAAAATCTCTCTCATAAATTTTTTTTGAACTTGGCATCTATGAATTATAGGCAGCTTGTTTATGCAATGAATCTTAATTTAAGTAATAACCGACTCAATGTGGGAGCTAACAGTCAATGTGCAATGATTGATTGTGGCGAGCAAGTTGAAAGCAGTTGGTTGAGAAATGCATATGTCTGTCTGCCTGTCTGTGTGGTCATGTGCATAGGTACTGCATTTTTCCTCAGACTTTAATCAGCTTACCATAAATCATTTGTACATTGACTTTTTGCTCCTTGTTACTTGTGTAAATTTGTAGAATATAATTCATTATTATTAATTGGAAATAAACTGTTATGAGATGTAAACTAGATTCTATATCCCATGATTTTCGTGGAATTCAGGCATTTTTTTAGAATTTTAAGATATCTACATGCATATGAAAGTACATTCTAGTGCCAATTTGTATATCATTTGCTTCCCACACCTTCAAATCAAGTGAAAGGCTAGGAGTAATACCTTCACATACTTTCTCAAGATCTGTGAGTGTAAATGTCCACTACTGCATAGAGGACATACAGTATTCAGTAAATCATATGTCAATACCATTAGTAAATATTAAGTGTTGGAAAAAAGGAAGTAAATAAACCACTTGTTCATCCAACAGCCCAGGTATTCTATAAACATTTCTGATACAATAGATGGTTCTGTTTCAGGAGCGTAGCAAAATGTTCTGTTCTCTGGATTAGGAAATTTTTATCTGGTGAGCTCTTGTTGTAGTAGTACATATACTCTGCTTGTCATCCTGTGCAATTCCATACCAAGTGCAGTTAAATTGCAGACTTTATAGCAACTTAAAACTTCATGGAGACAAGGCCATCTTGAAAAGAATTAGAGTCTTGACAACTTTTTTTCCCTTATAGTGCAAGAATGTTTGTTATCTCAACTTTTGCAGGCCTCTGTCTATGTCAGAGAATTTGGCCAAGTTGGCACACAAGATCAACTTTGCCACCAAGACGGGAGATAAGGAATCACAGGAAAGTGCAACATCTGAGGCGGAGGAGAAAGAGGCTGTCGCTCCATTTCAGCAGCCACAATGGCCGTGGGAGTCCGTCAGGAACAAAGTCAGGTGTGACATATGGACAAATTGCAGTGAAATTGTTAACCCGTTTAGGACAATTCCCAAGTATATTCGAGCAGGTGTCTATGGGAAATGTGTGTTGTAGCAAAATTAGTCCAGCCTCAATAGGTTAAAGGGGAATGATCCCAAATATACATGTGCAATGAGTTTACTATACATCAATATTAATGTTATCAGAACACATCAGTGAAAATTTGAAGAAAATTGGGCAATCTGTTCATAAATAATGCAGTTTTGAAATTTCAGTGCAGCCATCACTGGATTAGGAAATTACTACAGTTCTTCTCGTCACATATGGAAAATGATTTTAAAAGAATTATAAAGAGAGTTTCACAACATTTTTTTTTTGAAAAGTACACATTCCTTTTGCTTGTTACAGATATGTTCAGTTTAATAATATTCACCCTGCTTTCTGAAAGATGTAAGTCAGGAAAATTGAAAATATGTTGAATGTTCATTATATTTTTTGCACATTGTCCATATGTGATATCACAAAATGTTGTAGTCTTCTCATCAAGCAATGGCAGCACCAAAACTTCACAACTTTTCAACAGAATGTCTAATTTTCCTTGAACTTTCATTGATGTCCACAATGATGTTGCTGCATTTACTCAATCCGCATATATATTTTGGATTCATTCGCCTTTAAAGTGCACTTACAAGTAGTTATACTGATTATTTAGCTTCCAAGACAACTTTATCTTGATGACAGAAAAAAAAAACAAAAACAGGAAAGTAAATCCCATAAGTGTTGTTTTTGTTTTTTGTAACGTTACCTCAGTCATGGTACTTTTGACAAATGCAAATGAAATATCTATGATGAGGTAGCATTTTTATTCTCAATTTTCTATTGGTAATTAAGTTTTTGATTAAATACTTTAAATGTTATTGTCAAATTTTACTTATTGTGAACTGATGACAGAATTGAATGTGAGGTGTACAGAACATGAGAGCAATTGTTTTTTCATACAAGAATGAAGCCACTGCCTTCAACTCATTTGGAATGCCTCCCTTTATACCTTTACATCGCATTGTTGACAGAGCTGCTCTTACAGAGATGAGTGTGCTGTCAGATGTTATCCACATTGCCAGACTTGCCAACAAAGAACACCCCTACATGGTCCTTGATCCTGTGTCGGTGGACAACACTCCATCCAAGCAATACAACTTGCAGATTGTCGAAAAGAAGAAGGTGTGATTTGTTCTCGAAACATGCCTTGTGTGGATTGAGATGGGTTGTTACAGATTTTTTTGAAGTTCAGTTTATTGGTTGCTTCTCAGTCTTGGAAGAGGATGGGCGGCAAAGGAAAGGTGTAGTAATGGAACTCGTATCAAAACATTAATTTGCTTTTCTTTTTTTTTTAAATCAACATGCGATCATGTGTCATTTTCAGTTGCATTTTTATATATATATTTTTTTAACATGCCTTTTTTTTCTTGGTCTTAGTATGAAAAAGGGTTTTCATATCTTTATGTAAATTACCACTACAGTGCACTCCCGTTATAATGAACACGGTTATAACAAAATTCCGGTTACAACAAAGTAAAAATTCAGGCCACAACATTATCCACTCTATGTATTTTTATTGTTTATTTGTTGGGTTATAACAAAATTTCGACATGACGAAAGAAAACTGTCGGTCCGTAGGACTTCATGATAACGGGAGTCCACTGTAACTAAATTTATGATTACTAGTAATTGGTATTCAAAGTGTTCAGCATTCATGTGTCCATGTATACTGTGTCATTAAACAAGGTAAATTGAAATCGAAGTCAGAAATGTAAGCATGTTTATGATAGTTAGAACTATTGTTTGCATCATAAAGTTTGTGTATTATGCGATATGAAATTGCTGTTGATTAAACAGTGACGTATGTCGTAACTGTGAACATCTTGATGTTTAATTGGACTCAGAGCTTAGAGGCAGCAGGAAACATCCTCATGAGCGGAGCTTCAAGGATGATTCGTTCAAAGCACTTTGGTAGTCCAGAGAAGAGGAGTGCCAAGGATGACTTCTTTGGAGAGCTCCACAGACTTCGGATGCACTGGAGACTGAAGAGAATTGGTAGCAACATCCTGGGTGACCTCAGCTTCAAGACAGGTGGGATGTTTGATGTTCTCATATGACGCATGCCATCACCAAGGCAAACTGGGATATGTTCATTCCCTGTCATTGCCTGTAGATTGTATTGAGAAGAGGAAAAAACAGCCTCAGTGCAAATAAGGCAATCATTGTAGCTTTCAAAATCACTAATATTTCATCAAGTGAACAGGGGTTGCAGCATATTCATTGTACACAGAAAAATATGAAAGAGAATGTAGATGAGTTATATTCTCCATTTCGAAAACTTAATGTTATCGGTCACAAAATCTTATGCAAGCCTCCTTTGACCTTAGCAATTGCATTATATGCAACTGCATTCTACTATTTGTACCAACACAAAATGATGTTTGTTATGAATGCCGTTATGCACATAAAATTGAGTTGCAAAGTCTTCTTACAACCTGATAATGTGCCTGTATGGTATTTGTAGTCTTCCCACTACAATGAAGTCTCTTTTAATAATGTGTTGTAATAATATTTACTGTGTCCATTTTCAGCTGGTTCTCGATTTTGGCACAGCGGAACTTTTGAGGTGGCAAAGTCCACAGAGCAGGAGATAGAGGAGGCTGAACAAAAGGGCATCATGCCCTGTGCCCTCAGGGTCACTGTCCCTTCTGACCTCTCGGGTACTAGCTACATCCAGGTTCTTATCCAAGAAGGTGAGTTGCAGGCATCTCCATATCATTAAGAATATCACTCCTTGTCTGTGTGTGAATGTGTGTTAATAAATTACATTGGGTTTAAACGAACAAACAAGCAGACTTGGTATAGGAGATAGTGATGACAGTGCGACACAAATGATCAAATTCTGGAACACTTTAACCAAATTTACGGGTTTAATTAGGTGAAATGTTGAGGGTCTGGCACATTATAGGTCTGGGAAGTGTGCAATAACTTGACTGTCAATGTCATTTCCTAAACCTCAGTGCACACATAAACTTTCGAGACAATGTACTGATAGATTTAGATAAGATATTAGGACACCTCTCTCTGTATATGTATGTATATATGTTTGATAATAGAAAGGGTTGCCCTTATTGGAAATAGAATAAAGAGCAAAATATGAGGAGAAATGCTGTGTTTCATAATCTCATAAGATGACCCTCAAGTCATCAATTCTGTAGCAACAAGTAAGTATTATTGCAAGTTTGTCAGCTCGATGTGAGTAGTTCATACGATCATGAAAGGTGTATGTGTCATTTACCAGGTGAAGCAGAGATTGCCACAGCTCTAGTAGAGCATTCCAGTAGGAGTCATGTGTCAGCCGACGCCCACTGGCAGGAGAGGCTGGAGGCAGCTCAGAATGTCCTCTTCTGTAAAGAGCTCTTTGCACAGGTGACTCACACTCCTGTAATGAACATTAGTGTTACAGGTTTTGAGGAACTTCAGAGAGCCTTTTCCTCTAACATATAAAAAATAAAAGTTTTCACAATAGTATTGGCCAATCACTGTAAACTGAAATTATAAATTTAAACCCAGTGTTGAAAATGGACATCAACGAAATTGGTAATGTGAGAACACAATAGTCACCATTTCAACTGCAATCAGTCCTTTTTCTGTTCAAAATACTGTACATTAAAAAGAAATTTGTTACCTCTATTAAATTCTGAATCTGTCTCCTTATATGAGCAAACAGTAATTCATCACACTTCTACAGCATACAATAGGAAACTGTGGACCTGATAAGAGAACTGGTACATCAAGGTATGAGAATTTTCTTTTGTGTATGTGACCAGACTATCATACTCTACAATTGCATACATGTATATTTTGTTGTATGCTCTAATAACTGGGGAAGAATACCTAGTGTAATCAGGAGTGTGATTCTTACAGTTGTTGAGAATGTTAACTTCCTATGATCGATTTCTTCTGCGCTCAGATTGCTCGTGAGGCAGTCCAGCTGAAAGCAGCCATTCCACATCTTGTCGTTGGTAACCAGATCATTGCACACATCTTTCAAGGGGTGCAGCTGTGCATCACACTCTGCCATGACACAAATATGGACAGGAGGGTAAGAAATGTATCCCTCATCTGGCTGATTGCCGTAGCAGAAGAATTCATTTTGTATTGAATTTTCAATCTTTTTATTTGACCCTTATTCTCTTACTATGATCTTGTTAACAATTCAGAATATATAGAATAACTTTCTATATGGCATTACCATATTTTGTTCAATTTGGATCAATAAATCATTCGTCTTTCAGATGATCAAGCAGATTTTTTTAGGAAGTCATACTTGGTAATTTACCAAGATTTACTTAATGTTCATGCCATTTGAAAATCATCTGTTTGGTTGTATCAGACTGAAGTGACACTGAAATCAAACTTGTGTTTTTGAAGAGAGCTATTTAAACAATGAAATCAAGGTGAAGAATAGTGCAAATTAAAATTTTATTATGTGCATCTGACTAATTTGTGTATACCGGTACATCTATTTCATTTGAATGGTTGCAGTATGCTTTCAAGCTCATATTTTGCAGTTTGCTACATACTCTTGAGCTTCGACATAACTAGGTATTGCTAAATCATGCTTTTCAGAGTGGCTTAATGATCTTTATTTCATTTTCCATGGCCTAACAGAGAATTCTGTCTTCATCAGTGAGTAATATGCACACATTTGTATTGATACATAGTGCCAAATCCCCACACTCGACACCCTCTTGCATGTATGCAGGTTACGCTAGGTCTAGTTTTAAATTTATCACCCTGTCAATGCATATCACGGAAACTGAATGTTGTGGTAATAATACTTTTGAATGGCACATGTCTATCTCGTCACTGAAATATTGAGATATGTCATCATATATCTTTATGTGTTCTTTCTGTGTTTTGCTTCTTTTTGTGCTTTACAAAATTTGCCTGTGAAATCCTTTATTTGATTATTGAGTTAAATTTCAAAAGCGGCTAATTTTTGGTATAGAGGATAGCCCATTTTGAGAGGAAACTGCCAGTATGGGGAATTTTAGAGAATTCTGTAGACTAGTCCTAGCAAATTCCCAAATGCATGTATGAATACCATTTCACGGTGGAGTTGAGTGGAATAAATGTCTATAGTACATTAGAATAAGAATAGTTCACGTTTTAGACAGGAGTATTATCTATCAAGTATTTCCACTCATACATGAAGTTGTATTGAGGATCAGCATCTTGTGGATTTGCTTTCACTGTCAAATGGTAGAAGGAAGTTGTTGTTGGTTTTTTTTTTTGGTCATCAGATGATCATAGTTTACTATTTTATCATTGCATTCAGCTGCTGCTGTAAATACTTACTCTTAACTTGCATGCATTCATAATTCATTCTTCATCCAACACTGACAATCAACCTTTGTTAATGTCTGAATGGTAGCTAATTAGTCTAGAATTCAAATTTATTCATTTATATATCTATATTTTGGATGCCCTTGTTAGCAGATTTGTTTATACCTTCTTCTTTTTTAATTGTGTTTGTCCAAAGTACTGTATTGTTGTCTAGAAAACAGGAAAATGCACCAGAGCAACCGCATTTCTTATAATTTGTTTTTTAGGCTAAACCCTCAAAATAAAAGTTCCACTGATACGGTAGGCAGATAGCGCAGAGCTGCCAAGTGTCTCTGATTTTGCAGAAGGTTCTGCGAAAGCTTGAATATCTCTACATGTCCTGACGAGACAATATGAAAGTATGCAGTATTTGGGAATTGCCCTTGCTTGTTTAGATGCATGCAGCACACATATGTCTCCCTGATCGCTCTTTGTATTTAAACTTCCCTGATATCAATGTGTGAATGCTGGCAGTCCTGGTAATACCGGTACATCATGAAGTACGGTGACAAAATTTGGAACACACCCAGGCAACTTGCATGGCTTGGGAAAAAAACCCAAAACAAACAAAACACTCCGTTATGAAATATTTTGGGCTCATACATTTCATTTTCTTTTGTGTGTGATTTCAGAACATGTACATTTTCTAGCAGCCACTGCTGCATGAAATCCAAAAGCCTCAGTAGTTTATAATTAATTTCAGTGGCACTGTGAGATGTTAAGTCATAAACTGCTGTTTGTTTAGTGCAATAGCCATTTACTATCATATGTACCAGTTCCTTGCAAAATTCTTGACTGTTTGTTATGTATTTGTTAGAATTGTGTGATGTGTATTGATGTTCACAGTTGAGAAACAAGAGTCTGCATGATGTCTAGGCTGTGTTTGTGTAGAATTCTATTACTTAGTGTGCTGTTCAGTTACTTGTATAGGTGTTAACTTGTCACTACTTGTGATGATATGTAAGACCAACTAGAAACTTCAAAGACATTAGTTACTGTATATGGCAAATATTTTGCAAGGTTTTTATTTTTGTGAATTGTGCGAGTCGGGTGCTGTTCGCGAATTCAAAGACGTAAAAAATAAACTCTGATCCCGACATGAATTTGACGAGTGATTTCTCTGTACAGTACTGTGCTCTGTAATCGCGAATGTAGCCACTCACAAAATTGTCAGGAACTCCCAATTCACACAGAAATTAGACTTGCTAGATATATGGCATATACAGTAATCATTTCATTTCTTGAAATCTGTGATGTCGAGAAAAAAAACTGATAACTTTAATAGTAGCTCTTCAAGGAATACAAGGTTCATTGAACACTTTCAATATTTCTCAAATTTTCACTTCAGAAGTATTTGGGACAGGTAAGGTTATAACTTGTACATTTTTCATTCTTTTATGCAATAGTCAAGTATATATGTGCAGGCACCTTGAAAATTGATGACTGTTTTTTAGTTGGTTTCAGCATATCGTAGTCAGATTATGTACATTTTTGTATCACAGATGGAAGCAACAGTGAAACCCAATCATAGCCATGCTTTGGAGCACTCCTTGCATCAGCTTCTGAGAGAACTACATCGAAGTAATCTCAACGGCGCCACCCCTCGACCAATCACAATGTCTCATTCTGCAGCGGCCAAGCGGCGGAGAACTCTGGCACTCCAGGCTGCCGGACACAAGGAAATTGCCCAAACTCAGCAGACGTAAGGCTGATTAAAAAAAGACAAACAGACAAACAAGCAAACAAGCAAACAAGCAAACAAATAACCAACCAAACAAACAAATAGTTATGTTAACTATAAAGATATTTAAATGATCTGAGGAATCTTTGTTTTGTTTTGTTTTGTTTGTTTGTTTTTGTTATTTGTTTGTTTGTTTGTTTTTTTTTGTCCGATGAAAGCAAGTTAAAAAGTCCATTCTGAAGAAAACCTAGCAATTGTAGATATATGATCATGGTCCAGTCTGTACGCAAACTGAATGTTGGCATGAAAACAAAGACTACTTGTATACTTCTTCCTGCAGCCTTTTAACTAGAGACAAGTTGATCTACAGAGTATGTGTGATTGGTAATGTATGTCACATAGAGAGTTGAACTATGGCTGAAGAGAGTAGAGAATAACATATTTTGACACTCGGTGATTCAGCGCAAGGAAGAGAGGTTTTTATTGGGTACTGAAGGCTGTGATTTTGATTGTGATTATGTGCTATCAGTGTAACAATTGCAATTAAAAAAAAAATCACATTCGGTACAAAGACTTCTTTGCTGCTTCTTTAAAATCATCATTGTAAAAGATGTTCAAAATTGTTGTTATTACAGGGAATGTCTGTTGGAGAAGATTATGAAGCAGGCCAAACACATCGTATTGAGGCAAAGGTAGAGATACTGCATGAAGCGAACTGATCACTTATATGAAAATGTCATTTGTTTGAGCGTATGTGTGTGTGTGTTTGTGTGTGCATACATATGTGTTGGTCTCTGTGTGAGCATAGTACTACTAGTAAGTGGTTGAAGCTTCTGTGCACATGTGGCAAGTTTAGTAAGTGACAACAGGCAGCAGTGAGTGTGTGTGGACCAACTACATGCATGTATCAATAAAGGAGCTGTATTTATCTTTGAGAGAAGAAAGGGTACACTAAGGCTCTGAAGAAAAATTGGCAAGGGATTTTAGCTTGCATCCCCAAAAGATGTGGGTACTGGACAAAGGCGTGCTCTGACTTTAACTTCTTTTACCTGAAAATGCTAGTACTTGTAGATGAAAATTACCCAATCATACTATCCAGAGAATGAGTATTACTTCTCAGTGTGATTAGAGGATGATTATTTAAAGATGACCCCTCAGTCTTACCCTAACACACAGGCCATTCAGCACAGTGTTTGTGTAGAAAGTGTACCCCTCATAGCCTATTATTATTCTTCATCTTTGAGAGTCATTTCATAATTTGATTGAGACGTTTACATTATCCCAAGTCCAATTCACACAGCAATACAATGCATTCTGCAATTTGCTGGGTACAATGCATGTGATGTTGACAAAACAAACGAATAAATTAAAAAAAAAAATAAAATTCTTCCAAACCCCTTTCCTCATGTACAAGCAAAGATCAAACAACATACAGGTAGATATCAATGCAAGGGGTTATGAACCTATACCTGTATGTAGTGTCTGCAGAAACTATATCAAGTTATTTGACCGTACAGATGATACCTTAGAAATAAAGATTCATTGTACAAATTGTAACAACTTTATATTTGCATACTGGCAGTGTAATTTCATGTCATTAGGAAATAAGGGACAACAGAGTGATTTGTACACAACAAAATCAAACTATGTCTCCAGTGCTTGATGTCAAATTAACTGCTTAATACAGGTTATAGTAATAAGTAATAATTTTTAACTTCCACATATTGATCAGTTTGTCAGGATGATTTGTGGTAAGGAAGAATGTCATGAGGCAGTGGCAGATCCAGAGGGGGCGCATTGGGCACGTGCCCCCTCTTCTTTTTGTTAAAATAAAAGAAATAAAAGAATGTGGGAGCGGGTATGTGCACCCCCCTTTAGTTTTGCAAAGGCGCCTCCCCTTTACGGAATTCCTGGATCTGCCCCGTGCATGAGGTGAAATAACAAGACATTACTGTAAAGAGGACAATACAAAAATATATAAAAGATATATGACATTCACATGGTAATTGAGAGATTGTTTGGTCCCCCCCCCCCCCATCCCCAGAGTTGCCAGGTTGCTGGATACCATGTCAGCAGAGCATCAGGACCCCTCCATCCATGCCCACTGGGGTGCCATGACCAGACCTCTCCAGTCCACCGTCAAGGTGCACATCACCTCCAGTGGCTTCATCTATGAACAACTTGTCAGGTGAGGGCGCACTGTGTTTCTTCCATGGATTTTCAGCAATTGGGTTGTTGATCTCCAGTTCATTCAGGTTTGTAAAGCTTTGTCAGAAGTTAGGATTGCATCTCTTTTTCTGAAAGACATATATAGTGCCTCTAATTGATCTTCAGCTCAACGGAAGGCAATTTTAACCCGTTGAGGATGGACTGATTTCGCTACAACACACATTTCCCATAGACACCTGCCCGAGTATACTCGGGGACTCGTCCCCAACGGGTTAGATTTCAAGAACATAAAATCACTACTTTGTGTTCCATAATTTGATGATTATCAGCTCACAAAAATCACACAGTCACTCACACACTTAAAAAGTAAAATGTACTTGCAATAGCTTTATATGATCACAGCTACTTCATTTTCTTGTTTCTTATCAGGTCATCAGTGCAGCTGAGCATTGAGACAGACAGCATACAAGCAGTCTGGAAGGACGGACGGGTCGTCACACTGACACATAATGAACAGGAACTCAGAGATTTCATCATGCTTTCAGTGAGTAGCAAAATCAAGATGTGCTATAATTAACTCTGTAAGTTGTAGTAGTATAATTAACAGATTTCAATTTACATGAATCAGTTTTGTTCTCTGTACTAGATCATAGAGACCCACTTATAGAATTAGAAATAATTAAAGCAGAGCAAGCATTTTTTTTAAATTGCATGTATTTAACTCAGAAAAATATTCAGAACTTGAAATTTAGAGAAATTTGTTGAAATGGAAAAGCTGATGTGAATAAAGTCATCAAAACAATCCAACTCCAACAAAGGAACAACTCCAACCAAACCAGACAATAGAACATAGAACTCTTCTCAGAGTCACAAAATAGGACAGTCAGTCATGTTGGAATGATGTCCCCAAAATGTGTCCATTAACTTTGCAGACATAATGACCTTTACTTACATTGATTGCTTTCACACCACCTTCTCCACAGTGATGAGTGTCTTCCTAACAACTTGTACAGTCAATCTTGCCCAAGTTGAATCTATTTGGACTGAAGAAATAGCTTTGACTTACAGAAAATATAACTGATGAGAGTTCAAAATCAATAGAATGCATGTATAAAGAGAAGAGGACTTGAAAAGACCTGCTTAGGCAAATTATTCAACTTATGAGAGGTTGACTTAAGCAAGATTGACCGTATGTTCAAGCACAATTATACAAAACTTCATGTGATTCATGTTTGTTTGTCTTGTGTGTTGTGTTTGAGTGTGTTGCACAAGTGAATTGTCACTGATGGCAAGAGCTTCAACACTTCAACAATAGATACATTATACAATATCAAACATAGCACTTGACTGCTAGCCTGCACCTCAAACAATTTAAATGTCTTAATAGATGCAGAAGTGACCAAATAGGCATCCATGAAATTTGTTTTGAGTTAACAAAGACCTGACTTTTTTTTTTTTTTTTTAATGAGAATGGTTTATTTTTGTCATTTTTCCTGCAGCTATCTCAACACCAGGTAATAATTCTCCAGCAGCTCTGCAAGTACATGAGTATGCAGATCCTACAGTACAACCTCCACGTGGGCACAGGACCAGCACCCCTGCTGGGCAGTGCTTCCGCCATCATGTTCACCACACCAAATGGCCAGAAGTAAGACTTTGGTCCATTACTGGTAGACATCTCTTTCAGGGACAGTTTAGTTCTCTTCTAGTTTTGCCTTGACTATGACAAAATGTATTGGGTTCAACCAAAATCAAATCTGAACCTTCAGAGTGGGGATATCACAGGAAATCATTCTGCTGAGGGGAAAAATATTGCTGCTATCAAGACCAGATGTGAACTTAATTTTTGTTCTGGTGTCATCATGCATTTTCCCTTCAGTACGTTGCAGAATATACTAAACTAATACCTTACCTAAACATATGATATAAAGAGTGAGAGGTATGTTTTAGATATGATTTCTAACACATTAAATCTCTGCGCTTCCATATGGCAGGACTGTTGCAGTGCGTTCCGACCCACTGGAAGGCGTAACAGTGATGGTACAGGGCTGTAAGTCATCCTCTACCCACCACCAGCAGCAGGAGGTTCTGGGTGATGTGGTAACTGACTCCAAGTGGGAGAACCTCCCAAAGGGCTACCGGGAGGTGGACATGGCTCGACTTCCAGGACGCAACTTCATCCACAAGATGGAGATGTTGATGGCCACTCTTGCAAAATAACCCCACTCACCACATGAAAAAGACATTCTGAGATCTACAAAGGACTATGGTTTCAAGGACTTCCTCTTATTGTGCCACTGAGGCAGGGCGGCCTTGAGATGGCAAAACAATGTATCTACATCCAACCTCATTTCCAGTAAATCGAGCTTGAAGTTTCGCAAACCTACAGCTCTTTTTCTGTTTTCGTTCAACACTTCATTTCTTACCCTAGAAGGAGAAACAGTATCAGTAATACAGTGCATGCAAATTGATTTCACTTGACCCTTTATTTTTAGAATAATTTGCATTTAATCAAAACATATGTTGTTTTGCCGTCTCAACATAACCACACTATTGCCATTGATACGGCAAAACAATGCAAGTCTCAATCACTGGCACTCATATAATGTATTACAATGTCAATATGTGCAAGCGGCGTGCAGACAATTACTGCGTAAACATGTAGATGGCAAAACAACGTATTGCATGTAGATACGTTGTTTTGCCAAGTCCATGCCCGAAATGTGTTGAGCACGGCCAAGTGAATCGCTGCTTACATTGTTTTGCCAACGAAATTTGAACAATTCCCACTGGGAGGGTGCGTCATATCTCAGTAACGGAATGGGGTCTGATTTCAAGATTTGGTCAAGAGTTGGATTATACTAAAATAAGCTGAAATATGTGACTAAGTCAATTTTCATGAATTTTCGACATACATTGTTTCGCCATCTCAAGGCCTAGGGGACTGTGTTTAGTCCACGTGTTCTTCTTGGACTCGTAAAACTGCAGATAAAACTTCATCCCCGTCACTAGGCCATGGTGGATCCAGGGAGGAGCGCTCCGGGCGCGTGCCCCCCCCCTTTACACAATTCCTGGACCCCCCCCCCCCGCGCTAGGCTGAGGATTTAGCATGGATGACGAGAAATGGAAAGGATTGTGTAAATCTTGCTTTCAATGTGTAGTTCTTCCTCACGAAGGTCCCACAAGCAAAACTATCAACTCAACCTTACTTCCTTGAAGAATGTGAGGCTCTTCTTAACGGGCATGTGAACCGTGAACTTATGTTCCCTTTTGCAGGTACTTGAGGTACATGTACTTTTTTTAAGCATTAACTTTCATTCATAACTTATTTGAATATGGTAATTTTATCTTAACCTACCACACATTAACTTTCAGCCAAAAATTCACGCACAATTTGCACTTAAGAAGTAAATACCTGTATTGTGAATTTAATTTGAGTTTTCTTGGAAAGCTTTCAAGCATTTCAAATATTTGTAAACCATTTGCTGGCCATCCCGTAGAGCCATCATACTTTGACCCTAAAAAGGCGGGGGGGTTGAATCAACCCTCCCCTCGACATTTTTCACGACCATTCAGCCGTGCAAAATTTTTTGACTGCGCCGCTCGCCGACTTCTTACATTCAAGTCCCGCACATCTTATGACACCACTTTCGTGAAAATCGGGCATACCGTTACGACGCTGCACAACCTTTTGTACGTGCTTGTCAGACCGAAAATGGCCCAAAAGCGTGATTTTGTGTATGTCTATGGAAATAGTTTTCTCACCTTATCAAAAAAGATATGATTATTTTCACTTTCAATGGCTGAAATGAATTAATTTTAGCATAATTATGCTTAAGATAGGTTCTGTAATAAATTTTATAGAATAAAAACCCCAAAAGGTCGAAAAACAAAAGAAATACATAAGAAATTCATAAACATTACAATACATCTAGGAATTTAATTTTGATACCAGATTTTTTTTTCATTGACAATGTTAGGAAAGCTACAAAGAATAATATCAGTATAGATTAGGATGATATTAGCTTTATTTTCTGAATTAGACAAAAATTTATGATTTCACGCATATTAATTAATATAAAATATGAAAATAAAAAATACAATTTTGGTAATACATTTAGGTAATGTATGTGCCAATTTTCATGGCGATTGCGTGATCGATGGTCGAGATCTCGGGGGCGGGGGGGAGTTGAATCAAGAGAGTGAAGGCAAAGATTATGATCATGCCGAGTATTCGGTACAAGCGACTCTTGTTGTATGTATAACGAAATCCTCAGGACTGGCAGTTGTCTTTTGTTGGATTGTTAAAGCCAAACAACAAAGCTATGTACAAAATACATGTACATAGTAATACAATGTAGTTGTCTAGAATTTTTACTTCATTGTAAGGAGAGTTTCATTATAACCATGTTCGTTATAATGGGAGTGCACTGTATACCATTTCCTCTTGTCAACTATCCCAGAGATGGTCTAGCCAACTATTTGTTTCTTTTATAGACTGATGTTTTATATAAAAAAATGAATAAAAAAAAAAGACTGTAAATTATGTCTCTTGAAATCAAAGTTACACATACAAACATAAAAAGTTACTGTGGAGCCATCATCTGTAAGCCATAGCTCCGATTAGTGAGTTATGGGTGTGAGAGCGCAGTGAGGCAACTATGTGTATTATGTAATAAGAAAGGATTTTCTTATTCTGTAGATTCAGTGAAGTTTGCAGATGTGTAAGTATTTGAGCATGAGAGTGCCAAAGTGTACAAATTTCGACTTGCACAGTGAAGTACATGTACATTTGTACCTCTTATTCTACTCTCCACTCTTGTCTCAAAATTGGCTTCACATTTGTGAATGTTTTTATTGATATAGTCTACAATAAGATCATGTTGGCTAGCAACTGATAGGTAGGAACAGAAGTCAGTAGAAAAACAACAACTAGAAAGTGACAAGGCTGAATATTCAGTTCATGCTTGATAAATAGATCACAGCATTTGGGGTTTTCTTTTTGCCTTCTTCAGTAAGGATTTTCATTGCACTTTATTCAAGGAACTAATTCACACATGGACATTGAAATACAATGTAGTGGTACATGTATAATGCAAAATACACAACCTGCATTAGTGCAAGTCATTATTTACCTTTAAATAACATAAGAGGAGTGTAACAAAGAGAAATGTACATACATGTACATAGTACTTGCTAAATGTCCTGTTTGCCAAAGAATCATCTGTAGCGTAGGGTATTTGCTTCATCCAGTTTCCATCAAATCAAAGCCCATACACCAAGTGTGTGGCAACTACTGCTGACTACCATTTGACAAGCTCAGTGTGGGAGAAATCCACCTACAACTTATCACTTTACACAAAAGAGAAGCCTAAATCCAGATGTTGAGCAGACTCTAGCAAAGTGCAAAGTGTTATGTGGCATGAAGTGGTTGCATTAAACACAGTACTTTGGGGGGTTTGTGGAATGTTGAAAATCATTAGCTACAAGTATTCTATACCAATGAATAATTTTACCACACACAAAAATAAAGAAGTTCATACATATACATATTTCCCCCACAAATCTGTAACTCCCCACGTGTTAACACACCGAGACAATCCAATCAATGTCTTCTTTTTTTTCTGTTGCTTGGTGTGTGTGTGTGTGTGTTGTGTGTGTAAACATACCTGTGATTATATTCTATATCATATACATGTACAATATATTTATGTACCTTTGCCGCATGCACTCAATCAGATACAAGCTTATATTCAGTCATTCATTTTACGTGTACTTTCAACAACTTCAAGTGATCACTTTTGCACACAACTGAATGTAATGAACAACCATCTGTCTTAAACATAAAAATGGTTACAATCCATTCTTACACATGAAAATGGTTACCATTTCTGTCGTGTATATTCAGGACTCGATGTGGACCACATCCCTCGACATCCAAGGTGTCGTAAAAACGGTTCCATGGCGTTTGCTCCCATGAATAGCTGCATGTTAAGCCAAATATAACTTCTACCCACAAATATAACCTTAACCCTAATCCTTACATTGCATCAAACTTTACCTAAAACCCTATGGCAACCCTAACCCTATGTCCTTGGAGAACACCAGAGCAACTGTTGCAGGAGCAAATGTCACATCACCTCATAGAACAAATAGTGTATGGTCTTTACTCATGCAATGGAACAAGATCGCACCTGTGGCCATTCACTATTTGTACACAATGATTTAAAAAAAAGAAAATCACCCAAACCTAGAACACAATATATTGAAAGCTAAGTTTCCTGAGAGCACTGTTTACAGCATAAATACAGAGGATATGTCCATTACTGGTAGCAACATGATGATTCAAAATTTTATAGCCAACTGCCACACATGACAGTGATTGTGAACATTTTGCATGCAAGGTGGATTCATCCTGATATAACACACTATGTTGCAATGTGGCTTTCCCAATCAGGCAGTCTTATCTAAAATTTGGGCTGTGATACAACAAAAAGGAACACCAACCACCTTTATGCTCCAACATCAAAAGTCTGTGATGTGAGTGTATGGTCCATTGGTATCCACTGAAAGCACCTGGCGATTTCCGTATGTCCCACTGTGCACTTTGCAACCTGCCTCCAGTGTCCTCTCATTGCTTGCAAGACCACTCACACACAGCTCCACAAACATCCGGTAGAGTTCTCCTCCTGTCTCCTTGGCGACGTTGGAGTGGTACTGCATCATCTTCCCCTTGGCTTTGCCTCCCAAGGTGGCCTGGGGGACAATGAGGACATCTCCTGGTAGGTCAAGGACTGACACACGTTTGGAGGATGGTGACTCGCTCAGCCTGATGTTCAGAGCAAATTTCACTGTCAAAAGCAAAACATCAGACTTTGTTACACCACTTGAATTGATCAAATTTTAGTAACTACTCAATGCAATTGCTCTATAACACTTCTGATACTGTATACACTATATATTTAATGGTTGGTTAACTTTGTTGCAGACAACCGCTGCAAAGGAATGAGAAATTCTATCATCCCATTTCAAGAAGCGAAGTTAGTGCCCCCCCCCCCCCCACCCCACCCCATGAGATAATATTCATTACATCTGGACTGTAGAGGCCATGTTTTGGTATCATATCAGCAATTTTGTGAATGATTTATGTCCACTAGAACAAGCAAACTTGCAAATATAAAACCACAGTCAAATATACAGTATATACAATGTGATGCTTTTTGCAGCTAGCTCATGAATATCAAAATGTTCATGAATCTAACCCAGTCTGTGGCCATTACTTTCCTAACAGGTTGTCTGTACCAAATACATCTCACACACATTATCTTTGCGATGCACTCTTTCTTTACCTATCTGTTCATCTGACTGCAGAATTCAGCCTTACATTGGGTACAATTCAAAAAAAGTCATAACCTCAGAAGCATTTCTATAATATCACAAATGTAAAACATAAACATCAGATTGAGTCTTTAGATTAAAACCATGAGTGCAAACATATCTTTCACGACACAGCGTGGTTTTGTCCATCTCTCTCTTTTTTTTTCCTTACCCATTTTCTCTACAATTTCCTTGTCAGCACCTTTCAGGAAACATATGTATAAAATGATACCTCTGTTTATCTAAAGAAACAAAAACAAAACAAAAACAAATGTATGAAAAATAATTGACCAAAGAAAACAATTGGAAGACTTTACATGCATTTCAAAGATACTGCATACAAAAGTGATTGGCTTTCACTAAAAGCTAACATAAGGTTGTTCCTTTATTTAAAAACAATGTATGGCTGTCTACTCACCAGAGTGAATCCACAGTCTAACATGTTTACAATGACACTTGTGCATACTAGTTGAGTGAAGTTAATGGACTCGCACGTCATCCCACACATTCACAAGTACCTGTACATTTAAATACCATTCTGGAAAGAAAGAGGTCTCTGATGCCCATCAAATGCACATGCAATGCACAGCATCACTCTTATGAATACCAATATTGTTTGTAATACAGATGATTATTTCAAAGGAAGATATTGAAAATCGCACAAACGCACACAATTGAAACTATACAGTAACACCATCATCACCTGAAAAACTATTCAAATGTGAGCACTTGAAAAATTGCAGAAATAAAACAAAATGATAGCAACAATCAGATTCTACTGCAGAAGTCGAGTGAAATTACTTATTTCTACATAAGAGGAATCAATGTCAAGGCATTGTCACATGATGAAGTGAATGATGGTACAGTCTTTATATCAATAATCTTGCAAGCTGTCATGATGAGCAAATAACTAGTGACATTATGATGATGCTTGCTGATAATGTTTCCATAATAAGTATTAATAAAATGTGTGCGATTATAGTCATAAATATGCAATTACTGAGACATTAGCACACTATGCTGCCAACTCAAGTGGTTTCACAAACACCAGTCTATATCTCCTCATATACTGTAGTAGTTAGCTCTTTTGACTTAGACATTAATTACCTGGTAGCAATCCTGGAAAGAAATCTGTTCCTTAGGTCACACACACAATAAAAATGCAATGGCTGATGCGCCCCCCCCCCCTTAACCCGTTGAGGACGGACTGATTTTGCTACAACACACATTTCCCATAGACACCTGCCCGAGTCTACTCGGGACTCGTCTTCAACGGGTTAAACACACATACACACACACACAAAGGGGCAGATCCAGGAATTCTGTAAAGGGTGGTGGGGAGGGAGGGGGGGCGCAAATAATATTTCTGGTGCCACTTCCGGGTTTCATTTCAATTTTTTTCTTTTTAATTCTTTTGTTTTGAACGAAAAATAAGGGGGGGGCGTGCACCGGATGCGCCCCCCTCTGGATCCGCCACTGCACACATGAATTTTCCTGTCTCTAGACCACACCTCCACAAATGCTGCTTCCTCATCATCTGATGCGGGCTTGACTTGGAGCTTAGCAGACAGACATTGCTGAATCACCAGCCTGGCTTTTGGCTCACTGATTGGTTGGTTTGCCATGACATTTCTGGGAGGTAGAGCTAGATGGATCTATAAAAAACAAAAAATCATAGGGAATTCTTCATCACTGTTATCTAGCTGCAAATAGGTGCAAATATGTAGTACACTTCAATACACAGTGGTTGGTATTGCAATTTATCTATACTGCATATGCTCTGAGAGACATATTTCCCTCTCTTTGGTTAATATTGAAGCATCATATCGAATGACGAAATGCCATATTTATATCATTGATAAATTATTGTTATATGTATTGATATATGCATATGTGTAGGCCTACATGTATGTTTAAATGCATACACTTTGCCTGTGCGGACCTATTCTGTGATGTCCAATGTATGGGATGTTTGGTCAAAATGTTTCCATTTATTGTTTAAGTTTATCTTAATGAACATATTCCATTTCTGTAATTTTGCAAGTTCTCTGAGCCTAATTGGAAGAGCTGTATGGTCATTTACACATTTAGCAGAGTTTGCACTTCATTATTTCAGCTTAATTATTTCAAGAAACGATAGGATTGCTTGGATTTTGTTCTTGCAAATTTACTAAAAATGTCCCCCGACATCGTCATCGTATGTCAATTTACGTTTAGGATTGATTATACATGACAAGACATGCCATGGTTTGTAAACAGCAGTTTGTGTACATGTATCATTATCAATGCTCCAGTATGGTATATGTGGCTCTCATTTGTCCACTATGATCAGACAAGTTGATGTCCTGCTTGTCACGGATGGCTGAGGTCCAGCCCTCGAGAGTCGAGGGCAATAGGCTCTGATCTTCGATAGGCAGTGAAGTTACGTAATAGTGGGCGTTCTAGAAATCTACAATGTGTCAATAGGCCCTGAAGGTACATAACTCAGTTTGCCAACCTCGCATAGCCTTTTTACTCGTCTACTCCAGTCCAGTATTATACCCCGGACAGCTCATTTACATGTACACCGTACATGTACTCACCGAGTCACAACTGATGTCCTGTTTGTCCTCGCCTGAACAAAGCCCTGTCTGTCTGGAACCTCTCTTTTCAGGGTTATACTCTTTTCATACTCAGTCTAGAGGCTAGGCTTGCGTGTTGACTGCCGATATCCCACTCGCACTGCGCTGTGTTGATGTAGTGGACGCTTGTTCACTGTTCACGCCACGCACGCAGATCTACTACAATGTCGTAACGTTGGGCATCAAATGGCATTGAGCACATGTTATGGTATTGCATAATAAAAACTGAAGCTAGCGACCAAAAATGACGAAGATTACAGAATCGATCCAACGCGCAAGAGTTAACCTAACGCGCTTTCTCTCCTTTTCTCTCAACCTCTCGAACAAAATAATATATCTACTCACATGTTTACTTTTCAGAAATTATTGTCTTGTACGAATTATCAGTGATTCTATTGAAATCATGTTTAGGGTCAATAATTTAGCAACTACATCGCCCTTTTCCCCAAAAGTAACGGGTCATAAACATACTTGCTTGATAGTCGTGCAACAAAACAATACAGGCGCCTGGAATTGTCTAGCTGATGCAAAGGATTAATAGTGTTTTTCTTTGATTTCTTTTGTGTCAAATTTATTTCTTTTGTGTAAAAATGAAATTAGGGGAGGATTTATGTGTTGGAGAGATGAAGTCTTTACATACACCTTATCTAATTTGCATAGTGTCAAAGTATATAAGCCCTAACTGGTGAGAAGTCTCCTGATATAGTGAAATCTCTCAATTTTCTCTTAATCATTTGTAAGGTAACCTTAGGCCCTAATTGATGCAACCTCTACAATTTTGTTTCTTTCATTTTACTTTGTTCGTAAAGCCATCTTGAAAAAGAGTACAGGTTTGATAGGGAATTAAAAAGTCATAATGGCTATTGCCTGTTTAATTGGGTGATGAAAATATTATGGCAATGCAGGGGCGTCACCAGCTTTTTTCCAAGGGGGGTGCGTTTTGACACTAAAATGTAACGAGATTTTTTGGACCTTAACAATACAGACATTTGGAATATAGGAAGCTCTAAATCCCTAGACTTTTACTGTTTTTTGAGGGAAAGGGCACCGGCGTAGCTAGGATTTCATCGGGGGGGGGGGGGGGGGGGGGAGGGGGGAGGGGGGGGGGGGGGGGGAGGGGGAGGGGGAGGGGGGAGGGGGGGTAGTATGCGAGGGAGCGAGCAAGTGGGGGGATGTAGAAGTACCTGTTGTCCCCCCCTCCTCCCACGGTTAGAACTGAAATTGCATTTTGCCGTTGTAAATGGTGCAATTTGATGCATGTTATGCTTGTTGTATCGACTTGAAACAGTCCCACTTATAAGGTAACAGTAAATTTTGATGTAGATTATTAATGAACAATTTGCCTGTAAAATAATATCATCCAAATGAACTTCCTGTTTTAATATCTACACTGAATATCATGAACGCCGCCAAGCAAGAGCGAGAGGAGTGAGCGAGTGGGAGGATGTGGGTGTCCCCCTCCCACGGTGAGCACTTTTTGCATTTTGATGTTCTAAATAGTGCAATTTGATGCAAGTTTTTTTACGTGTTTTATCGACTTGAAACAGTTCCACTTGTTTAAGGTATCCGTACATTTTGAGGTAAATTGTTATTGAACAATTTGCCTATAAATAGTAAAATTTGAATAAATTTCTAGTAGCAATTCTTACACTGATGTCATGAAAGCGACCGAGCCCGAGCAAGCGGAACGAGCAAGAGGGGAGGTTGTGGGAGGGGGCTGTCCCCCCTATAAATGGATTATGGAATGTCGGTGTGAAACGACAAATTACTGGCAGCAATATCAGGAGAATGGCATAACGATTACATGCGAGCGAGCGGAGCGAGCGAGCTTCAAAATTTTGGCATTTTACAGTCCAAAAACTGCTGTTTGTAGCCATATTTTTTTGCTTTGGAAATTAAGGGGGGGGGGGCGCACCGAGCGCAACTGCTGGCAATTACTGGCAGCAACATCGGGTGGAATGGCATAACAATTAAATGCCGAGCGAGCGAAGAGAGCGAGCTTTAAAATTTTGACATTTTACAGTCCAAAAACTGCCGTTTGTAGCCATATTTTTGTGCTTTGGAAATTAAGGGGGGGGGGGGGCGCACCGGGCAGAACTACTGGCAATTACTGGCAGCCACATCGGGTGAATGGCATATCAATAAATGCGAGCGAGCGAAGAGAGGGAGCTTGAAAATTTTGACATTTTTACTGTCCCAAAACTGCCATTTGTAGTGGAGCCATATTTTGTTCGCTTTGGAAATAAAGGGGGGGGGGGGGGGGGCGCACCGGGCGCAACTGCCGGCAATAACTGGCAGCAACATCAGGAGAATGGCATAACAATTAAATGCGAGCGAGCGGAGTATAGCGAGCGAGCTTGAAAAAGATTTTGACACATCACATGGAATTTAAGGGGGGCGCATCGGCCGCAACTGCTGGCTATTACTGGCAGCAACATCAGGAGAACATAACGATTACATGCGAGCGAGCGGAGCGAGCGAGCTTGAAAATCTTACATTTTACAGTCCAAAAACTGCCGTTCTTAATCATATTTTTTCGCTTTAGAAATTAAGGGGGGCGCACCGGGCGGAACTGCTGGCAATTACTGGCAGCAACGTCAGGTGAATCGCATAACGATTAAATGCGAGCGAGCGAAGAGAGCGAGCTTGAAAATGTTGACATTTTACAGTAAAAAAACTGCCGTTTGTAGCTATATTTTTTTCGCTTTGGAAATTAAGGGGGGGGGGGGGCGCACCGGGTGCAACTGCTGACAATTACTGCCAGTAACATCAGAAGAATTACGTAAAGATTAAATGCGAGCGAGCTCGAAAATTTTGACATTAAAGAAATTTGCAGTCCAAAAACTGCCGTTTGAAGCTATGTCTTTTTTGCTTTCGAAATAATATATTGAGGGGGGCGCACCGGGCGCAACTGCTGGCAATTACTGGCAGCAATATCAGGAGAATTTAAATGCGAGAGCGGAGCGATCGAGCTTGAAAATTGTGGTATTCTACAGTCCCCAAACTGCCGTTTGTATAGCTATATTTTTTCGCTTTGGAAATTAAGGGGGGCGCACCGGGCGCAACTGCCGGCAATTACTGGCAGCAACTTCAGGAGAATGGCATTACGACTAAATGCGAATGAGCGGAGCGAGCGAGCTTGAAAATTTTGACATTTTACAGTCCAAAAACTGCCATTTGAAGCTATATTTTTTTCGCTTTGGAAATTGTAAGGGGGGGGGGGACGCCTGGTGCCCCCCCCCCCCCCCCCTGGATCCGCCACTGGTAGTCAAGGGTGTCGATTTATGTTCATGACTGGGGGAGGTATGACCAGCGAGGTGGCGTCGAAGTGACCAAGCGGGGGAAGGATGTCCAAAATCTGCACTTTAGAGCATCCCCTATTGTGAGTGTTTGTTTGTGTGTGTGTATACATGGAAAAGTTAGGAATTAGCCCATAAAGGTCAAGTCTTTTTATTGGCAATGCAAGACATATCTATATAGACTAGTATGTAAAGCAACACTGCAAAATCAATGATCTAGCTTGATATAACCAGGGAGGTGAAGCGTAAGGTGTAAACTCTACATCACATTGTGCAGCATTGGATAGCGACTCTTTTTGCCGTTCGGATACACACTGCGCACATACTGCTTATATGCAGAATGCCAACCAGAATCACGCTGAATCACAATCTTTTGTCGGCTCCGGGCTTTTTGAACAATGTTTCACACTATGATACACCTATTTTATTATGGTTAAAAGAAATCACAGAATATTTTCTTACCTCAGAAGATTTTCTTACACCCCCCCCCCCCCCTGGTGCGCCCCCCCCTCCCCCTCCGTAGTTACGCCACTGCTTTTGGGTGAAATAATTGGAAAGATTTCTAACAAAAAAGCAAGGAAATCTTTTCATCGCGGGAATTATGATCATGTGGGATGGGGCAAATGGTGCGCTTGCCTTCCAATAATTTTTATGGGGGCAACATTTTTGTTTTCTTTCAAAAGCAAGAAAATCTTCTCATTTCGGGAATTATTAATTATGGGGGGAGGGGGCGAAATTATAATAATTATGCTTGCCCCTCCAATATTTTTATGGGGGCAACTTTTTTTTTGTCAAAAAAAAAATGGTAAGAAAATCTTCTCGTCTCTGGAATTATGGGGGGGGGGGCTGGGCAAAATGATATACTTGCCCCTCCATTCTTTTTTTTTTTTCTTTTTTTTAATGAGGCTAATTTAGGGCTCGCTCTTGGGCTGGCAATATGGATTGGTCAGAAGCTTAGTAACCTACATAGACCCTACATACTTGTACATAAGTAGCACACGTACATGCAAACGTGTACGTGCTCCGTACCGTAAGGATGTACAGTACGGTCGATAAATAGTAAACACTGTATAGAATACTAGAAAATATGTATAAAATCAGTGCTGCCAGAACCAGGGGTGCGAATTGTTTTTGCCCACGATTTGTTTTTAATGTCCCTGGTGCAAAATATTAAAAAAAAAAATAGAAAAGAATAATTATCTAGCGTCCGGCGTTGAGGTCGCTTGCAGACTGATTTTTTTTTTTTTTTTTTTTTTTTTTTTAAGGATCTGAAGGGGGGTGCGTTCGCACCCAACGCACCCCCCCCCCCCCCCTGGTGACGCCCATGCAATGTTAGTGTACCTTATTTATAGGCAATTTAATGCACTTGTTCTCAACACAATCTATCATATCAAAACTGCTCTCCTAGCCCGAAGGTTCATAACTTGACCTGAGCTATTTCTTGTGGCAGTCTGTGGGAATTTCTAGATTGATGACAGGACCTACCTAGTAATGCACTATAGGAGTAGAATGAGTTAACGAACAAGACTGATCGGCACACGGTTTTCAGTAAACCTATTTTAATTTTCAAAGCTTCACTTCAGCGGGAGGGGGTGGGGCAAGAGGACGCGAGCACTTTCCAAATGATGACACCTATAATAGAAATTATGTCTGTTGAAACGAACGCACACAGGACTGGAGGGATAAATTGAAAGGCGTGTGCAGACCTGCAATTGTATAGTCCGGTTGTTATATACTTCCTGTAATGTACCACGTCATGGTCAATTCAATTCATTAATTGTTTTGTATAATTACAAAAATTGAGCCAGGTTGATGTATACATCATATAATCTTATGAAATATTGTGGGACCTTGAGAAGAGCTTGTTAAACAAACGTCCCCCCCCCCTAATAAATGATTGATGCAGATGAGTGAAAATGATATACAGTGTATTGCAAAATGAAGGGCTGATCTAAAGATGAGAAACAAAGACAACAGGGGGATCGGAAAGGAAGAGAAGAAAAGAAATAAAAATGGAGAGAGCTGTTACATATGATGCAAGTAGGCGTATATCACACACTTTCATCAATCAACATAAGATGTATGCAAGGCGTTTTTCAATTCTTTGCTTGAACAGTGGCAAAAATTTAGGTATATAGGATAAAACTGAATTTCGAATGATTTCTGTCAGTTCAATGAGTTGCAAGACTTTGTACATAACTGCTTGAGGGGAAGAAGGGGGCGGGAGGGAGGGAGGGAGAGAGAGAGGGGGCGGAGGGAGGGAGAGGGAGCGTTTTCACACGTGAAAGATTGTGCGCTGGTTGCGCTCTTCTGCTACCTTCAGTCACACTTCTCTGCTCATGAATGCTCTCGCGACGCGTTTGGACTGCGCCCAGGGCTCTGAGCTGTCTCCCGGCGCGGCGGTGTAGGTTCTCGAACGAACGACGATCTATTGCAAGTCACAAAAAACCATACAGACAGCGGGGAACATCAGGATTTCCAGAGACTGACATACGATACTGAAACAGATTACCAAATAGTTCATCAAACATGTCTGAAGAAACACAACAGGAGACGCCTGCTGAGCAAGCACCAGTCGAAGAAACAGCACCAGCGCCTCAGCCTCACGAGAGGAAGACACAACCAGACGAAGACGACGATGACCCGGTTGATGCGATGATCAAAAAGACGGGATGTTTGGAGCTTCATTACGCTGTCCAGGTACATGTATGCCGGATCGGGGAGTAGCATTACAATTGATATCATTCCTCTTGTCTGGGGTGATGTTGTTGACTAGTTTGTCAGTACAATACCAGTCAATGATATTCTTGGATTGTACAAGTGTATTAAACGATATATATATGCCACCATGCACCACTGTAATACATTAATTATTTATTAGTACATTGCGTCTGACAGTCTGTGGAATCAAAATGAAACTTACCAAACAGGTAGGCCCTACAGTACATGTAAAAAACTTTTTTTTTTTTTTTTTTTTTTTACATGTAAGGAAACTTTACATCAGGATATTATGATTATGAATGTGATGAATGAAAACAGAACAGAACAGAATGCATGAGTAGAAGTTTGAATGAAGTCAGACATGACACAGAAAGTTATGTTCATTTGAATGTCAATATATAGTATTATATACCTCTGCTCTCATCTGATTGGTTAAAAGTGGAGTCATGAAAATAACTGTGCCCCATTTTTTATCAAAATGACGTAATGATTTACTGTGCCCGGGGGCACAGAATCAACTGTACCCTGTAAATAGGTTTGGAGACAGTCGCAACCCCGTACACATAGATCACTCATATATGTACGCACCAATGATACGACCGCCGCGCTGTCGATCAGCATTGATTACGAGTGCTGTAAAAGAGACTAGAATCTATATTTTCGGTATAGTATATTTCAGAATCGACATTTTCGGTATATAAAACAAATAATGACAGCTAGCTTGATATTCGGGGCACAGTTAAAATTATATGGGCCTTCGAGTTATGGTTTTCACATCACCTTGGGCCCATAATTCTAACTGTGCCCCTCATAGCAGTCATTATTTGTATATTATATACCTCATTTCTAGAATCCTCTCATCTGATTGGTTAAAAGGGGAGTCATGAAAATAGCTGTGCCCTATTTTTGATCGAGTTACTGTGACCGGGGCACAGTTAGTAAATAGGTTTGGAGACAGTCGCAACCCTGTACACATAAATCGCTCATATGTATGCACCAATGATACGTCCGCCGCGCATTCGATCAGCGTGCTGTAAAAGAGACTAGCGGACTGGTTTGGAGACAGTCGCAAAACCCCGTACACTGTACACATAGATGATCACTCATGTACGTACGTACGCACCAATGATACAACTGCCGCGTTGTCGATCAGCATTGGTTACATGTACGAGTGCTGTAAAAGAAACTAGAATCTATATTTTCGGTATCTATATTTTCGGTATATAAAACAAATAATGACTGCTTGATATTCGGGCCACAGTTAAAATTATGTAGGCCCTCGGTGATGTGAAAACCGTAACCATGCCCTCAGCTTCGCTTCAGGCATGATTACGGTTTTCACATCACCTCGGGCCCATAATTTTGACTGTGCCCCTCATAGCAGTCATTATTTGTATACTAGTGATCCACTGTTGCTACAATTTAAAACTGATCTAAAGCAATTTAACTATTTCAGGGCTGCACACAGTTGACACTAACCCATTTTTTCTACTGGTCTGACATGTCTGTTGGACCAGTATGTACCCAATTTTTCTATTTTGTACTGGTCCATTCCTGAAAAAGTTTCTGGTCCGCAGTGATTTTTACTGGTCCTGGACCATCCGACCTGTGCCAGTGTGCAGCGTCGACTATTTTATTGAAGAGAATTTGATGATAAGACGATCGTGACACACACACACACAGGCAGCTCGATGGAAGCTCGTCACAGTTATCTTTTGATCGATGTATACGGACATTATGTCAGCTATTTAAATCAAGTGGGAATCCAGATATATTTGCAGACAAGTTACTGCTGCTCGCGATCTCACTTAGCTGAACTCTATTTCTATGCAAACTGAGTTCATATTATTTTTAATTGTTTTTTCATCTTAATTGCTAACAATGCAACATAACGCAATACAATTTTGTGCAACATAACAAGTCATGGTAATACGTTCACATACACCACTGAGACACATGTGACAGTACAAAACAGGCGCTTCTACTATGTCACAATCCAATATACTACTCTATCAAAGCAACTTAGGGCCTACTCTTTGTCATAAATTTCCTTTGTTCAGGTGAATCTTGGCTTAATTGAGTCATAGTGAGAAGATTTCATGCAAGGCACTTTAATTTTCAAGGACACCATAACATGTTTTTCTTTTTTATTGCTTCACTTCGCTCCAAGTGATTCAAACACTCCAATGTTAGATTTGGTTAATTTCATGGTAAAATAAATTTAGGAAATAATCTATGCAGTGGCAATTTTCTTTGCCATAGTCTTAAATTACACAAGTCACTCTCATTTGGAATGTCCATATGCAAGCTGATAAATTCTTCATTGCCTTCTCAGGAATGCATGGCAGATAACCGTGACTGGAGAAAGTGCCAAGATCAGGTCGCAGCCTTTGGGAAGTGTATCGGAGATTACACCATGAGCCAAGCCAAAGAGGCAGCCACTGAATAATAACGCCAAAGCACGGAGCCATGCTGGGGAAAGCTGACGGCAAATGAAGTCATTCTTGGTATGAATCTCAGGTTTCTTTGATTTTAATGATATCATGCGCTTTTCATTGGTATTTCCCGTTTGTGTTGTTAATTTTGTTGTTTCATTTTTTTCAGATTATGACATGTTTAAACTTGATTAGTAAGGGAAAGATTTTTATTTCAACACAGAATGATATATTTCATGAAACAAAATTTTGTACATGGAATTTTTGTGACAAATACATCACCAAACAAAACAAAACAAACAAAAGGGGTAGGGGAAACAACAGTCTCTTTATTTTCTCTTTTATTTGTAGAGGTCCTATTGTAAATTACAGCATAATATATATTTTGGCCTACGATGGATATTCAAATTTTGAAATTGTGTATCTAATGGTAATCAACTGATGGATAAATGCCTGCTCTGAGTATTATTCGTTCCAGAGCAGGCATGCTGACCTTGAAAGTTCAATGCATTAACCCATTCCATATGGGAACCTGGTGGTCTGTGTATTAAATCTATGGGGATTTCAGAATTCAGTACGGAATGGGTTGATATGGCATATAGAATTATGCTTGATTTGTTCTGCTCCTTTTGCTTCGTATTACATTTTACTAGCAACTTTGATTCATATTGATGACTTCTTGGAAAATACATAAATGAATGTTGTATTCTGTGACATGTTTTTCTGCAGTCTGGCTACATGTGGATCTTTCAATATATATTTTTGGTGGTATTTTCATTTAATTTGCAGATTTGCTTCAAGATGGAAAGGCTTACAACCCATTGAAATGCACAGCTCTCGTTTGCTTCATTTCAATGCAAGAAGGGTCTTCACCTCCTGTCACATCTTTCCTCATTCTATGGTTTCCATGGCAACTTAGTTTTATTCTCTGATTATTCTCTGAACAGAATTTCCATTCATTTTTGTACATTACTGAGTGTGTGAACATATATAGAGTTACGATATAGCTGCCAATGCTACCAATATTAGTAATTTTGGTAATTGGGAGAGAGACTTTTTTAACAATATAAGTGATCTGTTCATTCAAAGACATACAAGTTGTATATAACACAGTCACTTTCGGCCAATATTGTGCCAGTGTTTGTTCTTCAGTGCAATGTGCTGTAGGATACTGTATTGTATCACCCATTTCAACAATGCTGTTTTTTGTACATTTTTTTTTCCATTTTTTATTTTTTACATGCGGAATGATTCAGCAGTTTCACCATCTTGCAGAGGATGACACTGATGCTACAAGGATGTTTCCAAAATAATCCAGGCAAAACAGGCTTTAAAAAAAAAATTAGATTAAGGAAGAGTAGCCAAGATTCAGCACAGTTTCGTTAATGGTAAAGTTGCCTGACATTTTAGAATGACACTTCAAGTAAACTGAACATTTCAGTCCTGGAAGAGGTTAGTTATTAAGAACCTATCAATGACATCAGTGATAACCATGTTTGTCCTTCTTTGAAGCATTTAAGCTGTTTAAGCAGAAGTGTGTGTGTCCAGTGTGCTTGGTCAAACACGTTGGCCAAGTTACTTGTAGAACAGTTGGTGGTATGAGCAAGCAACAAACTGATAGAGAACTGATTAATCTTAAGGTTCTGCATTCATTCTTGGAAGAGTGTTGAGCAAATGGAAGTGTACCAAAATTATGTCAAACAAATTTTGTTGGACAGACATGAGATTTAAGACTTGTGGATGAGTCGTGTTAGGAAATGTGTGTCTTTGCCTCCATCTGCTACTGTTGCAAGACAATTTCAAAGTTCAATTAGTGTACTTCATTCTTGTACAGCTTCCAAATCACACTACGGGATGTAGTACATTTGCATAATGAAAATAATACACGAGATGTGATTGTGAACACCCATAACATGGGGTAGGAGTGTTACGAATGTACCTTCACTATGCAATAGAATGTTGATGACATGTTGTATGGCTTAGTTTGTGTACTCAGTATTGCATAAGATGTATATTTTAGATCAAGTTACTGTCAAACAGATCAATCTAGAGTGACTGCACCATATCAGTTTTTCCCATGTCTTCCAGCCGCTACATTGTATATGATACAGTGGAACCTTGTTTATACAAGGGTCTGATCAGCAGGATACCTGGTACCTGATATAGTGAGATGTCTGATATAACGAGGTAATTTGCAGGTCCCATTCCTTCTATATTCTTTTGTTTTTATACCTGATGTAACAAAATACCTGATATAATGAGGAAATTTCAGTGCTCATGGGCAGCTTGTTATAACAAGGTTCCCCTGTAGTAGTATATTTTTGTGTGTGTGTGTGTCTGACCCAATCCTCACAAAAACACGTAGCTAGGCTACGTCTGGATACAAATCTCTTTTGATGTATCATTATTACAAGATTTTCAGTGTACTCAAATATTTTGCTTATCATTCGTCATGGGCAATCATCAAGTAGCCTTGATAATGAAATTTAAAATTTGTGTATTTTTATTTTTTCTAATTTAAACATGATGGATTGAAAGCATTCCGAAATGAATCTTTTCTGGTGCTGGTTCACAATAGTGTTAACACTGACTGTAGTACAACATGATGCTGTGGCTAAGCCAACAGTGAAATGAATCATGGATCAAGTGTAGTGAGTTTGTATATTATATCTTCATTCAAGAACATTGTGTTAGATGTAGTGATACTTATCCATTATAATCCCCCTGTACTTAATAGCAGAATTAGCTGTAACTGGTTTCTCTCCTCCAGTAATATTAATTTGTGCTACATTTTCTCAGTGCAATCTTTGTATTAAAGAATCACAGTCTATAGTAACCTCTCTTGAAAAACATCAATTTCAAAATGTAGTTTCTACCTGTACAGCAGTCCATTATCTGGTGACTTTGACGACCAATCAAAGCCCAGCATTCAGTACCCATGTCTGAGTTCAAACAGCACTGCAGCTGCAAAGGACAGGCAATAATGCACACCACCATTCAAAGACATGTTTGTAGGAAATGAAAAGGAAGCCACAAATTGTCACCAGTTCAGCTCAAGTTTGTGAGATTTATTCATATGATCAGCAGAGAAAGGCTGCACAGGCATTAGTGCACAAAGCAATACAAATGTTCACAGTGACTGGATAGTATATCGCCTAAACCAATGAACCAGAGACTGGTAGACGGATGAGTATGCATAATCTTTCCTTTGATATGAAATAAGATAATGAAATGGTGCTGGGGAGAATGAATAATACATAGAGGGTCATTATATTAATGTTAAAAAGCAATCGACATTGCTCTTGAAGCTACATGCACATTCTTTTTTTTTTAATACTATAAACAAATGTTAGTAAGACACATAATATACTGATTTGTAAAGATACTAGGAAATTATGTAGCACAGGAATATGTGATTTGTCTTCAAAAGAAGGAATTACCTTGATAAAAAGGATGATTTAACGACAAACCAACTCCAACAGGACCAGGAGTTGTCGACATCCAGTCTACCTCGACAGATATTGTGTATCGACCCTCTGAGAGGAGTTACGAAACAATTGTATACTGTATCATGATTAAAGAACATGCATACCATCTTAATATCCAGTGTTATCTGCTCAACTTTGAATGAGTCAGTATGGTATCCACTGTGCCTTTAAATACAAGTGATATTATTGATAGCTACAGGCACTCAACAAATTTCATTGATATTCTGATGTCTGTATGTATTTATGAAAAGAATTTTGTAGCATGGTTGGTAATAAAGCTTTTCACAAACTTTGACATTATCAATGAAGCCTAGTCATATCTTGAAGTATTATCTGTCAGTAAAGCTGAGAACAAAAACATTTGTGAGAAATAAAGTGGAAATTATATGAATTTTTCACAGTTGGAAAGCATAAAGCTATATCTATAAGACTACAATAATACATAAAGCGACTATTTACACTAACTCGGCAAGCACAAACACACATACAGTAAAACAATAAAATTTCCAAATTCTAAAATAATTTTTTTGACAATAAAAATTCAAATTTCAGATATTAATGATGATTACAATTCCAGATAACTCTCATATTCCTACAAATTGATTAAGTTCCATTTTTATGTACACTTCTCAATATATATATATACATTATTATGTAGAAAAGAAGCTCAAATATTTGGTCCCCATAGAAATACTATATGATAGAAAATTCTAGTATAAATTTTACACCTTTAATACAGTCATGCTATATACCTAGAATGCCATCAAAGAAAAGTAACATAGAGATACATTGTGAAGTAACATTGCTTTATGCTGTCTACCATTCCACATATAAGTCATAAATTACAGTACATAGTACATACAATTCAGCTTGTTTGCTACAGTAAAATTGGGTGATAACCTTACATGTCTGAAGTGATCACACAAAATGATCCATCAATGTCTGCCCATCAATAACTCTTTGTGCATGTTGGTATGTTGTTTTTATTTAAATATTCCACAAGGAAAGCACTTGCACAAGCACTTTGAGCTCCATCAAAGGTAGACAGGTTGTCTTTGTACAGATGGGTTTTATATCTGCCATATAATTTGCCACTCTTGCTGAAATTATGTAAACATTTACAGCCGAAGGGGTGTTAAGTGTGTGGATGTATAAATGCCTTCAAACCTGGGCCCTGTGGCTAGAAACTTTGCATTAAAACGCAACTTGGAAAATCAAACACAAGTCCCCAAAATTGCCCGCAAGTATGCATTCAAACGCAAGTCTCTTCCAGCAACAAATCGCCAGGATCAAACACAAATTGTGGGTGATACTTGCATTTGATGAGAAATTGTGTTTAATCGCAAAATAAGTTTCTAGCAACAGAGCCTTGGATTGTTCCTAAAACACAGCAAGGGAACCATGGGTGCCTTCTTATCATGATAAATAGATGGTGGATTGTATGGAAACAAGTTTGTTAAGGGTATACCCAGGTGCATGTTTTGCAGGATGCTCTACGGTGTTAGTATACACATTTTGATGCAAGATCATGAAGTCCAATCTCTTGGAAAGAATTTGGGCTTGTAGGTCCACCACTTAATGGCAAAACAAACCACCAACAAACAAAGATTGCAGGTTAAAGAGGTCTGAATTTAAGATTTTAATATGTGGGGTGTGAGTGAGTATGTGTATACAATATGTGTGTGTGTGTGAGTGTGTGTGTGAGACCTGCCTAACACACTGAGACAAATGGATACCTTGCAGTGTAACTCTACGTTTAGTCCAAGGCACCAAGATACTAACCAAACTGTCCTTGCCGACAGTTATTTCATTTTAGGCCACAATAACAAGACTGAGTCCCTTTAAATCCTAGGAGAAAAGCTGTTTATGAGAAGATGGTTTTAGGGTGTACATGTGTGTTTGTATCTGATAGTATGTAGGTGCAGAATGGTTTGGTATTTTCAAAGTGCTCATATTTCACACTTCATTACTTTACTTCATAGATGTTCATTTTTGTCACTTGGGCAGTCCAAAATGATATTCAAACCTACATCAGACAGTACCAATAATCTAAAAAACAATCGTGTGCCAAACACTAAATTTGAATTTGAATTTGAATATCCTCTGACCCATTCAAGCAATGTAGAAGACTCTACTAAAGAGCCATAACATGTGCCAGTCAATTAACAAGTATGAAGAGTTGGAATATTTTAGCAAGTCACTATACCCTTACAATCTTCTCAACAGCTCATTTAATGAAGGCTTCATTTCATTAATACAAAATGTCTATCATTTTCTGAAGAAGAACATACATTTCCTCATGATGAATTGCATGACCCCTTGCATTCAGATTACCTACTTCATTAGAGCCCTGTTCAATATGCTCAGTTCAGTTCAGAACCTGGTTAAATATACCCTGGTTATTCTGCAGCTGCTATGTTTCTGTCATTATGAGGAAGTTTCTTTTTCCAAATACTAGTAGTAGGTCAGTACACCTCACATCAACTATAAAACTCATGTGTGCATTATTCACACCTCATCCACATGAGCTACATTTTGTAGCAAGGATACACAAAGATTTTGAACCTTTCCTTCTCTGCTGTACACATTAATATCTGTGGAGAAGGTTCTTGTATATAAGGCAGGTGTTTCCCCAACCTCTTCACATAAAGTTTAGACCATCAAAACATTGTAATGATATCAACCTTATACATCACGTTCATTCTTTGGTGGGGAAACTCACCCTAACAGCATGGGAATGAACTGAAATCTTGACATTATTCAGGTAGTGAGTGGCACTCACTGGACACATCTACACAATGCAGTACACCTATTCTGACCAATCTACTGGAAAGTGCAGTATCTATTCAGCTCCTACAGAATATGCTACATTTCCCACAAGCCACTAATAACAAAGAAACAATCCACGCAGAAGGCGCTAACATCTCTTTTCTATAAATATAAAATATGTATGATAGAAATAAGAAAATACATCTACTCTGTTGTCTCTATACAATATAAAATATATGATTCTGGGTCAAAGTAAACCCATCTGCACATTCAAATGTGCTAACTGCATTTCTGTACTTGTATGTGTATACACACCAAAAACATCGTAAATAGCAGTCTTCCAACTCCCAATCAATCAATGGAATACCTTGCCATTTGCTTGAATTTATATTCAACACTCCAGCCTTATAATGATTTACAACATCAAATACGACATAGCCTTTCGAGAATATGTTTGGGAGAATCAAATTGCCATCTCCCATACAACTCTTGAATAAAATTTGTGTGTGAAGCTAATGATGGAATAATTTCCAACCAGTTTCAACAACACTATATGGAATCATATACACAGGCTAATGCACTCTCTCCAACCCAGTACATAACATGATCCAGCCAGCGAAGGCAGCAGTGTCCACTACTTCTCCAGATACAATCGTAATGATGAATCAATGAATATCAGTTTCAAAGGCATTCCTTTGATTAGAACCGTATGGTACCAATCCAAAACCAGGTCCCTCCTTCCCCAGGTCCCTTTTGAAAAAAGTTCCAATGAAACCAGAACACCACTCTTAGACTTCTCCATGACATCACTTTGTGTGGATAGGACTTGGTCTAACATGCATCACAAGAATGGACTGATTTGTATGTGTGTGTGTGTCTATGGGTTCCTATCAAAATATCATATTGAGTGTCAAACTACCGATTATTATAGAAGTAGAAATTTTCTCACATTTTGCGCAACCAGAAGCTAACACAAAAATAAAAGCCCGCGAATATTTTTGCATGCCATATGTTCTTAATGTCCTGATTTCGCAAATTAAAAGCATGCGAAATCCATCTTACCTGGCCGAGCGTGAAATATTACTCGTGCGAAAATATCCACTTTACAGTAGTGCCCTAATCAACTCACTTGATGATATAATCTTCATATCTTTTGTAAATGTTCCAAATCAGCAATGTGTAAACGATGTTAAGTTTGATACATTGCAAATGTGGATAGTTTTACGCAAGAACTAAAAATCAACTGACAAAAGAATGGAGTTGACTTTTGATTTTTCTTTGGTTTTTTCAGATAATTAACAACTGATTTATGAAAGCATCCAATCCTATCATTACCTAAAACATCTCAATAGGGTACCTATGAAAGTATCACTACTGAATCAGACTGATAAATCTGCTTTTGTGACCTGCAAAAAAAAAAAAATGATAATAACTCACTAAAAGAACAAACCACACACACACACATATTAGTTATCTTTGCCAATCCATGGAAACACGGTCCTTCAGTGTATCTAAAAGAATGTAAAGGCAGGAATGTGCCATCAAGTCTTTTGTGCTTTTGACCTCAATAACCAATAAAGAGAAACCTTTAATGCCTTGATACATTCATAACTGATCAGAACCTGGTGAAACAGTACTACAAGCCATGAAAAGTTAGGTAATTGAGTTCTAATCAATGGCACATGGCAAAAAAATTCATACATACTATAAAATTCAGTTAGTAAAAACAAGCAAACAAACAAACAAACAAACAAACAAAAACACTCTCCATAGAAAATGATTTTTTTCCCTTTACTTTTCCACCCTTATGAGTTTGCCCCAAATCTCTATTTTTTAGTTTTTTTATACCCACATTTTGCATGATTTTATACAGAACCACGCTTGAAGAGAGAAAGCATGTCCACATATCTATATGTCTATTGTGAGGTCATGGAGAACGAACTTTCCTTTTCTCAATATGGCAATCAGCTTTGATGTTCAGGTATTGATCTGAGGTCCCTACAGCTATCAGCAGATTAGTGTTTGTGGAACACAGTTTGGTTAGCAGGAGCTAGTCTAAGATATGGACAGTCTGAATTTGAGACAAATGCCTGCAAATATGTCCATGTATCTAGTCCACACATGTCACATCTGTTGAGAACTGTTTTGACATTTCTCATCCTCATGCCTGTGTACTCCATATATGCAGACAGCAGACACAAATCAATGACATACATTACAAAGTATCCAAGACAATATTACACAAAGCTAAAACCACCTGAAACATTAGGAAAGCCTATCAATTTCTGTCGAGACATACACTAAAAGTACATCAATCACTGTACTACAGAGATACATGCAAACTTTGCTATTTGTCCCAAGGATGTGCCTCATTCGATTTACATATTTTCCAATGTGATAAAGTCTGAATACAGAAGTTACATACAGGGTGGAAGACAAAACCTGATTATTTCATATTCAGCACCTTGTGCCTTATTTCACTTCCTTCCTAGGTCATTTGAAATGAGGCAATAGCAAATAATTTTGTTTTCCTTAGTGCTCGGTTAAGTAACTACGTCAATCAAATACAAATATGACTATAATTCTTGTTCATGTACCTGATAGAGACCAAACTTTGTTTTTGCATATTATGCTCACTGTGATATCCCAAACAATTAGTTGTATTTCAAAGGAGCACTAAAACATTAGCAGAATCATTTTATGTTCTCAACATGACTATCTCGTATCATATTTGACTGAGTATTTACTGCACAGTAAAGTTCTGGCTAGTTTGTGAAAAGAAGAAGAAAGGAGAAGGAGAAGGAGAAGAAGAAGAAGAAGAAGAAGAAGAAGAAGAAGAAGAAGAAGAAGAAGAAGAAGAAGAAGAAGAAGAAGAAGAAGAAGAAGAAGAAGAAGAAGAAGAAGAAGAAGAAGAAGAAGAAGAAGAAGAAGAATGCTAGTGCTTGTGACAACAATTACATGTAATAGTCCTGATTTCATGTCATTCAGTGTTGGTTCACTGAGTGTTAGTTGTTACAGCTGTAAACAAGTGTCCCATGCTGTGCCAATGAGTTAGCATGAATTGGTTTTAAACTGACTCACCATTCAAAGCCTCTAAAATTCAGGGGAATGACATACTATACCATCTCAAATACTCCAGATTACCACCTTTTGCACTTTCGCTACCAAAACAGGGTATCAGTAATATGACATCCTCTACACACAGACTGCTATTGTGAGTACACATTTTGCTGATATAAACGGCATCCCCTGTTTCTGACGGTCTTCTGTTTTTGGCCCAAAAAGTGCAGTTAATGTGGTAACCACAATTTATGCCTTAATCAATAGTCAATATTCAAGTAAATATACTGGTTCACTATGACTAGTGAAGCAGTTACCAAGCATAATGTTTGCAAAATTTATGGCACAATGACTGCATTCATAAAAATGATGCCTTCGTTGACACTTAGTATGCATCTGTAGCTGAGGCTATGTTTGCGTACATGCACACAAACACAGAATGCCATATTTGCAATAACAACATCGATAAAATATGGCATCAATGGAAACTTGTGACGCATCAATATGTCATTCAGATTTGGATGACTGTGATCACCTGATCCATCTGAACCTGCTTTTTCTCCAATTACAAATCAAAAAGTGGAACTGCATCCCACAAAACTTGCATAGAGCACTTTGTCAAAAAAAAAAAACCACAAAACCTTGTTCTTGGGCTAATCTATGGCGAGAGTTTACTTTTCATCCCAGATATTTTTAGCCACAAAAATCAAGATATCTGGAAGCCCTCAAACCATGTCATTTTCATTCCATTACACAAAACATAGAGAGAAAAACCTCGGAAGTGAACAATGGAAACTAATGAGACAATTTTGGATTGGGGCAGCAGAAAATATATGAAATGCATTACAAATATACAGCACTTCATTCTAGCGCTAGGCCATTAATTATTTGGTTTAGAAGAATGAATTCGATGATATGTGTCCGACTTCTTTCAATGTACTATTTCATCATCAATCTGTCTTTCTCAATAACCATTTAAGGCACTTTCAGACTCGTCACAATCCCATAAGAAATGATATTGGAAACAATGATAAACTAGCATCAGTTTCTCTTAAAGGGAACTTCAACACTAACTTGCAGACATTAACCTCGTAAAAATGTCAGCCAGTAGTTAAGTATTCATCATCTATCATGATTTGACAGATATCAGTACTTCACCAGAATTACGA